>NC_091821.1:432515397-432867897 GCF_038994185.2 Dermacentor albipictus | reverse complement strand
AGATGCGTTATGCCACATAGTAACTAAAAATTAGTGGCACGGACAATCATGGAGGATGGTTGCGGTCGGAAAATCTGCATGTTCTTGCGTACGGCTCAAATAAATAATCAAATCGGCACTGCCTTCCCAGCGGTAACAAACAGTCTAGCAAAGAGACCACTGCGTCATGTTTCGGTCCTTCTTGATTGATACAGGGAGCATTGCCGTCGTTTTCTGAGGGTAATGAGTACTCCAAATTAACAACAGCGTTGCACCGGGCGTGAACTTAAACAGTTTGTTTGTACACCACAATTCTTCTGCCAACGTTAGCATATCGAACGCTAGTCGCTAACCGCTAAATGAAGTGTGAAAACTTACGTGTACCAAAATTTCGGTGTACGTAAAAATAAAAATAAAAGGCCAATTGGTCAACATTAACCTGGAACCATTCTCTATGGCATCCCTCAAAGCCCAAGTTTGGTTTTGCATTCGGCTCATGGCGCGGTCACCATTGTGAAACTCACTGCGGAGTTTTTGCAGCCATATGCCCTCCGAGTCTCTGGAGAGCCTCTAGCCTTCCGCACGCGATCCGCGGATACGCCGTCGATAGTGGGACAGCACAACGGCGGCGACAGCGGTGGCAGCGGCAGCAGCATGAATGCGTCCCGAGCGATTGCTATCGCAATAAAAGGAAAGTTCGTTGCTGCATTAACGCACACGTTGTGACAAAAGACCATTGCAACCGGCAGAAAGTAGCAGAAATCCCGTATATGCGCCTTGTATATATGATCGCTTAAGAAAACAGATCGAACTAATGGCGTGCATGTGGTATTTTTATCATGGCACAAATTTTCTGAACCGTGAAAAAGGAGCTTCCCTATTAAGAAAAACGCTTGGAGGACACTTAAGCTTCGCCTTCAAGAGTGGAACGCGATAGCGTTATCGCGCCCCGTTCGCACCGCCCACTCATTCGCTCGGCATGCTCTAGAGTCACACAAAGACGAAACGTGCGCCTGAGTAAGCGGAACGAACCAAAGAACTCGGTGTCTTAGAGGGAGAAACGATCTACGCGAGCCAAACGTCGTGATCGGCGCGGACAGCCGGGCCGTGACGCGCCATGAAGGCGGACGCAACTATGGGGCTGACGCCTCGATGGGATCGTCCTCTATCTCGCTTGGGAGCACTACGGAGACGCATGACTCCTCGCCAGCAGCATGGCACACATCGCAGGGGATGCTTTCTCACCAGACGCGCTACGGCGCAGCGATCATGTCATAGGCGTCCCGCATCGGACGCTGCACCTAGGAATCGCGCTGCGAGCGGAAAGAGGAGCCGCGTCGCCTAAACATGAGGGTTCGAGTGACGCATGCTGGAAGTTGAAGTGGAGAGAGCGAGAAAACATACTAAACGCAAGGGTATTGGGGCATCCTCGCACCGGTCCCCGCACACCCGCAATGCGATCAAACGAGACGAAAAGGAGAAGCGGGTGAGTAGCGCGTCACCTGTCGGGGCAGCGCCGTACATTGCGAGGAGGGGGTCTTCTGTGTTTGCCGCAAGACGGCTCTGCGTGTGCACCAAGTGCAGAAGTAGCGAAAACGTACTTCGCTGCGCATTTAACTCCGACTTCTCTAATTTACATAATTACCGATATACACCGCAGTATAACTTTGTGCGGAACGTTTCTAAGGCAACACCGTATTGACTAGAGGCGCTTTTGTCGCGCTTTGAACCATTGAACTCATGGCTGAGTGATAGCGTCTCCGTCTCACACTCCGGAGACCCTGTTTCGATTCCCACCCAGCCTATCTTGCAAGTTGTTTTTATTTATGAATTACCTTCCGGGCTTTTTCGCTCACGGCAAACGCCGCCGCAGCTGCCGACACCGGTTTTTCTGCGACACGAGCTCCTTAACGCAGTCGCTTTAATATGCGCGCCGTTGCAAGGTCAAGCACAAAGTGCGGTACGTGGAATGCACTCGGGAAGATTTGTGGAGCGCGTTATATAGGTCAAACGGGCGTATGTCTGAACGACCGTCTTCCCGAACAGTGCAACAATGTTCGCTACGAAAAAGAAGCACTTTATCAAATGCGAAACACTTCTTCGCCTAGCCAAGGCCAAGGTCAAACGCGAGCCCGTCCAAGGTCAGAGTTTGTCACCGATGCGCGCGCATGACCGCGCGCTCTCGCACGCAGCTATACTGGCTTGGTGCCTTCTCATTCCACTCGCCGATATAAGTGTGCAACTCGGTTGCGCTATGTGCGCTGCGTTTCGCCCCGGCCGCGCTGGAACGCGAGCGCAGTGCTAGCGTTCCAGCGCGGCCGCGGTTGCGCGTACGCATATACGTATCAGCGGAAGAGGAACGTAAGAGTGCAAAGGCGCGGCAGAGGCTACAGAGGCATGCGATGTGTGGAGGAGGAGGCGAAGCGATGGGCCGACAAAATACGCGCGGCCGTGGAGCACAAGCAAGAAGAGAAGCGATGCGCGAAGAGAACGGCCGCTGAGTAGGCCACCGAGACCAGGCGGCGTCGATTGGAGCACCACCACTTGCGGGACATACATGCGTGCTTTCAAAAGCACTTTGTCAACGATGAATTCGGTGAGGAGCGTAGCATCTGGGACCACCTGTGGTTCCGGTCGTACGTCGATCGTTTCCCCGAGAAGTGAGTTGGTACGGGCTTTGCGCCACGGCCAGGGGAGAAACAGAGGATGGCTTATGCCGCGATTTTTCTCTCTCTTTGGGCTGCTCTTTTCAGTTTGAGCACATATCTCTCACGGGTAAGTATACTGCACACGCATAATCGTTGAAGCTGCACAGATAGCTTGATAGGGCAGTCTATGCGTCAGCGAACCACCAATCGCTATTTCTGAGCAAGAGTTCGTGTACTTAGAATGTGCGGAGTGATAGTGATGATGTGACTTTTCCTTACTATTTTAAACCTTTTCTTGGTGCATTTTTCTGTTTTGTTTTTGCGTGGGCTATAGACGGAGGAGGGGGAGGGAAGCGTTCAGAAGAGTGCATTGTCCTGTTACAAAATTGAAGAGTCTTGAATGACTGTCAAAACATCGTTAATAAACAGCGAGAGAAGAAGAGGACTCAGGGCAGGCCCATTGAGAATCTACACTTGTAACCGCATAAAGTTCTGACGACTGACCATTTACGCTAATGTATCAGTGCCGGTGGCGTAGGTAGCTTCTGATCCGCGCTATGACAGAGTGGTGCAGATGAAGTTGTGTCAACTTCTGAAGGAGTATTTTGTGACGTACGACATGAAACGCCTTACTGAGGTGAAAATAAATGACATCCAGCTGTTCCTTCTTATACACAGCTTGAGAGGCATGCGCCATGAAGCTAACGAGGTTGGTACTTGTGGAACCTCCCGATACGAAGCCATGCTGCTGAAGAATGATAGTATTTCGAATAGAGGATGAAATTATTGAGTGTAGAGTTGACTAAAATAATTCAGATGCTGTGCATAGGAGAGAAACAGGCCTGCAGTTACTCGCAGCAGTTTTTACCCTTGACTTAAAGACGGGAACCACCGGCGCTGTTTTCCAAGCCTTTGGAAATGTATTCGTCTTTAAAGCAGAATTAAAAATACAGGTAAGCACTGGAACAAGCAACGACCCGTACCTCTTAATGAAAACAGGTGGAATGTCATCGGGACCACATGAAAAAGACGATTTTAAGTGTTTGATGTAGCAAAATTGGCGTAGTATGACAAGAGTGTATAGCGAACACAACTGATTGGTCAAGATCTGAATATCATGACTTGCGTGTCATATTGGTCATGAAACAACTACCTATGCTTTGGTGCTCTCATGGTCGTTTCGTTAACTTTGTAGGTACCAAAATTAGCAGAGTATGACAAGAGTGTTTTGAGAACATAAATAAAGGCTCATGACATTAGCGTCAGAATATGCATGTCATGTGTGTCATGAAACAGCCGCCTAAGTCTTGGTATGTACCAATATTGACATAATCTGACAATAGTTTATGACGACCATAAATGATTGGTCATGACATGCGTGTCATGTAGGTCATGAAACAGCTGCCTACGTCTTGGCGCGTACAAAAATTGGCATTGTACTGCAAGGGTGCATGACAAACATAAATGATAGGTCATGACAGGCGTATCATGTAGGTCATGAAACCGCCGCCTGTGCCTTGGGGCTGTCATGCTCGTTTCGTTAACTCGGTAGGCTCCCTGTACACTGGTTCGCATAACATGATATGTGGGTAACGTATGTCATGAAACAGCGACCTACGTCTTTGTGCTCTCATGGTCGTTTCGTTAATTGGTGCATTCCCCGCGCAATGGTTAGCATGAAATCAATTCTTTAGAACTTCCCTTCTGCTAACCAGAAAATCCGATCTGTCGGATGTGGGAGCTTTAATTTGTAAAGACTTCATTAACATGAGATACGTATAGCAGCTTTTAGACCTCTAACACTTTGTCTGGTTCCGATTTTAACATTCCAATCATTCACTGGTGTCGGTCCTGCCAAGTAAACGAGTCGAAATACTCAACATGTCCTTAGATTTTGACGTGCTGCAGGTAGTTACGGAGCTTGCTAGAATACAGAGCAACTAATATTCATTACTAGATTTACACTTTGTCAGCGGAAACATAAAAGCAGACATATCTTAACAAGTCACGACTGGCATCTGGGACCGGCTAGACAGGGTTTTGTCATTAAAAGGTGCCTCATTACGTCGACAACCAGAAACCCGTTAATTTCTTAGCTTCTTCTGTGCGGACATCGAATGAGTAATTGATGATTTAAGTTATCACTACGACAATATTAAAAATAACATGTGTAGGGTGAGTGATCTTTGGATTCTCTTTAAAAAAGTTCACATATTTGATAAGAGATTTGTCTCCAGAATCGCTGAGAAACCTGTGAACGAAAATTCATGGATTAGTTTTGGTACTCCACAGTTAAAGTGAAAACATAAACGACGAAGAAAGAAAGAAATATGGGAACCCGGATTTCCAGGAAGTGAAAAAAAAAAGGTTTGATGAGGGGCCAGAACAGCTGATAGTGCAAATCGCTCGACACAAGGAATACACTTTTGTGTCTCCCTTCCCGCTTTCATAAGCAGCTTTCCCAAATTTTTTTGAAATGTATGAAACATCATCTTTTCCCTAGCAATCTGTTCTTGATAGAATAGAAACGTGCGAGTGACGACAACGTAATTGCTTCTACTTTGAACAGCGACTTCAAACGTGCCTTCACTGAGGAGGTAGGATGTTCGCCGGAGTATTATTTGTCCATACCTTCAATGCCTGATCGTGAAATTTCTGTAAACGGCATCCTAAATATATTGCTAAATATATTATTGACACTTGATGTTAGGAAGTCTCCTGGGCTTGAAGAGGTAGCTAACGCCTTTTCGAAGCACGGAATGGTGCTGAAAGTACGTTTATTACCTATAGGTGTCATACCGGACGACTGGAAAACTTCCAGAATCAAGCCGGTTCATAATTCGGGAGACTAGAAGAGCATTAAAAATTACCGTCCAAAATCTATAAGCCATACTGCATGCGAAATTCTGGAGCAACTATAAACAAACGTGCAACGTGGTTTCTGACGAGGGTAATGCAGTAACACGCAATTAGTTATCGATGACTTCACGCAAACTTTAAATAAAGGGAAGCAGACGGCTATATTCTTCATGAATACTACAAAAGCTTTCGACAAAATGCCGAATAAGATATGAATTTATAAGTTAACTTGTATAATAAAGATGGCGAGTTATTAAGTTGGATCGGGGCTTATCTTTTAAAACGCTATCAATGTGTTTTAATAAATCGGGTTCTCTTTACTCGTATTGTGGTTGATCCTGTCGTAGAGGTCCTCTTGCTTTTTACGCATTCTTTAAGTGACATTGTTAAAGAGAATAATGTTCACATTAGAGTCTATGTTGCTGATTGTGCGCTATATAAATTGGCTGGATCTGTGCATGGCCAAACCATGCTATACACTAATTTCGCAAAAATATTTCTTGGTGTGAGCAGTGTCAAATGCCCACCAATTGCAAAAAAAAACACAGTTTTTGTTAGAGTTCTACGTAAAAATAAATCCCTGATGTTTATTTATTATTCTTCTAACCAAGTTCTATTGTAGTGGAGCAAATAGTCAAGATTGTGCATTGTTAGCAAACTCTCATGGAATAGACATATAGACAGTGTTAAGCTAATGCCGCATGCAAGTTATTCTTCTTAAGGCAAACGCTGAAGCTGTAGTGACACATCACGAGCGTAGACGTGCCTACAGTACCGTTACTCGCTCTATGCTCGAATATGTTGCAATAGTTTGGGACCCGTTCACTACAGACAGCATTAAAAAATTAGAAAGAATAGAGAAAAATGATTTTAGATAATTTTCCACTCGTGGTCGCAGTTGCATAAACACATTAATATTAAAAGAATAATTTCCCTCTGGTTAGAGAAAGAAATCTTGTTTGCAGGCTTAAGTTGTTTTATTAATTAGTTAATGCTCACAACAACGTTGACACGTCAGATATTTTAGTTTTTTTTCTACAGGTTGTTCTACAAGAGGACGACACTATCAGACAATATACGCCGTTAACCCAAAGAATCAATACTTTAAAATACATTTTATTTCCACGAACAATCACCGATTGGAATAACCTTACTAAGGATATCGTGAGCCAAAACTCATTATATCTTGAGGTGCATTTCACTTGAAGTGTGTCTTAATCCTCCGGCAAACTGAATTGCTGTTTCTTTTAGTGTGCCCTTTCTTGCATCCCAGATATATTGTTTACCACCCTGCTATGGTATCGAGACCGGGATTGCAATACGAATAAATAAAAAATAAATAAATAAATAAATAAAGCTGAAGTAAACACAGACGAAACGTTCAGCAGCATTAGAGTTCCCCTATACGTGTAGATGAATATTAGTAACGTTGTAGGTTCCCAGTGCAGAATCCTGGACCTTGATTTAGTTTACCACATTATCTATTTGTTTACACGGTCAATTCTACACAAAAGCGTTCTTCCAGGACTAGCTTCATTTGGGGTAGAACCCCAGAACAGAGCCGGCATCACTCAGAGGCTAGAACGAAAAAAAAGACCTCAGTGGAATAGCCTCGAATTTCGTTCATCATGCGAGCAAGGAGCAATAAACCCACGAAGCTACTTTTCGCTTCACTACACCAAGCACATTTTGTGTACTAAGAAATGGCTTAATCTGTCGTTTCGCTGTAGCAATTACTCTACGAATGCCGCCCGCCCTGGACTATTTAACTTCCGCTTTTTGCTGTCTACACGGTAGTTTATTAATTTCTGAACTTTTGACTTATATTTGCAATGCTGCGGCCAGTAGGTTAAGTAACCAATGGTAAGTTACTACTCTTATCTCACGAAGCCTACGCTGAAAACACACGAGCTTAAACGCAGCCACGAAAACACAGCTGCATTCATATGTGTGTGTTTATCTGTTGATAAAGCCTGCGCCATGAACTCTCATACTGGGCCACGTTGTGCCCTTCATGAGGAATTATTAGTGGTGTCTTGCGCGAATGGCAGCGCAATATTTTATTGCCGCTGCCGTTCGTGCCCACATGCCGTATGAGTTACCACGGTGACGGCCTAGCCGGCGCTGAAAATATAGAAATGAGTTATATGCGCGCGGTGCGGGGCTCTTTGTGGCTCTAGGAAAATATAGCAGAGAGGTCAAGTCCACGTGGCAACTCTGTTATGCTTTCCTTTTCTTGTTTCGGGGGGATCGTCTCAGAACTACCTACAGACGTATTTACTGCACAGCTGCAGTATATAAATGGGTCCAGCCACCCGCCCTCTTCATTGTGTGTTTCGTCCAGCTGCCACCACGACTCCTTTCTCTGCCTGTCCTTTACAAACATCTGGTGATCGAAAGTAGTACGCTTTTCATGGACTCTACGTTCGAAATAAAGTTGAAAATGTCTCGCCCTACTACAAGTACTGGTATCTTTGAGCCGACGCGTTTCGACTGTTTTCCAAGCGTTGAAAAAGTAGATATCGGGGAGCAGGATGCGACCACAACGCCTGTACTTATGGGAGCGCGAGCTCAAACCAAACTTGTGTACCATTCAGGCAACGCTAAAGATGAAGTCATGACCTTATATAAAAACTGGGTGCTCATAGGCGTTCGTTGCACGAATAGATAACTCCAAGATTCGCTGTCATGTTACATGTTTTATATTGATTTCATGCACGTGCTGCTAGCGCGATACATGCATGACATACAAGGCAAGGACTAAAAAAAAAAATCACCTTTCTGCTGTGACTCAAGTTCGGTAACTTTCTAATGTGTATCCGCGTAAAACGTTAACGGGTACTTCCAGCCGCTACTTAATGCCATGGCGTGATAGTTCCTGACGCCCGCAATACCAATGCACAGAAAAGAAAGGATGACCAATTCATATCATAATGGACAGTTTACTCCAAAATATAACAAATTTTAAAACCTTATGAAAATTGATTTCAGGACATGCATTTGTTCCTGAGGCTATACAGGGTTTCTTTTTCGAACGCAGTTTTTTTTTATTTCTTGGTACATTTTCTAAGCCTACAAAATGTCCTTAAATTATGCGGCTGATAACAAATTATCTAACCGAGTGGGCACTATTCGCGAAAAGAAAGCAGCAGTGCATAGACTACAGTAAGTGAACTGGTTAATTTTTTCGTACGAACTTTACGGCTCATGTTATTAAAGGAGGATTCAGTGAAATCACCATAATTGTCTTAAGTCATAACGAAAATTTGTAATTGGTCGTCAGGTAAATCAGGCTATTGCTTATCGCGTGATCTGTTTACTTGACCGAATAATTTGACATCAGTTCCCTTCGGTTGAGTGAACATTTTAAAAAGTAGCAACACGAAACAAGAGATTCATGGTGAACCGTTCCAACTTTCCTATACAAACATATGCCGTGAAGCTTCAGATAATGTAATTAACGTAATTAGTTTTTTTAGAAAATAAATGGCACTGATCTTGCAGTAAGTTATGTATATAGAGGCAGATGGTGACGCACTTTGAGTAAAGTTCGTAGGCTCATTTTAACCATTTGAAGTAGAAAAAAAAACACTAGATAATCTATAGGCAGAGGACGTACATAAAATGATGAAATTGAAGCTGCATGACTTTGGCACCGCGGATGTCGGCAAAAGCCATACCTGGATTCTGCGACACACAGCCGTAAAATCACACAGCGTCCACCAGGGCTGGTTCTACCACACCGGCACTAATTTTCGGCTGCTGTCTTCAAGTCTAACGCCGGTAGCCCACCTCTCCCCAAATACCGCTTCAGAATGCTGAGCTAATGAAGATGACAATTACGACCTAAATATAAGTCTGCATTACCACTTTCAGGAACGAAATGGATCGATAAATAAACTGCGTGATCCCTAGCCTCAATGAAATCAACGTCCCATTTCCGTCACTACCACACCTTGTAATCTTTTAGAGCACGTGATGGTGGCATACATTGATTTTCTAGCTGAACGGAACTTGGCATCGCCATATGATCTCGGCTTTCGCAAACAAATGTCAACAGTCAACGGAACCTGTGTCAACCGATTTATGCAGAGGTGGAGCTTCTGAGACTTCGCCTCAGTAGCTCCACCTCTGCACAAATTACTCAGTTCTGGTGTTCCCTTTGAGTGATCTCGCCAATGTGAATCAGAGTTTACCCCTCTAAAAGCGCCATCACATCTGAACCAGTACTGAACCAGTACGATTTCGCTGAAATCGCGCCCACATTCTTGCACACGAACGCTAGTGGTCTTGGTATCGGTGGTGTTCTCCTACAGCGAGATAAGGCTTTACGTGAGAGGGTCGTCGCGTACGCAAGCCACGTACTGACAAATGCTGAGAAGAATTAAACCGGCAGTGAGCAGGGGGGTATTCTGTAAGAGTCCACCTCGTGGACTGTCCATTTTGGCTGCTGCTGATTTGAGGCAGCTATACGAAAAAGGAGGAGAAAAGAGGCCCTAGCCAATCAGCAGTGGCTGAAATGGACAGTCCATTAGGAGTACTCCTACAGAATACACCCCCCCCCCCCTCGAGGAGTGTCTAGCTGTCGTTTGGTCGGCACAGAAATTTCGAACTTATCACGGCCGCCATTTCATGCCGTTACGGACTCTCACCGGTGATCGATGGATAGTGAAAGCCGTCGAGCACTTTAACCCTTACGCCGAAACAGCTTGCGGAACCTTGACGTCGGTTTCTGAAGTGGCTGCATTTACACTTTAGGTATTAATCTTACATCACTGTATTCTGCGTGTCATCCTGAGCGACCATGGAAAGACATTCCTTTCACAAATTGTAGACGAATTGCTCAGAGCCCCTGGCACCACCCACAAGACAACCTCGAGTTACAACCCTCACTCCAACGGCCTAACAGAGTGCTTTTATCGCACGCTTTCTGACATGATAGCTGTGTACAGTCAACCAGATGACAAAAACTGGGACGCAATTTTGCCAATCTTGATTTTGCATATAATACCGCTGTAGAGCGCACAACTTGTTACACGCCATTGTACATTGTTTATGGCCGTTTGCCCTCTCCTAATTTTTTTTGACGCGTCTTTCTCCACCACCCCTGTGACTCCAGCTGCATCTCCTTGAGAAACATATACATCCCGCCTCCTCCAGCGTTGCCAGCTCGCTCCCGTCAACAGTCAAAGAAGGCAACAGGACAAAGTTTCAGCTTCGCTTCATAGGCCCATACAATCTTGCACTAGACTTCTCCCGCTAATATCGATTCCAGCATGTTGTTGTTGTTCGAAATGACCGCCACTGTCGCGCTGCCGAGATTGTCCAGGTCCCGCGTACGAAAACTTTCACAAGGCGTTCTTCATCCCTTCAAGTTGCGACCAGGCGGGCCGCTCTCACGCAGGAGACATTAGTGTGGGCATTTCTTGGGGACTTCATCGTCTGCACATTATCATAATTATAGTGGGTTCTTCGTCTTCATCACTTGTGGGGACTCATCTTAAGATTGAATTGTGCCTTGAGTATGATTCGACCGTCACGTCTTCGAGGAGTATTAAAGGTAGTGGTAATTGCTGCTTAACAATATGTTTTGCTGGTATTTGCGTGCGTGTTTATTGTTGCTTTATTAGATGCGGGGGGAAGGGAGGACCGCTAGTCTACGTATTTTATAAGTACATATTAATATATATTACCATGCGGCTTTCTGTTTTGTTGCGCCATTTATATCGCGTAATCTTCTTGCCATTGTTTCTTAGTTTTGTTTCATTTCTGAACCACTTCTGTATTGTATATCTCCCCTCCTTAATATATAATACCCTCCCACGGGGACGTTTAGGCGTATTCACCTTGGCAGTATTTATTAGAAGAAATAAAATAAAGAAATAAATCAACAATAATAAAACTAATAAATAAATATGAGAAATCCTACAATATGGCCATTATTGTTGAAGACTAGCTTTCAAGAAACAGCGTTATCTCGCGTTGATTGATTATTTTATCTGCTGTAGAACTTATTTATATTATGAGATTTGTTTGTAACGATGTTATTGTTATGCTGCTTCGCTGTATTCGTAAAGTGTTTCTTGTGTTGAAGGAAGCGTCGTCAATTTTGAATGGCTTTGTTAGAAGATGTGATTAGGGCACATTTTTACTACAGCTCACCGTCAAGGAGCCCGCGATGTTATTCACGGCTCATTGTCGCGCTTGACGATACAAATGGAGTTCAGCTCATTTTTCATGGCCGACAATTTCTTGAGCAATCCAAAACCTACTGGCAGTTTTTATTCAATAAAACTTGGAGCAATTTCGCATATTTCTTGTAAAAAAGAAAAAAAAAAGGAAGCGAATGCTTCTATGGTGATACAGCGAACGTCCCTGTACACAGTAGTATTGTCTGCAGCTGGATCCAATGATTGCACACTTATACTATTTTCAGGTTTGTTTCATTAATTTGCATTGGGAGCAAACTTATTCAATAATTGGCAGGCTAACGTAATTGGCCCACGTTGCCTCATCGCAAGCCACGGGCTTAACGAAACGAGGCGTGCACGTACCATTTCCATCTGACGACCGTGCAAGCAGCCGGATTAAAAACGGTGCCGTGGCACTCGGCCCACAGTGTATTGTAGCTGCGTGAGAGCCTGAGCGATGCCAACACTGAGGAGGACGGCAGCTCGTTAGTTTGATTGCGAAGAAATCTGCGGCTGCCAGGGTTTTGCACTGGTTCTTGGGCCTAGCCTGTAGTAAACACGTTAGCGGATGCAATGATACTGAGCAGGGCTCTGCGCGGTTGGTGTACTTATGCAGTGTTGAAACTAATCGCACACAGGAATGCTTCATGCACAGGGGAAGTTACTGACTAATGCGCATGTTATTCTGCCAACTTACGAAAGCTGTCTGCGGAATACGCTACAGCACAACTCCGACGAACATTTCTCCAGCGCAATTCGCGCACTGTTCACGCGCAAGGCCTCAGCCGAGCACTATGCACATTCCCGTTCACTCTGTCCACAGTCGACTTCTAACCAGATTCCTGGTTAGAAGTCGTGTTCTGTACAGTATCTTTTCTTTTGATTATATTCATTTTTTTAGTTGGACGATTGCGTGTGTGATCGCGCTAGTTAGAGCTGCTGTACATGTCTCCCAAAAGGAGCCGAAGTGTCGCCTGTGTTTATCACGTGCCACTCCGCTGCCTTTATCGGAGAGCCCGTTACGCGGAACTCCAAAATTTATCAGAGAAGCCGACCCTGTGTGTTCTGCCCGGGACTGTCCATCCTCCTCGTCTCACTGATAGCAGCGCTATCGTCATCAGCGCAGAATCATTTGAGCCATTCGCTTGGGCTGCGTCGTATGACACGTTTGACCTGGGCCGCTTTTGTGGGATTGCATTCAATGTTCTGGTGCGTCGCCTAACATCCTCCTGTGCTCTAGTTGTACTTAGGTTTTCACTATGAAAGGCTGCAGCGCATCCTACTGCAGTCATCGTTCTGAGAGCGACAAGGCACATTACTATATACCGTGTGCACGGTCAGTCTTCTGACGCTCCGACTGCAGCAAATTTGGCCAGAGCCATGCGACTGTGGCCATAATACGTTCTCGAACAATGACTCGGTGCTAACCACTGGAAAACTACGGAGCGAACAAGGCAGTCGGCTTTCTGAGGCTGGTTATCCAAAGATGGGGTGCTTGTTTCCGTGGCGGAAGGCTTGGTAAAGAAGTGCAAGAGGAGCCACGGCGAACAATCCACAGAAAGGAAAAAGACGGCAGAGATTCCGCACATGAACGGTATCTCCCATAGGCTGAAGGAGGTTGCCAATAAGGCGAATGTGAAGTTGACGTTCTCTGCCCCAGACAAGTTATCAAAGTTGTGTATGCTGACGGACCCTTTTCCCAAACAATCAAGGGGATGCAAAGTGAAGCATAGACATAAATTTGTGGCATGCTCGCAAGGGGTGGTTTACCATATTCCGTTAACTTGGGCTAGGGTATACATAGAGAACTGGCAGATGCCTCAATGAAAGGCTTGCAGAACACAAGCGAAATGTGGCAAAACCAATTGCCATGATTGTCCCAGCAAAACGTGCAAGCCAATGTTCGGTGCATGCACAGTGGAGGTGAGAAGCAAAGATCCCAGCATGCGTGAAATAATCGAAGCCCGGTAGATTCGAAAAAAATGGAGCAGACTGTGTTAGTCCACCGTCAGTTAATCTTTCTGACAAGGAAATTGCATTCCTGGACGGTAATGGCGTTCGCGTGCGTTGTGGTTTATCTTTTGTAAACGTATAAGGGGCTCCAGCAAGTACGGACGCGAGCACAAGCGAAAAGAAATGGGCAGTACAACGCGTTGTCCTGTCCACACTTTCTGGAACCCCTTACACGTTCACCATGCACCAACTGGCCCAGAAAATCACACTTCTAAACTTATTTTTTTGTAGTTTTGTATCTTTTGTATCTTTCTTACCTGCTTCGCTATACATCTGCCTTTGTGTTTCAATAAACGTCAGTTAAAAGTTAGCGCTTTCCTGTGTCTCTGCCACGTCCCTGTCTTTCCGAATCGCCCTAAATCTTGTCGCCATTATCAGTAAACCATAGCAACTAGCCCAATATTCGGCCTTGTTGAAACTACTCCCGTTTGACATTTTACTTTCTTGTAATCCCGAATGCTCGAGAGAGAGCAAGAGAGAGAGAGAGAGAGAGAAACGTTTATTAAAGTAAAGAGGAACCGCAGGGTCCTTCGACATGTTCTAGACGTGGGTGGAGTCCTTAGTCCAGAACCCCATGAGCCCCGGCCGTTCGCCGCGCTCTCACGTCCGGATCGGGCTGGCCCCGATAGCTGATACTAGACAGCGAGGTACCCTATTGTTGTTGGGTGGGGTATTAGAGTGCCCGACCATCCTTGCATTCTGTGAGGTATATTTTTCTCCAATATCACCCATTCAACGCACTGAAACTAACTGAAAGATGCACTAAAGTCCATTAAATTGCTGCTAAAGATTACGTGCGTTTTCACAATGTTCAGTAAAAATAAGGGCGCAACAATGGTGTCACGGCATTCAGTCCGCCTTCCAGGGTGGGATTATTCTTTAGTATGCAGCGACCATGACCTCCCATATCGTAGCCGCAAGTGAAATGCCGTGCGCACACAGGGGAGGTAAACGCTCATTAACGCGCATCAGAATACACATGACCTAAGTTATTCCGGCAAAAACACTAGTTAAGGCGGTGATTTCCTGAGCGGATTGGGCGTGGCGGCTGGCAAATGATCAAAAGGCGCTAAGTAACTGTGGTTTGGCCCATGGGAAGGTTCCTTAGTTAGCCACACCATGTACTACCTTTTAGCCTTCATTCATTTTTTTTCCGAACAGGTCTGGACCTGTACTTTAAAAGCATTATTTTGTATGGACCAGTTAGGTAACAGTGGTGATGTAAAACAGAGAAAAGTGATCTGCATTTTATGTTCCACAATGTGAAACCATTGTATTTCATTTCATTTTCGACAGTTGTTTCCATCATGGCATTGTTCGTTACAGTACAGTGCTGAGGTAGCTATTACATTTAAATGTCAAACATGCTATACTTAGTCACCCGCCACCACACTTCGTGATGCCGGAAAAGCCATGTATGTTCTAACAAGGGAATGTCATTAACAATGACAGTCGTGACAGCATACAGCCCAAGTTCTGTGATTGCTGCGGATGACTTTTCGCGATTACCAGTTAGACCAGTGCAAAACCGCTTCTGGAGCATTAGATATCATGCACACGTATATGCCACTTTAGGGATAAAAATGAGTAAGCTTCTTCTAAATTAGCGACACTCCACGACCTGAGTGAAATGCTTTCCCTCGCATTTTTAAATAATTGCCTTCATTTAAGTATCCCCAAAAAGTGAAGGTAGAAGTTCCCGGACACCACGCTGATAAGCCACACTCAAGCTTTTTGGTACAATTATTGGCAAAGCTGCATTGACAATACAATGTTTGGCAAGTTCTGAAATGGTAAGTGAGCCTACTTTTCTTTTGCACTTCATGTCTGCTTGTCTAGAAATTAGATTGTAGCTCTCAAATGTTTTCAGTAGAACGGGAACACGATGAAAAAAAGAAATCAGCAGCCCTGGTTTCAAGCTGATGTGCTGCAGAAAGAATAAAACATAAGATACTGAATTTAATAGCATGCACATCGAAGTAAAGGTTTAGACATGCTAATATCTGGACGACATTCTTGGGACAACCTCTAAACAGCCTACTAACTTCATCACTTCAGGACATCAGTATGTGTCGATGTCATAGCTTCATAAATGCTCAAGCCAAGCACTGACAAAAAAAAATGGGGCTGCCTAATGGGTCCCAGGGCCGTTCAAGTAATCTTGCTACTTGTTTAACACTGCATGGAGCCTTTTAGAGATGAAACGTTCGGCAGTCTGCATGCCCTAAAGTGATTTCTTAACTTTTACATCGTTACGTAAGACGATGTTCCGGCACCAAGTGACATGGTTGGAACCGTGATGAGACGGCCGTTGCGGAGCTCTGTGATGGGTACAAGGGTCAACCAACAGCTCCATCACAAAGATGTTACGTAAAACAACACGAGGCATGACTATTTACAGTGTATTAACCCCAAGGTACACAGCAGCAAGCCAGACGGTGGACAGTCTGCAGACCAGACGGACCCTTCTTCTTCGTCATCTGCTCCAGGCAGAATGTCTCTCGGAACGAGTTGGTTTCGTAACAATATCATCAGCGAATTGCTTCTTCCATTGAATTACTACTTACTGCCGAGGTTCATTCGTTGATGTTTGGAGCTCCTCTAACTCCAAATTTCCACTTTGGTTAGGGTTTCCGCTCGGGCGAAGATCTGCAATCTTTGTAAGCGCTGGCCGAGATCAGTGCATAAATAAAAAAAAAAAGGAAAAATAACTTGCATCCTTTTCGCGCTAGCTCAGTTTCAGAGGAAGTATACTAGCAAACGATCATTTCGCCGGAACAGCAAAAATGAAAATTCCCTTTCTTTTCAACGTAACCCCCAAGTATATCGCGCCCGCCATCTGTTCCAAACGCACTCGCAATTCGCACGGCGGCAGCGACGTTTCATCATTCTTACCGCCTTAGTGGTTTTCTTGCAAACAGCGTTCGCAGTGAAATTCTTACGCCTCGATATTTTGCCCCGATGGAATCTGTTTCCGACATACATGACATGGTGCAACCATGTCATCGCTCATTCAATTCTTCTCATCTTTTTTTTCTCACTCTGAGGAAGAAAGCGAAGAACTTATGCAAATGCGTTCCCGCATAAATTCTAGCTCATTAAAAAAAATATTACCACAACGACACTTGCTCTTTCTTGTGTTGCGCCCACCGCCACAGTCCAAGATATTCTCGCCACTCAGTACAGATTATCAGTGCTAATATTGAAAGTAATAACGTGAGCTAATATTTATGGTATCTCTTTTAGTTTCTTGGTAACGTGTCCGGTATATGCCGCCGAATAGGCATACCACAAATAAATAAAAAGATACCTAAGAATGAAACGAACGCGCACTTGGAAATAACAATCAAGAAGTAAAGGTTAGAATCACGTGCACTCGCAGAAAATTCTTCGCTCTGATATGAGTCAGTGTTTTTTTTTATTTTCTGTCGAGACTTTCAGTTTGCAGCAGTGTTTCTGGGAAGGAGGAAGGGTAGGACAATTTGTGTCCATGTTTTTATCCGCCGCGTTCCCCGCTTCGATTTCGTGTGTACATACGCCGGAAAAGGCAACTAGGCCGGTCGCTGCAAGAAAAACGAAAGAAGAAAATTAGGAGCCATTCTACCCTGTGAATGTGGTTGACCAACGAAGTTGCTATGGTGGTATAGGTTATGTTGGTGTAGAGTTTTCTTGGTATGTAATTATATACAACTATGCGTAGGTCATTTATGCGAAACACAAAGAAATATCAGGCGCGCACTACGTCACGCCGTACGTAATTATCTACGCAGAGCTACCGACAAAGGGCTTTAACGACTAAGCTCTAATAACGCAAGTGTTGTCGACGCAGCTACGACGGAACTGCGTTTAGACGCATGTGGCTGTTAAACCAAGCATCTCCGCGACCGACGATATGCGTTCACCGGCCGCAGTCTAAAGGAGTGTACGAAACAAAACACACTTGTTTGTAATTTGCGATTTAACATACTTAATTAACTGAATTAATTAGCCTAATTAGGCGAATTAATTAGCCGAATTAGCCGAACTAAACTTGAAAGGGCCAGAGTTATATTCTAACGGACAAACATGGGGCTGTCCGTCTTCCTTCCGTAATAGCCCATGTATTGGCAGCAGAAGGGATATCCACAATATTCACAACTTCACTGTGAACTCCGTAATTAAGAAAGTAAATGAAAGTCGGCGTTATGATAGAGTCATCTAAGCTCCTAATTTTCATATAATTTGTTTCGGGATAGTTTCGATAAAACAAGAGTTACAGCTGTTTTCTTAAACCATACTCCCTCCGTAGATGCCTACGTATCGACAGCAGAGCGGAATTCTGTAACGTTTACAAATTCACTGTGAACTAACTAATTAGGGCAAGTCAATGAACCACGGGCTAGCGATAGAGTCATCTCAATGGCCAATTTCAGTATGATTTTTTTCTAGATGCCTTCATTACATCGGGAGCTACGGAGCACTCGCATGAAAGTTCGCTTTGCCGCAAGGTGTTTTCTGTTCGCCGTCACGATTTTTCCGGAGGGTAGCCACAGACAGCTTCGTGGCAAAAGACGCTGCCTGTGACACGCACGCAGTGAAACGACAATGAGTGGCCGAGCATTGGACAAATTTCCAAGATCATTCTTTGTCTGAAAAAGTTATCTACAGACCTTAGCCTGACCCTCAACGTGAGCAGGGCGATCAAAATTATAACAAAATACCTTCACGAAGCCTGTTTGGAACTGGGACTAAATAGTTTTCACTGCTCATGTTATTTTAAATAGCTATTTGCGATCTCATCATGAAGCCTTCCTTCTCTTTCTCTCTTGGGTACCGTTTAGCTTCTCGAATGGTGGTCATAGCTTCAATTTAAGCGGAGCTCAGGTTCAAAATAATAATTACCGTCTATTTGGTTCAGTTAACTATTTTAACTTTATAGATAGCGAGAAACAGCTTTGTGATCTGAGCGGAATGGTCTTTAATCGTGCAAAAGAGAACAACAAGAACAAAAGAAAACCAAACAATATATATAAACGCAGAAATTAAATAACATACACAAGGTCAGTATACTTAGCAGTCGCGAAAGTGGTACTCCAATTTTTGCACGAAACCCATTAAAAAAATGGCTGTGGCTTAGCTAAGGTTAAGCCCAGGATGCGAAGCATACTAGCCTTTATTTTAGTTGTTGAACCACTGTTTAGCCTAGTGAAATGCTGTTGCTTGGCTATATTTGGTTCGGCTAGACGAAGAAACAACTCATGCAGGCGAGCGCACGAGCTGAGGCCCGGCTATGTAGCTACGCGGCCGCAAGCGAGCGCACGAGTTCAGCCTCCGTGCAGCTGTTATGACGTCATATGGTAGCTACGCCGCCGCGCGCGGCGCAGCAAGGAAGAGCGTGATTGTGCGGCTAGCATGCTTCGCATAAAAATCGCCAGGCTTAGCTTGGTTAAGACAAGAATGCGTTGCATATTGCGCGAGTTGGGGCCCAGCTTTTCCTCCGGCTGTCGTCACGTCCCGTCACGTGGTTGCGCTAAAGGTCAATGGTGGCTGCCCGGCCGCGCCCAAGGGCTGAACTGAGTGATTGCATTATGCAACGCATAAAAATAAAAGCAACTTAATAACAAACATAGCAAACTTAAAAGAGAATAGATCCACATATGAGACGCGCAGCAAGGAACAATGGCTCATACCCTCAATGGTAGCTACGCGGCCGCGCTCGGCGCAGCAAAGAAGAGCGTGGTTGTGCGGCTAGTATGCGTCGCATAAAAATGACTGTGGCTTAGTTAAGGTTAAGCCCAGCATGCGAAGCATACTAGCCTTTATTTTAGATGTTGAACCACTGCTTAGCCTGGTGAACTGCTGTTGCTTGGCTATATTTGGTTCGGCTAGACGAAGAAACAACTCATGCAGGCGAACGCACGAGCTGAGGCCCGGCTACGTAGCTACGCGGCCGCAAGCGAGCGCACGAGTTGAGCCTCTGCTTTTGCAGCTGTTATGACGTCATATGGTAGCTACGCGGCTCTTCACGGAGGCTTGTGCTTGGATAGAATGGCTCTCGCAGCGGAGCAGATTACCCCCTTGGGGAAGGTTCTTTAGGCTCTCTTTGAGTGGGTGACTATGTTGCCCACCCTCGGTTGTGCGAATGCGAGGGCCACGGTCGCTTATTCGGCAACTGCGGCGTCTGTTGTCTTCAGGGACGAGCTGACGATCAGCCTGTCTTTTGATGTAACCGCCATCGCTGTACGGTCACTGTTTTCGGAGCGAGGCGTCCGCGTAGAGGACCCCGGGGTTCTCTTCCAGCTTCCGGGCTCCGGCTCTGGCTCGCGCGGTGCGCCTCTCGTCGTCTTTGCCCGGCGTCATGTACCGTGGAAGGGGTTTGGTCCAAATGGTCGTCTTCCAGCCTTCCGGAAGGGCCGTCTTGATGGGTACTGGCTCAATCTGCCATCCTATCTTGCGTACGACGGCTCGTCCGTGTTCCGCGTGACTGAGCCAGATTCTCTGATTAGAAAGGTGGGCTTCGATGAGCTCCTCCACCGTGTTGTGGGCGCCCGTGTCTACAGTCATTGCGTGGACGAGTATATGGGCATGCCGAGTGCTTGCTTCGTTGCCTTACGAAGCATCGTGTTTAGGGTGTCCCTATTCGGCTTCGTCAGCTAGAGATACGGGGCGGAGTAGGTAACCCGCGACACGACGAACGCGCGTACCAGGTGCATGGCGTCGTCCTCTTTAAAGACTCGGTTTCTGTTAGATAACCTCCGAATTATACCAACTATATCTTCGGTTGCAGTCTTGATGTTTGTGATGGTGGCATGCGCCTTCCCGTCACTCTGAAGTAGTGGGCCGAGAATCCTAATATGCTGTTTTGGCTTGATGGTCGTTCCGGTGATGGTGATAATCACGTTCGGCGGCAGCTCCTTCTTGGATTTTCCCTGTTGGATCATGATCAACTCATATCTGGGGAGCGCAGCTCAGTCCGCACGACTTTGCGTGCTCGTGCACGTTCTTTGCCGCCCGCTGCAAGCCTTACTCCATCCAGGCATCGGATGCGGCTCGGGCCGTCCACACCGTAATATCCTCGGCGTAAAACGCATGGTCGACGCCTTCGATTTGCTTGAGTACATCGGGCAGGGGCAGGAGGACCAGACTGAAGAGCAGGGGCGACAAGACCGATCCCTGAGGGGTGCCCCTATCGGCGAGCTCGACAGGGTCCGACTCCTCCTCCCCTATCCTTATGGTCACCGTTCGGTTTGACAGAAAATATTTTATGCAGCCGAATGTCTTTTGGCCACACCTGGTCTTGTTCAGATTCTGCAACACGCTCGCGTGGCACTACGTTGTCAAACGCTCCCTTCAGGTCGACGGCGAGTATCCCGCTCGGCGCGTGCCTCGCTGCCGGCTTGACGACCAGTTCGTGGAGTTTAATCATGACGTCTTGGGTGCTGAGATGTTGCCTGAAGCCGTACATCGTCTCTGGCCTTTGATCCGTTTCTTCGAGCTGCTTCTGTAGCCGGCGAAGGACCATGCGCTCCATCACCTTCTCCACGCAGGACGTGAGGGAGATGGGCCGCATGTTGTCTATTTTGAGGGCCTTGCCGAGCTTTGGAATGAAGCGGACCTTCGCGTCCTTCCATTCCTTCGGCAACTGCGAGCTCTCCCAGCTTCGTTGATGCGCTCTACGAGGCTGCAGTTGGCTGTACCGCTCATGTTACCATGTAATTTGTAAGTTATGGCGTCCCTGCCTGGGGCACCTCTCTTATTACTGTCATCTATCACTGTCCACAGTTCCATCATGGTAAACGGCCGGTCCAGTTCTTCGTTGTCGAGTACTTCGTACCTCTCGGGCACCGGGTACTGGACCTTCTCTGTCTTTAGGTACTTGGCCTTCAGGTCTTCCAGGAGCCTGCGGCCGTCTCCCTTGTACGTGTTCTGCACTTTGATGAGGTTGCGAAGTATTGAACACGTACAAGGGAGGAATGTGGTATTCCTCCATGATCACCACTTCATCTGCCTAATGAGTTTACCTGGTTTCTGCAGCCGTAGCTGTGTTGTTTGTTGTTGCTTTTCAAGCGTTTGCGGAGCTAAGGTTTTTATGTTTGATGAAGCAACAACGCCGCCTCAACACTTCAAATTATGAAATCTTCTTGCAGTATCAACATACCTTGCACATACTTTCTAGCGACAACACTAGAAAATATAACGCACACACATCCCGAACATTTGCACCTGCCGCGATTCCCTCTTTATAAGCCCACAATACATAGAAGCTAGCTTATACAGATCTTCAAAACGTATTCGTGGAACCTAATACGTGTATTAGATGTTGGCACTACACACTCCTTAACATTACAATTGTTCTAGAACTTATCTGCAGCAACTTACGAGGTGCGCTGCCAAAACGGGCTTTCTTTGAAGATGCGAAATTTCCGCACAAGATGAACAGAGAGAAATGACGGGAAGGTTTTTGTTCACAATATTCACGCAAAGAAGGAAAAGCATGTAGCAACGACACCTACCTCTAAAGTTACCACAAATATTTCTAGCATGTCAGAACGATCGAATATGCGTCCATTCATTTAGTCTACATCTGCAGTTATGCTTTCTCGCTTATTTTTTTTTTTTGTAATCCCGACAATTGTATTGCGACCGCGGCGGCAACAGAGGGGCTAATAGTTTTCAAGCGGGAAGTGTCCAAACCATGTCTGACTGATCGCAGAAGGCACGACTGTAGGGGAAAGGAGGCATATGATTCACCACTTTCTAGCGTTTAGGGCCGCAGCGTTCCCAGAAAAACTACAGGGTCAGTTACGCCCCCCCTCCTTCTCATCGGCTCTATTATAACCGCTGTTCAAAGCTGAAGAAAGGGTGGAGACACCATTGGGACCTTTCAAGGTCACTTCTTTTGCGCGAGGCTCAGAGCGGTATCGATACGGCGACAGGTCTCACCGTTCTGAATACCCGGGGTGCGCTAGCTTTCGGACGCAAAGAGACACGCAGACGCGACGAACGAATGATACGCAGCCCCAGGCCTCCCGGCAAGCACTGAAAACTTTTCCTTTGTCCATTTTTACATGCCAGTGTTAGGTGCTGTTCAATTTCAGCGAAAATATACCGTGTACCTAGGCACGTTCGAGACCGCGTGCGTGCATGAAATTCGGAAGACAAGACGTTAGGACCAAGGAGAAGTGACACTATATTGTGCAACCTATGACGATCTGCAAAACACGCTAAGGTCGGAGAAATCAGTGGATCTCTTGGTCACGTAGGGCCCTCTAGGCCGCACTTAGCGGCGACAAGGTAGCCCAGCCCCCTGTAGGATTATCTCACTGAGCTATGTCGCATGCTCTGTCGCAGTAGTCGGAAGTTCAAATCCCCACCCCCGCCCCCTTTTTTATATTATCTACGATGGTGTATCTGAATATCACATCCTCCAGTGCACTACACCTGCAGGCTTGGAGTGGCGCCTGACACCGGCGAAAGATGCCGAGAGTGAGTTAGTGGGGCTTTACTAATCCACATACAACTGAATTAGGAAGGCCCACTCAGCTTGAACAAAGACACTCCCTCACCAGAACAGAAATTGGCCTCCCTGGTGCAGTTTTCGGCCAGAACCTCCCCAATGATATCTATAATGAACTCATGGCCCTCAGTCCCCAGCAGCTGCGGAGCAGCTGTCCAAGGCGGTGGTCAGACCTGTAACGCAGGAGATGGTGGTAAGGATCTCTGGGTCCGGACAGGCCACCAATAGAAGCTGACCCTGTGAACATTTAAAGGGAAGCTGAAAAGTTTTCCAGAAAAAATTAGTGAACATCTGCACATCATGGTTTTCAACCCTCCGAATACGAATATCGTATCGAAGTTGAGCGAAAGAAAGCCCAAATATATTTCATTTCGACGAAAAGTGCAGCAGCGGACATGCCCAGCTCGCGCGTCTCGTTTCTGCCTGTGATTGGTCGGTGCGCCTCGTGACGTCAACTCTAGTAACCGACCGCTGCAGCTACACATGAAGCGCGGTGCCAGGTAGTTTGGTGCTGTTTTTCTGAGACGGTAATGGAAAATTGAGAGAGACTGCGTTTTTCTGAGGAGTTCGGCGCTACTCCCTACATGTACGAGCCGATTGCGAAGAGCCGGCCTCTCGAAGAAGCAAACGATGCTGGTGCGAGCAGTGCTTTCGACGCGAACGAAAGCAAAGTGTAGGGATCTCCTCGTGTTGAAAATGCTCTTTGGTGAGTATGTTTATTGCAAAGCGATCTAGTGATCTCGCCGATCTTTCGCCGATCTAGTGAGCTCGTTTCCGGTCAAACAACTGTAGTGTTATGTTCCTGCATGCCTCGTCGTGGAACGTAAGCGGGGATGCGATCGTCGGCATTTGTGCGCTGTCCAAAGCTGTTGGCAATCTACAAAGACAGTTGAAACGCGTGAAAAACTTCCCGGTTCATGCAGTACGTGTAGTGACCTTCATCTGTTGACTACCACTCACGTTGACTACCACTCACGTTGATTACCACTCACGTTGACTACCACGCACGTTGACTACCACTCTACAAACACGCACACGCACCAACAAAGGAATGCAGGGTCGATCGAAGCAGATAACGATGGCACGCACGCAGAAACGCGCGGTCAGGCACGGTCGCGGATGCTGCGAAGGAACGAAACACTAGAGTTGACGTCACAACACCGCGGTTTCCGGTCTCCGCTCCGCTCGCTCACACAACGGGGGGCGGAGCTACAGCGCAATTTCAACCGACGATTACGTCGCTCCTAATTGAAAAAAAAAACCCGAAATTTTACCTACATGGTTTATAAGGTTCCCGCATCTGTATATGAGCGCCTTATTGAATTCGACAGACTCTTCAGCTTCCCTTTAATTGCCACACTCTGTCGAGTCAGGCTAGCAGTACTCTTTGAGAAAGTATCAGACATCGTTTGGGATGTCAGCGGCCTTAGTGAGATTAGAAGACCTGGCGGGGCTTGTACGTTGCTGAATAACGGCCATTTCCTCTGCTATAGAGGTCTCCCTGATAAGAAGCAATACGGAGTAGGATTCCTAATCCACAAGGACATAGCGGGCAACATTGACGAGTTCTGCAGCATTAATGAGAGGGTAGCAGTAGCCATAATCAAACCTAATAAGAGGTATATGTTGAAGGTAGTACAAGCCTACGCTCCACCATCCAGGCATGACGAAGAGGAAGTAGATCAATTTTATGAAGATGTTAAATTAGCGATGAGAAAAGTGCAAACTCGGTATGCAGTAGTAATGGGTGACTTCAACGCAAAGTGCAAAAGTGCAATGCAAAAGGGCAAAAACCAGGCGGGTGAACACGGGATTGGCAACTACGGCATCGATTCTAGAAACGCTAGAGGAGAGGTGCTGGTAGAAATCGCAGAAAGGAATAAGCTAAGAACAATGAACACCTTCTTCAGGAAGCATAGCAACAGAAAGTGGACCTGGAAGAGCCCTAATGGTGAAACAAGGAATGAAATTGATTTCATACTTTCTGCCTATCTCAGCATCATGCAGGATGTAGAAGTGATAGGTAGGGTAAAGTGCAGTGAGCATAGGTTAGTGAGGGCTAGGATTCGCGTCAATTTGAACAGAGAAAGAGGAAATTTGGTCAAGAAGAAACAGTCAACTGAGAGGCAGTAAGGGTAAAAGCAGACAAATTTAGGCTGGTACTTGCAAACAAATTTGCAGACTTAGAACAGAGAGATGATGATGATGACATAGAGGTAATGAATGAAACCTTAAATAGGTTGGCTTCAGAGGCAGCAACTGAACTGGGAGGCAAGGCCCCAAGGCAACCAGTAGACAAGCTTCCCCAAATAACATAGTACCTAATAAAGAAATGACAAAAGAATCAAAGTGTCCAACTCAAGACATAACATAGAATTCCGGAACTGTCAAAACTGATCAACAAGGGGAAAATAAGTGAAATTTGAAATTATAACGACTGAGGAAGCCGTAGAAATGGACGCAGCCTGAAATTTGTGAGAAGGAAACTTGGCATAGGACAAACCAAGATGTATGCACTGAAAGATAAGCGGGGTAATATCATCAGCAATCTCGAAGGTACAAAAATGCAGCCGAAGAATTCTATACTGACCTGTACAGTACCAAGAGGACTCTGGAGAACACCATTCGAAACAATTATTAACAGGTAACAGAAACTCGTCCTATAGCAAGAGATGAGGTCATAAGGGCGTTGCAAGACATAAAACGAGGAAAAGCGGCAGGAGAAGATGGAATAACAGTCGATTTAATCAAAGGTGGAGGAGAGATAATGCTTGAAAAACTGACGCCTCTGTATACGAAATGTCCATCAACTGCAATGGTCCCAGAAAACTGGAAGAATGCAAACATTAACTAATTTACAAAAAGGGAGACATTAAAGAGCTGAAAAATTATAGGCCTATTAGCTTACTCCCAGTATTATACAAAATATTTACCATGATAGTCTCCAATAGGATAAGGGCAACACTGGACTTTAGACAACCAAAGGAACAGGCGGGCTTCAGGAAGGGATTCTCTACAATGGATCACATCCATGTCATTAATCAGATTATCGAGAAATCCGCAGAGTACAATAAGCCTCTCTCCTACAAGCTCCTACAAGAAAAGTAGGAGGATACCTATAAAGAAAAGAGTCAGACAAGGAGACACAATTTCTCCAATACTATTCACTGCCTGCTTGGAAGAAATATTCAAGCTATTAAACTAGTAATATTTAGCAGTAAGAATCGATAGCGAATACCTCAGCAACCTTCAGTTTGCCGATGACATTGTTCTGTTCAGCAACACTGCAGACGAGTTACAACAATTGATTGAGGACCTTAACAGGGAGAGTGTAAGAGTGGGGCTAGAGATTAATATGCAGAATACAAAGATAATGATGAATAACCGGGCAAGGGCACAGGAATTCAGGATCGCCAGTCAGCCTCTAGAGTCTGTGAAGGAGTACGTTTACCTAGGTGAACTAATCATATGGAACCCTGAACATGAGAAGGAAATTCACAGAAAAATAAAAATGGGTTAAATCTCATACGGTAGACATCGTGAGCTCCTGACTGGAAGCTTACTGTTATCATTGAAAAAGAAGGTATACAATCAGGGCATTTTACCGGTGCTGACATATTGGGCAGATACTTGGAGACTGACAAAGAAACTTGAGAACAAGTTAAGGAGTGCGCACAGAGCGATGGAACGAAGAATTCTAGGCATAACTTTAAGAGACAGAAATAGAGTGATTCGGATAAAAGAGTAAACGGGTATAGACAACATTCTAATTGACATAAAGCTAAAAAAATGGTGCTGGGCCGGTTATGTAATGCGTAGAGTAGATAACCGTTGGACCATTAGGGTGACAGAATGAGTACAAAGAGAAGGGAAGTGCAGTAGAGGACGACAGAAGACTAAGTAGTGCGGAAAAATTAGGAAATTTGCGGGTGCTGCTAAGAGTCAGCTGACGCGGGACAGGGGTAATTGGAGATCGCGGGTAGAGGCCTTCGTCCAGCAGTGGACATAAAATAGGCTGATGACGATGACGATTGCAGTATTGCCTACTGTACCACCTTTTTGCCAATATATTACCCCATCTATGCTTTGCAAAATATATTTGCGAAGCTGTAATACGTGTGCCCGCAATTTGTCATATACTTTTCGGAGTGTGCATCTCCATAGATGACGACGTGGGTTATTTTTGCATATGACGCTAAACGACATATCACAGCGGTGACACATGAAAAGGTAAGACGAATAAAATCCCATACTGTTGCTGTGGATAAAGGGAGGATTTTTGGAAAACACAGAATTTTCAGTAAAACACGCCACTACCGGAATCATGCCATAGCCACTCGCTTAGGTGAAGCGATTACAAATATGTGCATAACACCCCCTGCGAATAACATCTATCAGTTCAATATATGCCACGTTTAATTGGTGTTGTACAGGGAGAACGTTCAAGCTGTCGTGATGCATACTTTAATGGCAAGCTGGGTTATGTGACAGAACAACCTATACAGGCTGCAATACTGAGAGCATGAACAAACACCTTTTGTTCGTCGTTCCTAACTGTTATCGAATGACTATACTGTTTACCAAAAGAAAGAGTTGAATCCACTGCGGGAGGATCTCAATATTCTGTACTTATGCGCGCTTTCCGATGGCCTACTATTTTCCGTTGTATAAAGCTTGCGGTAAGTTCTAGGTGCAATGTGAATGCGCTTTTGCGCAGCCAAAGCGAACAGCTCAAGAAGGGTCAACAAACTGTAACCTACGCCGTCTCACCGTCATCTGGCTATAAACAACGATTGTCTCGTTGTTGTCTACAGTCGGTGCAACTACCTCGCTTGCTAGTTTTTTTTAGTTCGCGCACGAGCATTAGTGATTGTCAGCATTGCCATCCCTTCCAGTTTCGCTGTTTTGCAGCCTCTATTATTGAGCGGCTATTGACTTGTATCCACTTTGCACCTATGCCAAAGCAGCACTGAGTATTTTCCTTATGTTTCGAGCCACGTTCATTAGGACAGTACAGCTTTCGCGGAGTTGGAGTTTAGTTCATGCAAACTAGTGTTGTTTTCGGAAGCATCCTGCCGACCAAAACTCGGAAACTTTGCATAAAGTTTTTCAATATCAAGCCAGATAGTGCGATGGAGCGCTTACGTTACAATCCCTAGGTTAATCTCTTTCTTTAGAACGCAGTCAGCAGTTCATCTTCCCACGAAAGCCCATCTTCTGGTTGAATTAATGCACAGAGACTGTAATTTTCTTCTCCCAGATTACACGTGATTCTTCTGATGAAGCGCCAGGTAGAAAGCAGTAAAGATTTTAATGCGGCTCAGCTTCTTCAACTAGCAGCGTGTGTATCTTATTGTGATTGTATCTTTATGTATTTGGTTTCATTTTTATTTTGAGCTGCCCGTATTTATTTCTCATTGCAAAAATAAACTGCGTTTTTCTCGCTGGTGTGATATATATGCGCGCCTTTTTCTGATTCTCTTGTTACTTTTTTTGTGGCATATGTTTCGATATGGGATTGCAGCAGCTGAAGCCGCTCGCGCAATGCTGCGTAATTCAAGACAGTTACTTCATTCACTCCTCCAAAAACCTCAAGCAATTACTTTAAAAGTTTTTAGCTAGTTAAAGTGACTTGAGAGGCAATCGCAGCATCCATAGAGAAACATCATTCCAAAGGCCTAATTTTTGGTTAGCGTTGCAGTTAAGGAAAGCTTTTAAAACTTCAGAGCCATTCCACTTTTTGAAGGTGGATGGCCAGCGGAGCACTATATAAATGTAGAAAAAATAAAATAAAATCAAAAGAATATCGCGTAAGCATGCCCTTTATGTTTGTTTTCATTAACGTTTATCTGGCGACCCCAGTAATTACTGCTTCATGGTCGCTATGATACAAGGCTATCGGCTCTGTGACGACACTGCAGAGGTCTTCTTAGCGAACGTTAGGTCTATGCGCGACCGACGGCGTCTTGATCTTCGTGTAACATTGAACGCCGAACCTTCCCAAGAGAATCCCCAAGAACCACTTGCCGTCGGGACGAGACATGTGGATGTTAACGATCACCCACAATGACGATGAGACTTTGGTCCAACGAGAGGATCCACCAGAACTTGTTCACAAATTTTTCAAGGTCCCTCTTTGAGGTTCCGGGATGAACGTATACGGTGGCGAAAACGATTCTGTCCCTAGTCTGTACGGTGACCACACCAGCTTGAACCACCGCCAACTGCCTTCGTCGGCAACTCAGTCGAGTCTTTCTATCCAGGGTCAGGGTGATGGTATGCAACTCGATGGGCAAGCAATCGGCCATGATCTTGATTCCCCGTCTTCGAGCAGCGTGCGTGAGGGGCATGGCTTTGATCTTACCCACACGTCTAGTATTTGGCACATCAAATTTCACCCAAAAGCGCACTGCATCGCGCGCATCGCCTTCCCTACACTCGTTCTCTCGACGTACACAGACGACACCGTTCACCAGTCCGTCCTTCACGTCGATGTTGAACGTGACCCCGTAGGGCATGACCCGAGCAAACAGTATGTAGTAAATTTACCATTTCGAGATGCGTCATACCAGCCACCTTGGCCTGTGCGCGAACACAGTCGTCGTCGGACCGGCATCCGAGGTACACATCAATTGTTCTAGCCCTGTGTACGTCTCCCACAGCCTGTACGGCAACATCGGTGTTGAACGTATCGACGTCCTTATTCGAGTAGAAGAATCGCACAGCACCGGGCTCAACAAGCAAGGCTCAATCGGTACTTACAAACTGACTCTCGATGACGCATACCTCCTCCTGTTGCAGGGCCCTTCCTCCCCCAATTTTCGTGAGGATTGCCAAGAACGTGGCGTCCTTTTGATGCACAGCCCGCCACAACGGGAAGTAGGAGAGATGATGCCACTTGACCTCCTGGCTGAACACCTTGTGAATGCGTGTACGTCTAAAGACGTCCCTACCACGATACGGAGGCAGTTGTCGCAGATCGCTGCACATTACGATGTCCAGACCACCGAACGGCTCGTCGTACTTGTACGTCATCTGTACGTGGTTCGCCTATAGAGTCATACTCCCTACAGGCTCATACCTCGTTAAGCAATGGCTCATAACTCCGTAAACGCGGCTTGCATTACAATAGTTTTCTGCACACGCACATGATAAAACGCTGGAAGCTAGGCTAAGAGAGCTCCGCTATAAAAAGTAGTGGACTACTATGCCAAGAAAGCACTCTCAACTTCACCAGTATTGTATGGCTGTTAGCGTACAAGACAATTGAACTGTATGGGGGCAACCAGCGAAATAAGTTGACATCGCATTTTCTGGTCTAGTTGTTTAACCAAACTCTGATGCTCGGTCGACTAAGATGTGCATAATTTTCTCGTTTACGCTTAAGCAGCCAGAAGCTCAAGCATGCTTCAAAATGTGATACTATTTTTGTGGTTTAGGCTCAGGTGTTTCAAGTGGCTGTTTTCATCGCTTATTGAAATATCAACCAAAAACAAATACTTACAGGATGTGATGCTCAAATTGTTCGAAGGGGAACTCGCCCCTGTACATAACATTTACTTGCGTTGCACACTTTGTTTTCCAAAACTTACGCCGAGCAGGTTTCCATAGTCTAGTTCAACGTGCCATTAGTAATTCCAAGTAATTCCAAGTAATGGAAGTAATTCCATTAGTCCAACGGGCCATTAGTAATTTTGGATTCTTCGCAAAGTACAGATAAAGTCGAGCCACTCAGCAGACTGAAAGCTGTGCCAGGCGTTTAGTAAGTTTTTGATAGAATTCGGGCTGTATAGGACAAGAAGACGTAACGTCAGGTCAAATCGTTTTCTTTAGGACGTCTCTAACAAACATGTTTCAGATACCGCAGATAAATTACACTGGTGGTTGAAAGAAAAACATATCTCCCAATCCAGTCAGTTTCCACACCAGATTGCAAATTAGACGTTATACTATTACAGAAAATAGCAGAGAGCGCAACTCGACCTACAGAATTTACGAACACGTGGCGGTCACGATATATTTTAATGGCGTAGCTACAAACAGTACACGGACTGCAGATAAATGACTAAAATCATTGGAATGCGGACGCCAACGATACAACTATTCACCACTGAATGACGACATTATGATTACAATGTAATGAAAAAGAAAGCGGCATCAATGGAAGGACAAAGGTTCGTCACAATGGTGGAGTGATGACAATGGGACGGAGTAGAAGGCGTGACGAGAGTAATATCACAATACTTGTTCGAGAATGCTGGAGTTTCCCAGGGAAGGAGACGTCGTGTCAGTTCATTAAACTTTCTCTCTACATTCCTTCTCCTCTTCGCTGCGTTTTCTTTCAACTGACCAGTGTTGTCGGAGAGGAGAGAGATCGTGCATAAAACTATGTTTGTTCAGTTTGTGTTACTGACCGCTTGGCATTCCAAATCGATTTGCTCCGATGTGTCTGTAGTTCAAGTGCAATGAAGGTGAGTGGGAGAGTCAGATGGGAAGGACTCGCAGCATTCGCATCGAAAGGCGGGAACACAGAAGGCCCCCAAAAGATGCTTAGGTATTTCGCGTATGCGTTCACCGCAATGCGACGTTCCAGGCATAGCGTAGCCAGCGCGTATGCAGTCACAACCACATAGAGTCGATACTAGGTGAAGGGTCACAGGCAAGCAGCCAAGCATGATTTGCGCCTGTGACTACATATAAAGAGAACGTCCCAATCGATTATACCACATGAGGTAACTACGCAAAGAAAATGTGTTGACATGATATAGAAACGATGAAAAATATCTCTAGATATCTATATATCCGCGTGTACGCTGACAAAGTGCGACCGAAACGGCCCTAGGATGACGGGAAAACGTATGTAATAAAAAAGCAAGCTTACTCCGAGTTCCTCGCTTTATAATACTTTTCACTTACTCACGGCTTCACTCAAGAATTTTGATCGGGTTCTTGAAGTATTTTTACTTTTGGAAGTGACGTTCTTCTTCTGCTCAGTCCAATCCAACATTAGAACGATATCGCATCTTTGAGGAGAAACTCTGTAGTACGGGATAGTTAACTGAGCTTATGCATGAAGAAAGCTTTAGGGTGAAGGAATCAAATTGAAAAAAAAAACGATGTGGTGCTAATAAACACAGTTGATACAATAGTTGTCTACCGACATTATCAAAGGTCTATGACAAAGGTTAATAGAAAGGTACCGCAGGAAATAAGAAGCAAACTTGAAACTAGGGGCGTCATCTTCCTCGTGTCTTCATTAAGCGTGAAATGCTATTAGCTTCCGTTGTCGGCGACCTTCCAGCGACCTTGAGCAAAAGCCAGAGCCGTTATCCGGGCACCCAAATGAGAACCTCCAGGCAAGTTTCGAGAACAAAACGAGATCGTCCTGGCAACCAGCCAATACTTAAGAAAATGCTGCCTCTGGTCCCCAACCCTTTGTACAGTGCCGCATTGCATACTCTAGTTACTGCGCAAATGCTACAAAAATATTTCCTCCAAGTTCTTCTTAATGTTTGTTCACGCTATCACTCAACCTGTCTCTTCTAGTACGCTGAACTTTTATTTGTCATTTCCAATAGCGACGTTGAAGATGCAGATACAGGGCACACACTACACTGTCATCTTTTGGTGATTAGACTGGGTTGCCTATGCTCTTTTAAACTCCAGTGCATCGCGAGTTCCGCGGTGCGGGTTTTGCATCGCCTCAAGAGATGGCGCCACGCTTCGCAGCGCATCCTTCAGGTGCATTTGTTTTTCTACCTGGGAAGTGCGCTCCGTTTCCCTGGCGTCTTTCACTCCCTGTCGTGCCGCCTTCAGCGGTTTTCTTCATCTGGTTGGGCAGGGTCCATATGAAACAGGGCACAGTACGGCGTGGTTTGAAATGGTGCGGTGTGGTGTGGTGGGGTGTGCTGTCACCAACATGTACTACACCGATTCGAAAATTGTGGCTAACATGATCTCCAACCAAACAACAGACGGCTCTGCCGTTTTTCATTTCATGCTTACATGTACTTGCGATTACGGGTGAGCCAGCAATTCCTTTTTTACATTGGGTGAAATTAGTAAGACCTTTACTCCGGTTGAGTAGCCGGAAATTTCGTTCGGAGGGGGGGGGGGGGGGGGGGGGCTGACATTGCAGCTCTGCCTTCTCCTTATAAAATTTGTGGAGGGATCAAATACATGAATAATAACTGCATTGCCATCGCCAAAGCTGCAAACGAATTCTCGAACGCTACGCATTGTCATGACGCGAAAAATATATAATTTTAATATATTTTATATTTTTTATAAAAGAATATATTCGTATGCCCCAAAATTTGTGCCAGAAATAATTGATATCAATGCTTCCATGTTTTTGTCTATTTAATTAGAAATGAAAACATCACGAACTTTAGAAGTTTGTCACTTCGAAACCAGCAAAGCAGTTCATGCCGCTGATATCAAAAATGTAAAGTTGGAGACAAATATTTTAACGAAATTTTTTCATTCAAGAACTTGGTTTACATTTTTGTACATATGCAACCGCGAGGGAAAAATCTCAATGACGCTGTCCTTCGTTCCAATGTATTGCGCAGGAACAGCTGTCACCAGGCGCGTATTATGAGTAAGTGCACGAAAATTATGGTTACAAAATGTAACACATAAAAAAGCTGGAGTTCACTGTCATGCACAAAAATCTATTCGCGCGTACGCGGCTGACATCGCGGTAGCGAAAGACGAATAAAAAATAATTTTAATTTTATTCTCGGCCTGCATGCACAATTCAAGCACCGTTTGCGTCCTTTATATTCGCCTAGGCGTTCCTGAAAACTGAAGGCTGCTTTGCAATCCGCCCTTTCGTTCCCACCGAGTCTAGTAGCTATTTCTTACTGCTGCCGAGTTCTACAGAAGCAGAGCTTTCTGCACTTCGAGCGCCACTGGAGTTCAATGTTCAAGTGCCACCTCACAATGGGACCAATTTTTGTGACTCGAAGGCAGCCCTCGAAAGTGTACAAAGTTCAATGCGCCACGGTTCCCATAAAAAAAAAAAAGTGTGTGAGAGTTACGAAATTTACACACCCGAGCAACCAGAAAAGGACACAATATACTTTGGCGCTGGTTCCTAGCATACAATGGTGTCAGCGGAAAAGACTGCGCCAACCAATCCGCCCATTTTGCGGACGACAGTAGCAAGATGTATCTCGATTGCACTCGCAAGAACAAACGCAGCAACTACGCATCGCTTTATGGCACAAAGTCGTACAATAGCCTTGCAGCAGCCAATGAGATCCACGAACAGCCGCCTACATTATGCATTGCTCCTGACTTGAAAATTAACATGCCTCCTGACATACCGATGTGTGAAGAAATTGATCTATCGGTTGTGTCTTGGTGTCGCGTTGAGCGGGTCACACTCGTTCATTATTGGATAAATCGACTGTCCTACCTCTTACACTTGCACATGTGAAAAAAATTCACCAACTTCATCGGAGTTATGAAAGTATGCGTAAGTATTGCGCATACACGCGCTACATATTGCGCTACACGTAGCCCTGTGTGAGTAAGCATTTCGTAAAACTTGATCGAACCATTATTAAAACCTTATCAGCCCTTATCGGTTATTATCGGCATTATCGCAATCGATCCGATCCTTAGCAATCCTTATCAAGATTACCAGAATTGCTGTGACCATCATATGCTCTTATCGCTCGTTAGCTGCTTATCCATCTGCGCCTAGCCATTATCAGCCATGACGAGACCCATGTAGCCCCCATCACTCCTTATCATCCTTAATAACTCATTGACTGCTTATCTGTGTTTGTTGCGCGACGTGAAGCGCATGAATCCTCAGAGTTCGGTGGCGATTCGGCCAATGAAAAGACGCTCCTACGGCAGGCACATACCGCGATCACAGAAACGCTTTGGGGATATGGCGTGTTCGGGATTAGATTTTTGGCAAAACTGGAATTTTCGTGATGTCTACAAGGCTCCAAGTCGGCTCTATATCTCGTCCTAAATATGCCTCTTATTCCACCATCATGAATATTTCAGCAAAGCCTTCATAGAAACTGTTCTCATTTGACATTTTTTTTGTACCCTCGGTACAACACGTTCATATGGCTAGGATATATCCACCTAGTCCAAGCATGGGTGTTTAGCCAAGTAGGGTCGAAACTCCCCACGGCGAACGTTTTCCATTCGAATGTTTCATTTCTATTTTTTCTTTTCGATTTTATTCTGTTTTTATTTACGTAGCACACAGCGTTTTGCGTTTGGACGGAGGAGGAGTAGGAGGAAGAAACTTTATTCAGGTCCAGTACAAGGTGTTGCCACCTGCCTGGCTAGTCCCATGTTGGGACTGGGAGGTCAAGCCTCCTATAGCGCTATCACGGCCATTCTGGACAGCCAGGACTTGAAGAACGGACAGACTGATGGATATATCTGCTGGGTGAGTCGCCTAAGAATGCTCACGCAATAAAAAGTATTTCACATTTCTGTACACCATTCCACGTTATAGCACGGTGAGTTAGGTGGAATGCAGCACGTTAGAGACACTGGACAGCCGGCCACTGTCAGAGAGCAAAAAATAACAGCACATGCTAAAGGATAAAGTTCCTCGAGTGGCCAGTCGCGCGGCATTTTTGCGTGCATTTGCCGGCTCCTTTTACGCTCAGAAAAGCACTTTTCTGTAGCACGTATTGAGCAAAAGAAAGCGGTATCGCGAGTTTTTACTGTCGCTCTACAATTTCCTCATTGACACTTTTCATCTCAATAAGATATTTGAGAAGTTGATTAATCAATTGAAACTAATGATCGAATTGGCGCAATGAAAATAAAGTAATTTGAGAATCTCCAAGCGACGGCATACAACATTACCTTGGTTTTGTCCAGCTACATGGCATTCGCATATTTTTAAACTGTGACTAAAGTTGCCTGGGATATCCTTTATATCTTTCTTAATATTAAAATTAAATTAAATTATGGGGTTTTACGTGGCAAAACCACTTTCTGATTATGAGGCACGCCGTAGTGGAGGACTTCGGAAATTTTAACCACCTGGGTTCTTTAACGTGCACCTAAATCTAAGTACACGGGTATTTTCGCATTTCGCCCCCATCGAAATGTGGCCGCCGTGGCCGGGATTCGATCCCGCCACCTCGTGCTCAGCAGCTCAACAGCATAGCCACTGAGCAACCACGGCGGGCTTTCTTAATGTGCATAACTTTGCTTGTGAGCACCTTTTTTTCTTTTGAGGAAATGTTTAATGAGCGCTCATTTCAAAACTACCCGCCGTAGTTTCCTTTAAGCTATGGCACTGTGCTGCTAAGCATAAGGTTACGGGTTTGAATTCCGTCCGGGGCGGCGGCATGTGGATGGAGGCGAAATACACACACAAAAAAAGACGTTCCTATGCTTAGCTTTAGGTTCAGGCTAGTGAACTCGAGGTCCACAAAATTAATCCATAGTGTTCATAAAGCAGTCTCATCAGCGAATAGTACATAGCGGGCCTCATAATAATCAATTCATTATTCTTGCACATAAAACGATCGAATCCTTTTTTTTTTCCTGATTTCAATATTTTCAAAGTGCCTTTCCTAGCTTAAGCGAGGCAACAGGCGAGATGTTCGTGCCCGGAATTCACGTCCTTCGACGCCTTTCTGTCGGTATTTAGGACTCAGCCAATTTTCATTCACGCTTTTACAGCTGCGTCAGCTCTCATCACTATTCAAGATGGCGACCTGGTTCTTTTGCTCCGGGGCGACTCTTGTGCATTCTTTTTAAAATCTCTTCACTGAAAAGCGGCGAATTGTGCATTCAAGTTGCTCGGCGAGTTACTGTTTCGGGACTTCTCGGCCAACAGGCACTGTAAAAACACCTGCGTCTTCGTTCCTTGTTTTCTTTGTGCGCTAGATCTGTCCCATTTTATTCGAATTCGTGCGCCAGCGGAAAGCATGCAGCGCATACAATGCGTGCATTGCAACGTTCATAGAATGCAGCATGTTGGGCGTGTGAGTTCGTTCACGTGTTTTCTCTCCTCTGACCTCGCGCTGAAGAGCGTTGTTGCGTTATATCCTGTTCGTTTTGTACACCTTTTTTCATGCAGATAAGTAGGTTTATTATTTGCTTGTGATGTTGCTTTATCTGAAACAATCTTTATCACTTGGCGCCATTTATATTTATATTTATATTCATACTTATATTGGCCGATCGTCTGCAGTGGGTTGCGCCATATTGAGATCAGCAACCAACCAAGGAACGTCTCTGCATGATGCAACTACACCAGCCTCACACGTAACAAGCACATATTGTCCTTATTGCAGTGAGAAATGGAGAATTATTTCAGTACACGGGAACGGAGCCTTCACCGCAATTAATAATAATAATAATAATAATAATAATAATAATAATAATAATAATAATAATAATAATAATAATAATAATAATAATAATAATAATAATAATAATAATAATAATAATAATAATAATAATAATAATAATAATAATAATATTATTATTATTATTATTACTTGTTTTGAACCCATATATAAAATTAACAGGAGAGGGAAAGCGAGGAGTAGGCTGGCAACTGCCACCGGAACGGGCACAGCACCTGCCTACTCTTCAGAAAAGAGGTGACAGCAACACAGAAATGGAAGGTAGGAAGGAGGGGAGGAAAGAAAATAATACGTATTGATACAGTAGTCAAGCGTTAAAGAACACAAGTTAACCGATTGAAATTGGCTGAAATTGTTATTCATCTTTCCTTGTAGAAATGCTTTCTTTCATGCGCTTTCTGTGGGATCTTCCCTCTCATGCATGATGCCGCAATGCAGGTGTCCCTCTGTGTATGTTTTACTTATTGCAAGAAAAATTAACTTAGTATATATGCAAGAAGAAATTCAAGGAAAAGCAACTGTTGTTGCTATCATTGCCACTAGTTAAACTTTTTTCTCTTCAGGCTGGGGAAAAAGGGATGTTAAGCGGTAAACGTTTTTTATCTCTTGATGCCTAAATCAAATACTCCTAATTATCTTTTAGAAAATTTTGTTTTTCTTCTGCTTGGGACGTTCATGAATTATCAAGACAGCGCTTTTCGAGATAAGCAAAATGCGATATTGTTTCAGCACCGTTTATTCGACTTTACCGGCTATAGCGTGTTGCACAGTGGCGCGATTCCGCGAGAACATCCCGGATGGAACGCCAATGGCGCTTGTATATGTGACAGAGTTGCTACAGACATTTTACAGCCTCGCTGCAGGGGCGCTGCCATCTGTCTGCCACAGCGGACAACGTGCCCAGTGAATGCATAAAAACTTTATTTTAGCTTTCTCTGTGAATTACTATTCTCCTGGTGATGCAACGCTTTATACTGAAACCGCTACATTAGTACTGATGATAATTTAAATACTGCCTTATTTTAGCGAGAACCTCCTAAAGTATAATACTCGTTTTCCCTTGATGACGGTGATTAAATGAGCCAAGTAGGCCTGCGTAGGTTCTCCCGTGAAAAGTTTAATAAAATAGCCCACAAACTTTCCAGAAGGTAGCAGTGGGAGACTTGGCTCGCCAGCGAGGATCGGGAGATGCAACTAGCGCTCCTCGACCAAGCACAGCGGAGCGCTCAAGCCAGTGGGGCCCTGGACTAGGGGCTCCACCCACTCGCTTTCTGCATTTTTTTTTCTTTCAAATAAACGTTTTGATATATATATATATATTCCCAATAGCACGAGCATCCTCTTATCATGCTTTCTCGTAGCAGCTGACGTCTCTTGCTACCACATAACTGCGTACTCTGCCGGCACGGAGGTTACATGCGATCAGCCTTTTTTTTTTCTGTGCCATTAAAATGTATCAGTTGCTTTCAGTGCTTCTGCGTTGCCATATGTTCTGAGCATGCAAGAGACTGATATAGCACCCAGACATCCATAAATGGCGAGAACAGTGGATGACTTAGTTATATATGGCGATATGCGCCCTTATACACTCAATTAGTATATTAGCTTTGGTCGGATTAAAGAAAGGATAAAGTTATTGAATTGATCCACCGAGACCGCTCGGTTTTTCGCACTTCAACAAAATTGCGTTCAGTTAAGCATAGCTTGTTATGCTTTAGAGGCTTAGAACAAGCTTTTCAGCGAAACACATTTTTGTTTCCTGTAGTTGCCGCAACATAGCAACATATGTTTGCAGGTGATAGGTTATCGGTTTATTATGATGACTCCATGCGCACTCTACCTCTACTACGCTTGCGTATTAGCCCTGTCTTGTAGTTTGTTCCTGTAAATAATATGCGCATCATCGGACGCAAACTATTCGTTTAATATCGCGACAGTGTGGACGCATCAAAAGTGTAGGAGGGCACAGTCACTGGTTCCTAGCTCACGCTCGTAACCGTTTACACTGCATTCATATTGGAGCTTCTTGACAACTGAGTAGGCCTATCTGGAGAAATACACAGTCAATAATGACAGAGTACCAGTTATATGCTAAAGGTTCCGTCTCCATAAAACGATAATCGCGTTTTTTCTCGTTTTAGGTGTAACCTTTTTAGGACCTCTTTTTAGGTGTACCACGCCACAAGTGTCTTCATATGTGCAATATGTTGTCCTATACAGTCAATAGCTCATTTGCACAATTCCATTCCAATTTACGGCTATTAAGGTAGCAGGTGATAATGTGCTCTGAAAGCCAATAAGATTGTAACATAGCAAATCATGGATGAAGACGCCCTTTGCATTCTTTCAGGTTTCTCGGACTTTGGACTTTTTGGCTGCGTGCACGTCTTGATTCTGACTTATGCCGCAGGTTCCGAAAAAAAAAGCGTTGTGCGCCACTGATATTCATTTCGCATGTTGGAAATAAGAAATATAAACCTATAAAGATATGCTGAATTAAATTTCGGGCTAGAGAATCTTGCGAAAAGTAAGGAAAATAATGGAAGCGGAAATCTTTGAACTTTGCACTGGGGCTCACTGTACTGCAATAACTACGCTATATATTGCGTGAGAAATAGGTGAATGAAGCCTCTGACATGAGTGAGAAACAGCTATATGGTATTGGTGCTTAAATTTATTCACGGTATCGAACAGGGGAGAAAGACGTAAACTTGCATATTTCCCTAGCCATGTTGGCTTCCGAGGAAAAGCTTTAAAGCGCGTCCGAGCTTTCGACAAAGCTATAGCGGCTGCTGTGCAAAACGAAAACGAATAATTTCAGGTCACGCTCAAATGTGTTCGAAGTGTCGCGCTTGGGGCCAGTGCAACCGCTCTTTACGATACGTCGCGCCCATGCAGCCTACAGCTGTCAGATTTCCTGAATTTGTTTGAATGGCAGTTCGTGTTACGCTGTAGCTCAATTTTCATTCGTGTTACCTGTGGCTAACGTGCGCTACGTTTAAAATGAATCCTGCGATTGCTACGCTAATAAATCCACTTGCATGCTTAAAAACGACGAGTAGAAACTCGAGCAATTGCTGAAGTATGATGAAAAAAAAAATCCGTAACAGAGACAAACATACTTTTGCGTTGGTTAAAACCTACCATAAGGGCTCCGCTGTAACAGCGTCCTGCTAGTCAGCACGAGGTCAAAGGGTAAATTCTCTCCCACGGGGCTGGGCCTCATTGTTGTGATAATGCAACGCAAAAGAAAGGCTCCATCCTAGGTCGACGCTAAAGAAGCCAAGGTCGATGTACACGGTTGGTTAAATGATTTTATTGTAAAATTTTGACCATATATGTCTCTATTCTGTCTCTTTTTTTTTCATGTGTACTATTCACTTTTTCGTATGTTACGCGCATTGTATTTTACGCGCAATTGTGTCGACACCCGTCGCGTTTCCTAGGCAGCCCTGTAGCGCAGAAGCCGCTCGTTGTATTGTTCACACGTCTCGGCACCCATGCGTCCATGTTGGGAAACTCTGTTTCACTCGTAGGTCTCCAGACGCTAATTGACGTCGTGCAGCTCCTGGCGTGCACGAAACGCATCACCCATTTGGGGGCGAGATGGGCCTCACGAATTTCGGCCGTCTCCTTGGTATGGCCGGCGCGTTCTTTGGCGAGACGGGATCTCGTTATAACCACGAGTTCTGCTGATTCGGCACTCTGAGTCGCCCGCCGAGCGCGGGTAGCCTCTGTGCGCTTGCGTTTCCTCTCTTTAGGCGTCGGCAGCTGTATTGGGACAGGTTGGCGTTAAGAATCACTCACACACTCCGAGTTCCCGTACGGTGCTAGGGCTGCGTCCCCTTCGGGGTCCTCCTATCGCGTGCGCACGCACTCATGGACGACAGCGCGCATGCACACTCATACGCGCTGCTCTGGCCCAGATCTTCCCCATCACAAACTCTATGGTGTCTCGATCCGCCTGTCTTCGTTCCACCCGCGCGCGGCGTTACGCGCGCACTGAGGCACCCTGCAGATAATAATAATAATAATAATAATAATAATAATAATAATAATAATAATAATAATAATAATAATAATAATAATAATAATAATAATAATAATAATAATAATAATAATAATCATGATGATGATGATGATGATGATGATGATGATGATGATGATGATGATGATGATGATGATGATGATGATTGTTATCCACTTTGAAACTGGGCGGGGACAAATAGTCCCTAAGACTGCTTGATTTATTTGGGTTTTACTACATTTATCGCGATCTAGCCTTTTGCACATCTGATCTCAATGTTTGCGTAAAGTCGAGATCATTATTTCTGATATGCATCAGTTTACCGTACCGTTACTTGCACATGTTATGACTGCGGTTCTACAAATCTCTTCCCTGCTTTTCTATAACCAACACGCTAATTGTCTCGTACTTATCTCAACTGCTAACCAGTTAATCCCTCTATGGTCTTTGAATCTCAATGCTTCTGGAAGGTGGACACTCTCTGTGGTTCTAGTGGACTCAGGTGGACTCAGTGTCTTAGCATTCCATTACGACATGCCAAGTCGTTTCCGTGTTTTGTTTGCAGTACACGCGTAGCTGTCCTACTGTGGCTCATATTTGTGCCGGTATGTTCTTGCCCTGAGTGAGGCATCTGGGGCCTCAATTAGCATAGCGCCTCCGTTTGCGTTATCATGCACATTTTCTCTCCATATTTCATTATGCCTGTTTTTGTAAATCTCCATAGTATGTTTCTTTTTCTTTGCTTCCTATGCATTCAATTTCAATATAATTTGTTTCAACTGCAATAATTGCATAGATCATCACGAGCAAAGACAAGAGAGCATCGCACCCAAGGTAAGCAGAGAAAATAAGCCGGATTGCGTTGCAAATGACGCAAGAAAGGATCGCAAACATCTTGAGCGCGTTATGGTAGCGCCTATATATATATAAATATACATACATACATATATATATATATATATATATATATATATATATATATATATATATATATATATATATATATATATATATATATATATATATATATATATATATATATATATATATATATATATATGTTTATTTATTCATTTATTTATTTATTTATTCATTTATTTATTTATTTATATATTCGTATGTATACGTATGTCGCTTACGGCCTGCTCCGAGGCTATTCTCACATTTTACGCGCTCAGAAAATACAGTGAATTGCGTCGATTTTGCATAATCAAGAGAACGCCTGCTAAAGACGCGACCGACGGGCAGTCAGCTTGGCTCTAACACTAAAGGTTAGCGCTTGGCGCAAGATTGCATCGTTTGAGCGCGTCATGAACGCCAATACTAGCCACTTCCAATTACCCGCAGCGGTGCGGCTATGGGCCATTTGTGCGACAACGAAGAACGGCGAGAAGAGATACCATCGAGGATGCCTACGTTTGTGCGGCTTGGTCACTCGTGTGACCACGCCCTCATTGATCCTATCATTCCTGTTAAACACGGAACAAACAACAATGGTTGCACTAGGAGGATGGCTAGCGCAGGCATAAACAACTGCGTGGCTATCGCATGTGAATTTACATTAGTTAATTAACGTTTTTATGGTATGTCACATTTTACTAGCTGATAACATTGCTAATCATAAAAAATGTTTAAAATTAGCAGCAATTCCGTTTTAGATGTTAGATTATTCATCAGGTAAGCAGTGCTACCGAGGCTACACACTTCGACGCAGCGAAGGGAGTTCGCCGAACATGCTCGCAGGGGAGCGCGTTCTGGAGTGGGCGTTACTGAGCGTTCTCACGTGACTGCCTGCGAATGACGCTAGCAACATAGTCCGCTCACACAAGATGGCACTAAATTTGTCTTGTGTGACAGAGGTATGACACGGCTGCATAGAGAGCTAAAACATTCGCTGTAATGTGTGTCAAGTATATATGTAATAAACATGTGATACTTACATGTTAATTGCTAGATTGGCTAGGGACATAAACTATGCGCAACGAGCACATCGTGTACTACATGGTAGCGGTGCCAGCAGCACTGCAATGCCTCAGCGGGAGTCGTGAACGCTATGGCCAGGAGTTACATGCTCTACCAAAGCGTATCATCGCAGCGGCAGCCTCCAGTGAGAGAATGTGACACGAGTCTTTTGGCTTTATGACTTTGCAAAGTGTCAACATAGTGTAAAAAGTTTAAAACAACTTTACTGAAAGAAAAGCAGTTGTTCGCCAAGAAGCGCTCTCGGCGGTAGTCAGACCTGCTGTCATTAGGCTAAAGAAAAGTGGTTTCTTTTTTTTTACTTTCAGTGTCTGCTTCAGAAGACTCATTTATACTCCTTGTAATACAATCTATGAGTTTTTTTGCTTCGCTCTCCACTTTCACTTCCTGATCGTATGCGAACATTTTAGCTTTCGCAAAAGATCATCTGCGAATTCGAGCTTTATGTAAAACGCGCACACAGTAGCCAAGGCGTTAAAACGAAAGTTCACCTAGCGCCACCACTGGGATTTGGACTCATTACACCGCGTCAATGTGAACTTAGAAGTTGGAAGTGCTAACCACAGTGCTGTCACACACTTTTTTTTATTTCCCATATTTCTAGCCAAAATGCACATGCAACTTTCTTCAATATACGAGGCGGAATTTCAAATGTGGCACCTCTAAAGTTTCCTGAAGCAAACATCTGGTATTTTACCCCACTCTGGAGTTTTGGGCTGTGCTGTGTATACATCACGTAAGCATGAGTCACTTTCAATGAAATTTTCTCGCGCGCAACGTGTGTTATTACGGGCGCGGCGAAATTGCGTTTTCGTATTCCATATATTGTGAAGGCTGAGAAACATAAACAGATCATGCTGAATTTCATTATCTTCAAGAGGTAAAAAGCCAATTCCACACGTCTTGCCATAAGGTGTTCTTTTAGTTTTCCTTGTAGAAAGTCCCAGTGAAACACTAGATGCCAACAAAGTCTAAAACGCGTTTCATTGTTTGTGGTTTTTTGCAGAGAATGCAGTTTGTCGTTCATTGGACAAACAAACTCTTTTCCTTCAGCCATCTTTTGATTGATATAATATACTGGAGCGCAATTGAAAAAAAACAAACACTTTACTGCAGCTTTTACTGTTATCCTTTTAAGTCTTTTAGGTACGTCTCAGCCTCGGCTTTCCGAGTGCATGGTCGTGCACAGTAGCACTGGCACCACATTATCCATGTGATCTTTATACAACCTCTTTTTCTAGTTTCTTTACCTAAGTAGCGGAAATAAAAACGCACTTTCACTATACAGAAAGCAGATATTTCGTTAAAGGACACCTCACCAGATCTGGCCATGTTGAGCTGACAAGCGCAGAGCATGCATCGCGTGATAACGATCGTGTATGCAAATTATTACATCGCTACGCGCCATGAAAATATCTGAAACTTCAAATAGAACACCTTCTTTTCCTTCTCCTCGCGGCCTCCGCGTTCCAAGCCGGAAGATGATGTAGTCGCGTCCCTGCGCCTATGTACGCGAGTCCGCAGTATGACTTCGCTCGTGGTGACACGTGACTTCGAGAAATTATTCAAGGCACCATCTGTTATTTGTGTGACCTGTTGCTTGAATTGATGAACTGAAGCTTAGCGAAATAATAAAACACACAAACGGATTGTCTGCGTGTTTTTTGCTTACTTCGCACCGAAGCAAGAGAAATGTACTTCCGCTTCATCGGCTTGTTTACAAGGTCGTGTGGTTACGTGCGTAGGTACTTGAACTATGCCATTTTCTACCGTGTTCCGGCGCGTGGTCATGCCCTGCGATCCGCTTGTTCTGCCTCAGTATTCGTGTAGCACTGAATTATATCGCTAGTCGTGTTATTCTGTGCACAGCGCGCAAAATCATGCGCTGCGCAAACGAGACAACAGCTCGCGCTCGATGCCGTCAGCAGAAATGCGTAGCGCCGGAAAGAAACAAAAATCGAGGAGAAAAAAAAAGGTAAGGTGACGTTTGTGTCACGCGATCCTCGAGGTCCCGCATGGGAGAACGCCGGGAAGGAATTTCGCTTTCAAATGCTTGACGGGGCGAGTGGAGAGGGAGTCTGGCAATGCAGTGGAACCCGCCTGCTGAAATCATGGGTTCGTGGCCCTGAAATATTTCTATCTCGGCTATTAATCAGCCTACTTGAATTTTTTTGCGGCAGAGCGCTCTCTTGGGGATACGTGACTACTGCCAGCGTATAACCGAAATTTGTTATGGGGCCTGGTGAGGGGCCCTTCAAGATATTCCTTGACAGCTCCAGACTTCCAATAACTTAAAGATATGACAAAATTTGGCAAGTTGTGCCCTACACGCATTTGTAATACTGGGCGTAAAACCAAATACTTTGCAGCCCTAAGAAAGGAAAACCTTGACAACATTCTGTCCTAAGAACAGATGGGCCAATCCCAGCACTTCATATTTGCCTAGCTTAAATAACTGTAGGACTAATACGTTCCCACCAGAAATTCAAAATAAATAACGCGAAGGCTCGGTAAACGTCTTGTACATTTGTTCGCGACACAAACAACGCTTGAGGAACGTACCGTATACCTTGGCCACGAGAAGTGAGTACTGAAACTTCACATGTATTTAGTTTAAAACCTCTGACTTGTTCGTATTGTATGATATGTTGACAAAGAGGCTCCAAATACAATATAAGCAGCCGAGGCAAAAGCGGTCACTCTTGGCGAACTGATGAACGAACTTGCACACGCTCGCTAAGGTTTCCCTTTACAATAATCCCTCATAATTGTCTCATTTGCGAACCGGGGTTCTGACATGGAAAACCCTACAATTCTATTTTGCAACATTCTTAAATATATAGATGAATACGCCATTTTTGCGCCATTTAGTATAACTCACCAAATGGTAAGATGCTCCAGAATAGTAAAAAGATAATTGGTGTGATGCACGATCAAAAGCCTTCTTCAGGTCCAGATGCATGCAAGTTGATTTGAAAAGGTGTTATAACATTCTAGGATTGTTCGCACTACGTGAGTATTCTAATTACTAGTGGTGCTTCCCTCAATGCCGCACGTTTTGTTCGCCCCTACTGCTTCTATATTAACACTCTGCACTCGTCTAGCATGGATTTTCACGTAAATTTCAATGTCAACATAAGTTAAGCACGTAGGCCTATAAGCTGCAGGAGACAAAAGTTTTGGTTTCTCGTTAGGCTTCGCAATAATTGCTATATGTGTTTCTGAAAATGAAAGTGCCAGCAGTTTTCAGTCACATGCTCCAACAATGACCTTACAGATAGTGGATACGATGCCTTATTAAAAGCTTCATACCAGCCAACACCTAATCGATCTGGACCAGGTGTCCTATTTGGAGTAGATCATTGATTGTCTTTTGAAGTGCTGCATCACTCATTGGTTGCTCCGTTCATTTTTCATACTGGGTTTCGCGATCCTCTTTAAAAAGCTTGTCCTGTCATTTATATACAATTCCCGCAAACTTTTAATCGCGAATTTTACTATTATTGAATTCGCGCAATTTCTACACCCATTTAGGCTTCTGAGATTTTTCGCAGAGGTCACAAATCATTTAGCAGTGGTCACTGAAACAGACTGGTTGCACAATCACTTTCCCACGTCTTTCATCTCTCTCTCTCTCTCTCGGGAACAATTTCTTTGAGATATAATTTGATTATATCACATATTTAGTAGTTTCTGCAGCAGTCTTCAAGTGAATAGATCTCACTGTTAAAAATACCAAGCAGGAGATAATTTTTCCCAAAATATGTATTGATAAATGCTTTAGAAATATTCTTTTCATTCCCCTTCGCGATTCGGCGCATACAGTGAAGAAGCAAAACATTCTTTACCTGAGTATCAGAAGTCCAGCACATTCACACACTTTCCCACAGCTTGTTAAAAGCACTCAGGGACCACCGAAACAGAAAAAAACAACTCCCTCATTTTCTTATGCGTGCGAGACACAGACGTGTCTATCGCGCTATCTCAATCCTTCTTACGACCTTCATGGTATTTATTAGGGTTCGTAAAGTGATATGAACAAGTAAGAGCACGCAACCAACGAGATATTTACGCTGGCATTGGCACAAACATAGAAGCTATGCCAAAAACATTAAGTATGCACACTAGTAATCTTCACAGGGCCAGGCACTATGCCACGGACTCAAGGGCCACCATAAACGTCGCAAGAGCGATTGCTAATTTGTGCAATTTTCGCAAAGTTTCTCGCATTACACAGGCTACCAGTACGGTGGCGGCAGTGCACGTATATTTCAAATACCGTATTCACCTTCTTTAAAGCTGCAGAACTAGCAGCTTTAAGAAAATGGAGTTTCGACTACTGTTTTCGAACCGGATACCTCTCGAGAGTCGGGCTAATAGTTTACCTGAACTATTGAATTGATCGCTGTGTGAGGAAGCTATCAGAGGACTCTCATTTGCAGTATGCGCTGCACGTGGTAAACTCTTTGCTTCTCTGTTGCCTGGATTGCCACAGTGACTAGGTATCCACAGAAATAAATTATCACGCTGCACATCTATCACCTTTACATATATATTACAGCGAAGCTGTTAGCCTCTCGTTGCTCGGCATTTTCGTGTCCATGGCCGTGGGAAAGATTCTGGGAGCGGATCCCGGAGGTATTCCAATACCGGGCCGAACCATGGCGGAGGTAAAGCAGGCTTCAAGCACCCAGCAAAATGAAGTGAAATGTGCATAGATTCTTTGGAATCACGCATACAACATAGAGAACAGCATTCATTTCACCAACTAACGAGCAGAAAACAAGCATCCAAACTGCACAACTTATGATAAGGCATTCCTGATTGCAATACAAACTACGTAGCGTTCACCGCATACGTTTCCCGGAAAAGATTACTGCTGCGCAAGCCGCCCCGGCCAGAGCAGCTTGTGACGTGGGCAGTGACGTCACTAGCCTTTCGTATATATAAAAGCAACACGCTAGAAACTAATTTCATTGTTGTTGTAGAGCCGCTATGGGTTGGCAACACACAGTTAGGACTCCTGAGGGGCAGCATGAATACGAGTACCGGCAAAGAGAAGAAGTTACGGCAACATGACAAGCGGCGGTGGGTTGTCAAAATTACCGTTACTCCGATTACTACAATTACTCGAAATTACCATTACCACCATTATTCTAAATCAATAAAGCACTGGACATCCCCCTCACCAGTTGTAGGGGTGGTTTTCAACAGCTTCGCTGGACATTCCTTTCACAGGGCTGGGATGTCGAGTCATTTTTTTAATATATACAAGAGTAATGGTACTTTTTGTTCATGCTTGTGGTATTTATGCTTAATAAGTATGCTTTAGAGCCGCTCAGGATAGTATTTTGTTAATGAATTTTGTCAGCGCACAATAAAAATATTTGGCGAGGGTGGAATTTCAATGATCATACGAGAAATCTACAACATCATCGCCAAACGTTAAAGAAATTAAGATAAGCTCATCTACTGGCAATAATTGGCGTGATACCTTAACAGGTGATGTGTGAAAACACTATCTCGAGGTCTGGTACCAGTATTTTAGCTTAAAACTGCAAAATTTTAACACCTGTAATATTGTACCTCTGCACGCGTCGCACCAGACTAGATCCTTGCTTCTGGCGCGTCAGAAACGTCGAAAAGCTAGCTTTAGATAGTTAGCGGGCAGTGCTTAGTTAGCGCACTCTGTTAACGTGACGGGATAATCGTGGGTGCACCGAGAGTAGCCGCGCACGTGACGAAGGCTTGTTAAACAACGGGTGATGCACATTTTCGGCATTTGCGACGCTATTAGATTTTGCTAAAAGACTACTGAAGGCCTAAAGTACCACACCTGACGGAACAATTCGGAAACGTAGGCTATGGCAGAAAGTGGCGACTGCATGTAACGCTAGCCACCTACCTTCAGTCAGGGTTAAAATCACGAATGATAAAATTACCTCAAAACAACCATCAAGAAGATTCATGCAACCTCTAAATCCTAAATTGCCCGCCTTTACAAAGGCGAATACACTAAAGATATGTGGCACAAATATCAGGTAATACAAAGCTAAAAGTGTATATTAGTTTTTGAGGGAAAATTATTTTTCATTTCTAAATATATGTTTTATATGCGTTGAATTTCTAACAATATTTGAACAGAAAGCAGATTCAGGCAAAAACATGAATGTTCCGTTTATATTTCACTATTTATGCTGCTGATAATCTGCATACTGCTCAATTCCGGCCCCAGTGCTTTACTTTCCGTGCATGCCATCTTAATTATTCGATGTGACGCACTTGAACAGGAATTCTGCTATTGAATTAGTGAAGACCACACAAGGCTAATTCACTCGAGCACGAGGTGCGGAGCACGGTAACAAGCTAGGTGTCCATTAACTTGTCCACAAAAACACATCAAGAAACCGAAAGCACTCTTAAACGAAAAGGAAGCGAAGGGCGAAAGAAGATCCTGTCAGGAAGAAAATATCAGAACAGTCTGATTCGATGAGACTGCTGCTCCAGGCAGAAGGCATGCTGATTTATTCAAGGGGACTCGCGACGTGTCGTAGATAATCCCTTTTCGTCTGCTACAGATAAGAGTCACACCTAATCGAATGGGGCCACTGCAACACACCATTCACTGTCGAAGAATATTCCCAGGCGGAAACGTCTACGTTATACCATTCAGGACGACGTGGACTGTTTCTCGTGGAACCCAAGCACAGTGCACGAAATTTCGTGTCAAGGGCAATTCGTTATCAAGCAGCGGTGAAAGAAACAACACACACAAACATGCGCACGTTCGCACGCGCACACACACGCACACACTTACCAACTCTCGACTAATCAGCTCCTGTTGAATCACCAACTCCAGTTATATGATTGACTAAATGTTTACAGATGAAATAGACAGATACGTTCATATACAGAAACGCAATTGTCCATTACTATGCAATTGTTGGCACTTTCTGCCACCGGAAGTGCCCACATTCATCAACCATGTAGTGGTTCGAATTATCGGAGACGCGGTAACATATTGTTATGCGGAAAGACGCAGGCGCAAGTATATTTACAAGCTAATAAGCTGCACTTGGCCAAAAGGCAACAACCTGCGCTGGCCTGTAAACTTTATCGCTGGCCTCAAATCTTCGGAGGGTACCGGTTTAGGCTATTTGGTGAAAACGCATAATCAATCTTATTTTCGCACTATTTGAAACGAGGACTCGGTAACGATAGACATAAGCGCATCGTCTTTCATCGTCTTTACACGCCTGACCTCTTCTTCATCGTAACCACTAGTTCGTAGCAATATCATGCACTTTGACGCGTCAGATGGCGTCAGAGTTGCAAAAATGACCCATTTCAGAGGTGTCTCTTGCAGGAGATATTTTGCAGCAACACGCAGAGCAGCAAGCTCTGCCGCCGTTGATGTTGTCATGTGGCACAGTTGGAATTTGATTGTGGTTTGGAAGCAGGAATGACAACGGTACCCGAAGAGATGGTAGGTGAGACCAAGCCATCAGTGTAGATGTGTATTCAGTCCCCGTATGTCTCATTGATTAATAGCAGCGTTATCTCTTTCAGAGATATTATAGCGTGATTGGCCTTCTTCTTTACACCCAGAATACTTAGGCGCACCTGAGGCTGTTGGAGGCACCACAAGGGTAATGAATGCCTTGCTGCTGGTATGCATCCTAATGGAAGACAATCCGTGTGGGTGACTATAACTTCAGAAAACGTTGCACGCGGTCTCTGCGGTGGCAAGAACGCAAAGTGATGATCAGGGACGCGAGAAAGATGAAGGATATGCGTCCTGAGACAATCTACAGCAACATATGTTTGGATGGAATGATCTTTGGCGAGCACGATTGTTGCAGCTGTTGACGCACAGCAAGGAAGTCCTAAACGCGTGCGCAATGGTGGGCCCTGCAAGCTCTCTGAGCGAATATTGACTTGCACGTACTGGAGAACACTAGAAGGCTGTAGAGTAAATAGCCTAGGAACAGAGCTCTGTGCAACTCAAGCTTAGAGCGCACAGATGTGGCCCATATTTTTCCACACAGGAATCTCAGTACCTGAGTAATCGACAAGCTTTTTCTTCAGGTACGTGCAATGAAGGCTCCACGAAAGATTTCGATCGATTACTGCACCCAAGAATCGATGGGTCTTTCCATAGAGGATAGTGTGTCCATTGATGGAGATTGGGCATGGTGTAATAGGTTTACGTGTGAATATAATCAATGCGCATTTCTCGGTCGATACACTCAGGCCTTGTGTTCGAAGGTATGCTGATGTCGAAGTGGCTGCCCGCTGCAATCGCGCGCGAACCTGAAGCTGAGCTACCGCAGACGTCCAAAGGCAGATGTCATCTGCGTATATTGAGAGGTAGATTGTTTCACGTAAAACTTCAGCTAGTCCAATGAGTGTCACAATGAACAACACGGAACTCAATACTCCTCCTTGAGATACGCCGCAGTTAGTGTAATATTCAGCTGTTGGGCCATCTTCTGTTCCTACAAAAAACGACCGGTGAGTTATATAGTCGAATAACCAGCGAAGCATGCGGCCCCCAATTCCAACAGTCCCCAGGGAGTTGATGACGGCATCATGTGCAACGTTTTCAGATGCGCTTTTCACGTCGGGAAATATCGCAATTAATATTCGCTTACGGCTTTTCTCCTGTTGCACAAACGTTGTCAGGCCAATGACGCTATCAATTCAGGAACGACCCCGACGAAAGCCTGCCATGGAAGCTGGGCAGATATTGTAACGCTCGAGATACCATTCTACACGTGCAAGGACTATCCTTTCCATCACCTTTCCGATGAAGCTGGCGAGAGCGATAGGGCGATATGCAGTCATACCCAACGGATATTTTCCCAGCTTTAGAAAAGGTACCAGCCGACTTAACTTTCATTGCCGGGGAACTGCACCTCTATGCCCTGAGTTGTTGAAACTGCTCGAAAGCGATCATTTTGCCTCTTGTCCAAGGTGCCCCAGGGCAGTATCTGTGACACCGTCAGGGCCTGGAGAGGATGATTGTTTGGAAATAGCCAGGGCAGCTTCGAGTTCTCCGCATTGTAAAGGGCACGTCCATTTCTGGTACCCGAGCCGCAGGAGGTCACTCACATCTATGATGGTGTTGACAGGCTCACCAGTGACTCTTGCACAGAATTCCTCCGCCACGCCAAACTCAGTCTGGCCAATATGGAGGGCCGAAATGCGAATGGATGTCGGTGTTGCGTGGATAAACGAACATCGTGGACTGTCCACTAGATATGTGAAAGCGGCTTCCAAGGGTCCAGTGACTGACATTATCTCTTCCATCGCTCACTCCCTATATAGCTTGTCTATGTGACGCTTAATTCTCTTCTGAATGCGTCGTGCCTCTCTGAGGTCACCAATTGATTTAGACCGTCTGTATCGTCACTCTGCATGACGTCGAGTCGCACGAAGTCGCTCAAGTTTAATGTCGAAATCCATATGGTTTGACGACATGGATAATAAACACTTGACAGCTTTCACATCCTATGTATGTGTATCCAATACGACGTCGAGCGCGAAGTTCTCCGGACAGCACTGAACCAGCTGGACTCTAGACAATTTTCCGTAATGAAGATCCCTGGACCCTGGCAGTACGCGTCGATGGTGCAGAAAGCCATGAAAGCGCATTTCAAATACCTCAAATCGACAGGTCTTGGGAACCATGTGTAGACTCGGTGCGAACATTCTACCGTGTGCGAAACTGTTCTCTCTCTCTCTCTCTCTGTATCTTCATCCATATACCCTCTGCCTCCATGCAGCGTAGCAAACCGGAAGTGCGTTTGGTTAACCTCCTTGCCCTTCCTGTGTTCTATTTCTCTCTCTTTATATATACACACGAGAGCTTGGTTTTGCTAATTTAGGCATCATAGAGCGCGGTGGCGAAAATCTCGGAGGCCCTGAAGTTGGCTAGAACGCTACCGCACATGTAAGCGCCTGTAAGGAATAACGTAAGCAGCGAGGATAGACTTTCCCTATCTTGTAATGTTGCTTTGTATGTGACTGGTTCAAACCATATTGTGAACTAGCGGACTAATGTTATAAAGTGAGATTTCTTTCTTCTTCTTTCGCGCACGTTACAATATATGGCGGCAGTGGCGATGTACATTTCGGCACGTTTTAGACCAAAGCTTTCTTTGCCTACCTTCCTGTGATCGCCCGGGCGGTTGTTGCTATAGGTTGATACCTAAGTAGATATATTTGGGGAATATGTACGAAGCTTATTTGTGGGCCAAATGAAGAACTATGGAGTTGGACGTGCCGAAACCACGATCTATTTATTAGGTATGCCGTAGTGAAAAACTACGCACATTTTGACCACCTGAGGTTCTTTAACTTGCAACTAAATCTAAAAACACGAGTGTTTTCGCATTTCGCCTCTGTCCAAATGCGGCCGCCATGGCCGCGATTCGACCCCGAGACCTCGTGCTTAGCGGCCCGAGCAACCATAGCCACTAAGGAACCACGGCGGGTGTATGCCGAATGAAAGTACCAGCAAACGGGCTTGTACAACCCTGACATGTTGACCGACAAAGTAGTTCCCGTTACCAGACCTCTGTTCTGCATAATTAATTAAAGAAGGATAATCACAGAAAGCATCGTCTTATAACGTGCGCTAATAGGTATTTCAGAAGCACAGTGACTTTTCTACGAAAGAGCGCAACATAATAAGCGCTTTTCCTTTGATTTATCCATTCGGTATGTGTCACTCAGCGAGTGCACATTCTTGGCAACTCTTCCAGAATGAGAATGTGCTAGTCTGGCACCTGAGGTGCCGAATGTAGATATGTAGATATGTTCAAAATTAACGTACAGCGCGAAGGATAAGGACTGCGAGAGAGACATACACAGCGCTCGTAGATGGTAGATATGTTGTCACATTCTCTCTGCTCACACCTTTGCTTCCTCGATAAGCATCGTATATCGCCTCTGTGCTCGAGACACCGCCGCGTAGGCGTCTCACACTGTACGCCCGTCTGACTTGGTGTTCGCATTTGGCCATAGCTTTTGAGCGGTGTGGTGCAGCAACATAAATATCGCACGACGTTACAGTTGTTACTTGTATGGCGGTGCAACGTAAACGTACCGTAAGATCACGCGTTGCTGAGGATTGCAGCAAACGCAACTGTACGCGTCGCCGTTAGTTCTGGTATAGCATTTATTAAGCCGCTGCACCAAAGCGTCGCTTCACATACATTCCAGCGTATACGCTGGATTGGCATAAGTGCTCTTTTGTTTTACTTATTATAGGAACGCATAGCTGGCGGAACCCACGCCTGCATGACTGAAATGTCAAACTACTTATTTCTTCAGCTACAGTCACACGATTCTCTAGCGAAATGTAATACCATGTGACAAGACGGAACTTAGTCCAAAGTGGCATCTCGCATATGGTTAATGGTTTGTGTTTGCCCACATTTCAGTTTCAAATGCGCAAAGCTTGACCGAAGCATTATTATCATGGTGTTACATATTTTTTCGTGCCTAATGGCAGCACTTATTGCATCTTCCATTTCTTTCTGGGAGCCAGAAAATCTCATATGGAGGTCGTTCGATCACTACCTTTACTTGTCTTGACTTTGCCACTGCATTCTCAACATTACCCGTATGGTTGTCGAAACTTCTTCATTTGCGGACATCACCAAAGTGCCATTGTCTGTAAGCGTTTCGGTTGCTTCTGTGACCGCATTCATGCTAGCGCTGACGAACAGCCACCAGAGGTAATGCCTACCTGGGCTTCTTTGTTCTCGTCATGCCTTTGCCAAGGACTTGGTGGAGTAGGCCCATCATGCTTGCGGACGTGTTCCGACACGTGAACGCTTAAGCCAGCGCATGACTGCGTAAACCAGTGTGTTGCCGCACGTTCCAAAGATTGACCTGCTGTGACCGCACAACGGAGACAATTTCCGTGTACTCGAAGCTAATTCCTGTGGTATTCACCTTCACGGCTTACCACGTCTTCTTGTTCACAAATTTTCAGGGTACGTCCGGGGAGTCTCGTGTAGTCTCGTTGCACGGTGAAATTTACTTCGCAAGATGAAATTTGCAAATAAAGTAAAGTCTAGGGGTTAAAAAAATAAATTTATTCGCAATATCTAATAATCTGGTTGGTATGTCTTCGAAAATGGTGGTTTCACCGTAACACAAAACGAAGGTGTTGGGGAGTTGGAGTACAGCGTCAGTATCGAAGTTAAGAAGTCGTTAGTTTGAACATAACTAACTATGGGATTTCCTTTTTTACTTTATTTACATTGCCGAAGCTTTTGAGCGTTGTGCTGTAAATATAACCCCATTCCGAGCCCGTAACTCTTTACCGCAAGAAAAAACAAGATAAAAACATTTTAGTGGTACTCCTTCAATCAAGCTGAATCCTCAATCAGTCGGTTCGTGTATTTTTCAGCGGCACCTAGGAGGCAAGAAAAACGTCGCGAAGCGGCGGGGCACAGAACGAATGTGGCAGCGATGCTCAATTTCGTTCCACGACAAAAAAAAAATACCTTGAGAGGACTAGGAAGCCTAACTTGTAAATAACGGGAACGTAGGAAATTGCCATCATATCCACTTTCCCTCCTCAAACTGATCGGAACTCATGTCATAACATGTTTTACACCAGAGGCTACATGGGGCGGAGGGGGGTTGTTATTAACCGTGGCGAACTGCAGCCTTTATTGGGAAGAATGCTTCCGTCGTCGGCGTTTACAGAAGGTTAGGCCAGATGGGCCATTTCTTTCCGGTTAGTCGCCTCCGCGTGGTATGATGCGGTGGAGGACGGCATGGCTGTTCCAGAGAGTGGACGCGTCCCTTTGGTCAGCTATAAATAATCTAACGTTTCCTGCGGGAGCGACGCCAGTCCCGCTCGCGTAAATATTGAGTCTATGTGGGCCAAGCGCTGATTCGGAATGGCTCGTCTACGTGTCTCGGTCAGCCTAGAAGCGATTTTAATTATTGACAGCGCGAACTATATTACTAGCGTCGATAAGAGGGAAATATATGTTAGTTGTTAAAAAAATTAATTATGACGATAACAAAGCAACGAGCGTAGAGGCACAGCGAGGACAGCGCAAACTGGATAAATGGATAAATGCTACAACAAAACCTGTTTCTATTGCTCGGGGGGGGGGGGAAGGGGGGGCATACACAGGCACAAATGCGACAGGCACAAGTGCGGAACCCTTCTCTGTGTGTTGTTTGTTCGTGCTAGTACTTATTTACTTTAACAGCGAATGCTGTATGTTACTAACCTTCGGTAGTTTGTTCGCCATCCAGCAACAGAAACAGACAGCGATTTCTAACAAACCCATCCACAATGGGTTTCATTGTTTGCTTTGTGTGTGATCACGCACGGGTGCAGTGCGTCAGTGCAGATGTCAAAATGCGGAAGAGTTTAGAATGCTCGCCGGGAAAAATAGCGGGACGTCAAGGTTATCGCAGTATATAAGCAGGAGAGGTATCGGCGCTAAAAAGAGCTGCGTTATCGATGTGGCGGACACGTATAGTTCGTACACCCGAAGAACAGCATGCGTACTAGGAGCGCCGGACGGAATAGCGGCGAGAATGTAAACGGCGCCGGTGCGAAACGACTTCTGACGATGAACGTTCTCCGCGATGCTGAACAAAACGGCAATCGCAAGCCCGGGCAACCATTCCACTCTGTGAAGATGGAATGGTAGCGCAAGCACTTTGCTTTTCGTTTGAGAGATTTGACTGGCGTCAGCTTTCGCTGCCATTACGCCTTCACAGAGTAGAATGATTGTCATTTTTTAAAAAATCATGCAGCAACTAGCCAAGAAAGAACTTCTACTGTGGCAGTTTTATGTCATGCGCGCAATAGCATCTCTCGGAGTTTCTACAAAACCTCTTCCCCCAACGAGGCCGACTATACACGCGAGTTTTGCGGTGCTATATAATTGATGCAAGTACTTTGACGGTCACGTTAGTTTAAGTGCAGAGCTCCGTCCTGGGAACATTCCTCAATGACTTCGTTAGTATCTCGTCAAATGAAATATCTCACCTGATACAATCCCTTGCAATTTTCTAGCAACAATATGGCAATGTCATGTAAGATTAGGCGGAAGTTTAAGAGGTCAAATGAAGTATCTTCGACTATGATATTGGTAATAGCCTTGCAGATTTTTGAAATTCAGAAACTGTTCAGTTGCAAGAACCTTGTATATAATTCCAAGACTGTTTCATGCCGGCAACTTTGGCTGGCAAAAAACGCCAAAAATATGATGCCGTAGGAAAGTGCCTTCTCTTATCCCGACCATCTTGTGCCCTGAAATCATCGTCGAATAGAAGTAAAATTGAACCTTGGCTAACCAGATGGGTGCCCAACCTAACCGTGGGCCAACCGACCAATCAGTTCTGTAGTGAAACGGAAGTGATGCTATTTTTTTTATTGCGATAAAGACTTGCCCTTAAGGCAGAATTCTTGGTGCGTATATGTGTATTATATGTGTGCTGTGAGGCCTGTGTTCTGTATGAATTGAAGCAGTGTTTTGTGGAATCTGTTGTCATGTATCCAGTGGTCATAGCTGGTTGTCACACTGTAGCGGAGGCCGGCTTGCAGTAGGAGACGCGAGCGTTCCAATTTTAAACCAGTACATGTCCATATTAGGTGGTATGTATCTGCTCCCATCACAGGAACGGAGCAGTATGGACACGTAGCATCCAGTGGTAAATGCGACCAGTTCCACCTTGAGATAAGAGCCGGTGTAAGGGCCACCCCGGCCCGAAGCCTCCTAAGCACAACTTCCTCCGCCCTAGTAAGGTGAAGGGGGAAGGAGCAGACACATGGTTGGATAAGAGCGCGTGTGTCCTGCCGAAGAAAACTTTTACGGGCTCGGAGAGAGTTAAGGGATTGAGGTGGGAGGGGAATAGGTGGAAGATCAGGATTAGGAGGGCAGTGTGCCTGCTGGTCAGCAGCAATGTTGTGAGGGTTCGCTGAATGGCCTTGAATCCAGTGTACCTTGAAGCAAGTCGCTGTTTTACTATTCATAGTGTGTATTGTCTCGCAGATTTCGCACATTGATGCTATCTGGTGGCGTCAAGAGGCATGTATAATAGCCAGGTACTTAGCCGTTAAAATGTTAAGAGAGCGAAAGTCATGTGTTTTAATTACTTGATTATGAATCACAAAGAACTTTCAAAGCCAGAACTATAGGGCTGTATAACGGAAAGCTCTTCCAAAATTTTCTATTCCATTTCTGCAATCAGTCCTCCACGATTGGCCAAAACGTTTTCGGGCCACCCCCAGTTCGCATGTCTGCCAGCGAACGTCAAGAAAACCGCACACACTACTCATCTGATATCACGCGTGGACACTGATTATGAATCATTAGACCAAACAAAATAAAAATAAACATTTCCGATTCATCGCTTTCTTTCGTCGTCAGCCCTCCTCTATTGGTCAAAAGTTTTCGGGCTCCGCTCGCTTTGCCTGGCTGTCGCATGACGTCACAAAACCGCGAGAACTCACCACGTCAAAATGACGTGTACGCATTAAAGATGAATTAATGCCAAATAATACGATTTGTTTTCCTCGAATAGCTGGGAGACTACCACGTTCTGAATTGAATAGAATATGGCTGCCCACCGATCACTCTGGCACTGGCTAGCCGGAGCTACCGAAGAAAATTGATTTATTTGCGTTCAATAAACTTTTTTACGTGGGTGCATAACGTTGTCGGGCCTCCTCGGCGCGTGCACTAGATTTTTTTTCTCCAACTACTTGATCCGTTTTATTAGCAGCAATTTTTGCCTTTCCGCTATACGCCGTCGCATCGAAAGCTATATAGCAAGGAGAGGCGGGCAAATTGCCTACGCCACCACCCTCATCAGGTTATCTACTTTTACTGCGCTAGCCCAACCCCAGCAAAACTCTTTCCACTTCTGCATGCCCCCCGCCTCCTGCCAGCAAATAAAACAAGAGCAACCTGTCAAGGTAAGCATTTCTGTTCGCTTTGAATGCAAACAAAGTTCACCCCATATTAACGATGAGAGCATTGCATTGGCCAACGCTGCCATTGACGATTGGCCATTGCATTGCAATCAACGCTGCGGGTCACCGCCCGATGCTTGCGTCGGTGTTTGCGTTAATCTGACGTCAGGTGATTGGAACTGAAAACAGCGGCCGTATAACGTAAAACTATTCCTATATGTTTTTATTCCAATTTCCTGACGTCAAATTTGCGTAACCGTTGACGCGAGTATCTAGCGGTCACCCGTAGGGTTGTCGGAACAAACCAATCAAATGCTCCCATCGTTCATAGGAGGTCACTTTTGTTTGCTTAAAAAACGAATGTCATTGCCTACACTGAGCGGCTTCTCTTATCTAATTGGTTAACAAGAGGTGAGGAGCCCGCTCAAGTGGAGAGGGATTCGATAGGGCCAAGCCACTGCACTGAATATCGATAACCGGATGAAGAGGGTGGTGCCGGCGTCTGCAATTGGTCCGCTGTCCCTTCTTAGCTTGCGGTGGCTCGTCGACAATCGCGGCGGCATGCAACGGAAGCTTAAGAGTGACGCTAAAACGGATCCTCAGCAAAGAAGAGTTGGAAGAACGAGGTCGTAAACGGGCTGAAAGTACTCGAAAACGTTACACGGCCACGCAAAAAGTTTTATTAAACGCAAATAAACCCAGGCTCTCCGGCAGCTGCGAGTAGCCAGTGCCTGAGGGATCGGCGGCAGCTATCTTCTATTCCTTTCGGAACGGGACAGCCTGCGGCTATTTAGAAAAAATTCACTTTTGTTCGGCATATTATTGCATCTTTAACGCGTACACGTCACTTTGACGCGGTGAGTTTGTGCGGTTTTGTGACGTCGCGTGAGAGGCAGGTGAAGTGGCTGCAGCCCGAAAACTTTTGACCAATAGCCGAGGGCTAATATCAAAAAGGCGTCGAGTCAGAAATAACTAGTCTTGTTTTGTTCGGTCTAATTATTCGGTTGCATTTCATTTGTAGCTTGCTTCCAAAGTTTCACGCATCTGCTTACATTTTGGGCCCCATTTTTCAAAACATTATTGTTTACGTTTACCAGACTCTGTCACCAACCCGCAGCTTCATATAATTTGAGGTTTCCTCAATTAGTTACTACCTCTACGCTTTTCCTCTTGACGAGAAATCGCCCTAGAACTATTAACACTTCCTGTGCCTTTTTATTACAATATTCAAAATGCTTTATATGGTATCTGCATCTCAGATGCCGATGCAACTGTGATTTAGGCCGCCAGGCATCCTCGATCCGATTGCACTGAACTGGCACTACAGTAGCGAGATTCAAAACAGAGGTTGTGATTGAAACGCGAATCAATAGCAGAGCCAGCGGAGGGAGTTGTGTATTGCCGACAGCGATGATCACCCTTGCTCGGCTGCTTAATTACACGAGAAACGTTGCGGCTTTGCTTCATGTTCTTGCCTGTGGAGCCTATTCGGGTGTATAAGGATGCCGAGCAGTCTACATTGTTATCACCGCTGTCGCAAGCTTTCGAAAGCAATGGAAGAACGCTTAGATGTTTTGTTCAAAGAATATTTAACTGCCGAAATGAACTGTTCACAGTGTTGCGAAGTTCGACTGCGCTAAGAAAGGCTGAGTCTTTTGGACAACGGTTTCTGCGGAAGAAACTTCATTGCTGGAGTGGCCCGCGGCGCAAGCTTTACGGGACTGGCAACAGTTGGTGAACCAAATTTCACGCAGTACGAGGTGAGAAAGTTATTCTTCAGAGTAGAGTTAGCGTAAGGTGAAACAACACTGAACAAATATTGGACCTGAGTAAGTTGAACAGGCAAACTAAACGCAAAGTTAGACCGGACATTTTACGTCACGAGAAGGCGAAAACTATTCGTAGCTTTGGAGGGGATTAGTTTGTACATTAAGAAATAGAAGGTAACTCTAATATCGCAAGATATCACGGAAGCAAACAGAAAGCGCTGAAGGGTACGCGTTAATAGTTGAAAGGTGAAAGACGACACGCGAGCAAGGTTTCTGACATAACTTTTCTAAATGCGTTATCCTACTGTCAAAGTACTTGGCATATGTGATACGCGTGTTTGCAAATAAACTAAATTGCGAAGTGAGCCCGGAGAACACAGGCAATGTAGATGGAACTGAGCGTATCCAGCTCCGCGATGAGCCGCATCTGGTAGATGGTTCTTGCGGACAACAGCGTTTCTGAAAATGTCCCCGTGTAAGTTGAGGTAAAGCGTAAAAGCAAAGCTGAATAACCGCAATGGAAGGCGGCCACTGAAGGCCCTACGGAACTTCGTGAAATAAAGTGGCTTGTGTAAATCGTTCACACGCTACATCATGCTTTCATTTTTCGTATTTGTCACGTTCGCAACAAAGTTACCAACAGACAATATCAGACAGCATGTTCCCTTCTGGATAACGTCTTTGACTTCCCTGTTTCTCAATTCACGTGTGCTTTTCCTTTTTACTGTTATACTGAAAATTATGGTCAATGTCGTACTCGTTAAGGAAACAAAAGATGGTTTTAAGCGTGTTTGGTTTATGCGATAAAATGTTGGAAATGAAATTACAATAGGCAAAGTCACTATATTAACGCTCTGTTCACTCTGGTCGCTCTGCATCAAGAACTGACACTGTTGAGCCACATCATTCACACACGTGCCTGCGTGCGGCGTGAAAGATAACCTGAGACTGTTGAACGACATCATTCACCCAGTGCTCCCGTGCGAAGTGAAATATAGCCTGAGACCAGACAGCTTGCGTGGTCCTTGTAAGAAAATACATCAGCGGTTGCTGATTAATTCCGCTAACTGAAACCGGCGGTGAGTCGTCCAGAGCCCACTGAGAACCATTACACGACTCTACTTGGAAGAAGAAAAAAATATAATTTTACGTATTTAGGTGCTTGGTGACATTGATTAGTGGCCTTGGTGAAGATGGAAGATCTGAACTGTACCACTGCGTCCAGAAAGGCTGCTTCCTAAATTCGGTGCTGTGATGGTCAGGTTACTAACAGTATTGTCAAGACTAACGTAAGTCCAAGTTTTTTGCTGTTAGTTTGAGCAGAACTGTATCGCACCTATAACATATGGAAAAGCTTCCCTGAATTTGCAATGACAGCAGCACATGAAAAATTACTCTTTCCGAGAATATTGGAATGGCGGGAAGGAGAAGTTTTATGTAAAGCATCAAGAAAGGGGAAGTCGAAGATTGCTGCTGAACGGAATTCGTTATTTTCCGAGCTGTCGGCCGGGGAACTATAACGTTATAGCGACTTTGCGGTGTCCCGTAATATTGGTGAACGCAGTCAATTGGTGAACTTTCCTTCTAATGTAGGGTTTAGAGAAACATATTGTTCACAGGGCAATAATATGAGTCTCAACTTGAGACGAATATACTAGATGTATTGCGCGTGAAGCCTATTTTCACTCCATTGACATGGCCTTCTACGAACTTCCATCTTACATTGGATGTAACGCGGAATGTAAACGTCAAATGTATACTGCCTAATTATTCTGGTCTTACAAGGAAACATTCGGCAGATAAGAGCATTGCTTTACGAAATATACGTAGATGAAAGGAGCAAGAAAAGCAAGAGGATACAATGGGCTCGTTTTTTTATAAATTTTATTGCGGACATTCGAGCAGTGTTCGCACTGTCGGCACCGCCGTAACCGTGCTATCCCGGCCCATGGCGCATGTGCGGCATGCTAGTTGATGGCTAAGATGTCTTCAGAGACATGGGTAACGCGCAGTGCGCTTCGCCGAGGGCAGTGTTTTGCCACGCGTTCCTGACCTGACCGTTTCGCGCACGAACGGTGCCGTTCCTCGTACCATACCGTGGTACCTACAGGGGTTTGGGCGAGCAGTAAATACGAAGTCACCAGCGCATCTCATGCAACATTGACGGGCGTCACTTCCAACGCCGTTGACGGCGCTGCTCTTTACGTCGTGAGACAGATGGTTGCTACGACGAGCGTTATCTGCGGCGGACTAGCTTTAACCACCTGTGCTGCGTCACGCGAACATGTCACCTCGCGTACTGTGAGAACACTGGTAACCGAGCTGGATCGCACCGCCTCGGCCGCTCGATGGGACATTGCTATCATTGTCATTGCCGGGCGAAAACTGCCAATTTCTGTCCGCCGCAACGATACGAAGAAATAATCAAGCCGGAAAAGCAATAGCACCGAATAATTTTTACCTTCAAATAAAATTTATTACTCATAGAGGCAATGGGAAATGAAAGTACATGCGAGGATTACTTGCCGCAGGTGGGAGCTCACATTTTAAGCATTAAGTGTGTGCCATGCTTTGGGAATTGGGCTACCGCGGAGCCATCCAACTTCCACTTTCTTGGGCATTTGTGCACGTGTAGGATATTAGCCCTACGTGTGTTAGCCAGCGCCGCTCACAGCGATGCGGTGCACGTGAAACATGTCGTTAACCACAGGAGCCACAGGAAAAAAAAACGTTGTGTGGTCCAAGAGCCAATGTGTATAACGTGGACCAACAAAGGCGAGCTGTAAATGCAGTGAGAAATAGTCGAGTTGCTGCCGATACATTTGTTCGCAATACGTGAAGCTGTGCCTGTGTTGGTGCCGGTTCAAATACACCCAAGGTAACTATTTCAATGAAGAGCGTTGTATTTATTTATTGCATTAACATTTAACCAATGCGAGAATGCATTCTTTATTGTTCGTCTCGTCGTAGTGGCGGACGCTAGGTGGTCGAATAGTCATTGCAGTCTGTTTGCTAAACTAAATTCCTTAATTGTCTTTTTTTTCATGGCTCAGTACCACAATGTAATTAAAGTATTGCATTAGGGCACCGCGGGTGGTAAGAGTAACTTAGACTGTACTATAAAAGAGAGTTCGTCGACGAAGCAGCCATTTTATCGCATCATGGAATCCAAGACTGCACGCACAAAGAGCGCCGGAATCATGCCCCATGTGATGCTTCCAGCCTCGTTCGGTTTCATTACGGCAACTAGTTCTCAACATTTTTGCACCTCTTATAATCTGTGCCACGAAGCTTATTTGCCGGTGAGCCACTTTCACTGGGGATGCCAGCGCGTGATGGCGGATGCGGTGCTTTATCCACGGCCACTGGATTAAAAAAAGAAAGTGTAGCCTGCTGCGTCAGGCTGGCTGCAACAGGAGAGAACGTGGCAGCCGTAGTCGCATTCTCGGCCGCTTGACTGAGCCGAACAGCGCCAGCTGTCGGGAATTCCACGCGTCGGCTTTCACCAGCTTTCACGGACGACGGCGTTCGAAGCGCGTTCCTGACGCATTATCTGTGCCGATCCCTGGCAACAGTCTCCGATTGGTGGCGCCGCGGTGGATGACGGCGTTTTCAATGGAAACGGCAGACCGCACCTTTTCTTTTTAGTTAGCGGCCTGTATCAGTTGCTCTTGCCTTTTGTGGCGCCCCGTCGAAACACTGCACTTGCAACATAGACCGAGATACTCATTTAACGAATTTTAGTTGTTTGGAAAGGCGCTCCGCTCAGTTGCACATACGCAGTGACCCAAGCTGACTAATCGACAAGGCAGCGGCATCCGTAAACTTCGGGGAAGTGGAAAGAACGTTTCGCTTTAAAAATTTCTTTACTGATAGGTTGGTTGAAGAGGCGGACACGAGTTGCGAGACAAAGTGCACAGCAATGTTGGGTTAATAAAAAACATAAAATAGTTAACCTTAGTACCATGACCCTATTCGCAATTAAAGCTGAACCATAACGAAGCAATACCCATTCAGCAGGAATTCTGCGCCTCGGCACTAGTCTGGAAAGTATGTTTCAAAGCAGTGGAACATTACACAGATAGTGAAGTTGGCGCTTATCAGCACTCTGGAAAATGCAGCGCGGGCGAGTGTTAAGTGGAGCACCAGCGCGCTGCGGGCCAGTTTTCGAGGATGGATTTTTCGAAGCTGGTGTTAAGCGCATATGATTTCTGCTGAATAGAAATTGCTTGATTACGGCTCGGCTTAAATGGTGCAAATGGGTAAAATAATTACTCGCATTTCGGTAGCTAATGGCGCCCTGCACTTGGCTGTACAAGCGGTCGCCACCTCGTGAAGTTATCCAGCTAATGCGACAGAATGACACGGCGCGTTGTTATCGTATTTATGTTCGCATTCCCTGCACTCTTGCAGAGATACTGATTCATAGCTCTACATTTAATTAAAACACGCACAGGCTTTTACATACTTGGCTCTAGTTGTGCTTGATACGAGACACCGATTAGTGCACACGCGCTCGTGTGGACGCCGAAGATAGAAGTTGAATGCGACAGAAACGGTGGGTTAAAAGGCAATCGAAATAGCAGGGGTCTGGTTTCTCTCCAGCAACTCACGTGGCGAATTGAGCAACTAGGGCTCGCACAAGATGAGGTGCGCGCAGAATCCGTCGAGCTGCTTCATAAGGCTAATGCAATGCGTTGTTGGCATGGCAATGGCCTAGTTGCACTTTAACCACCTCTGGTATATGAATGTCCCCGACCCCGCGTGAAGCCAGAAGCCATTTTAATTCGTAAAACTGTGTCTACTCCACCTGTTCATAATTTGCTTGGCACTAAGCCCGGACTTGAGAAAAACTAAGATAGCAGCAGCTTTAAGGAGCAGGTTCCAATTCAGCAATCAATTTATTCATCATTGGTAGAGTAGACCCCGCAGCGGATCCAGCTACTCATTTTAGGGGGAGCGGTGGCTCGAGAGACTGCAGGGGGAAAAGGAGCGTCCATTTTTTGTTTTGTTTTATGAAGTTACTGTTATCAGAAGAATCCTACCATAAACCACGATCCAGTAACGCTGCTTAGAATCTGAGGTTCGATGCCCGGCCCTTCCAACTAGCGGACTTATCACTCGAATGCCTCAATTGGTCTAATCACAAAACTTTAAAGATTCTCAACATTTTATATAGAAAAGCCTAAGTTTACCCGTCATTTCACCTGTAAATATAAGTATCAGACCCATTTACGCATTTATTATTTATTTTCATTCCTCTTTATAAATTTTTTTCGGCTCTCCTCTGGAATGATTTAATTCCGTTCTCCATCCGCATACAGCGTAGCACGCCATCGGCTGTATGCGCGCCGGCAAAAATCTGTTTTTCTTATAAAGGGCTTCTTTCTCTCTCTCTCTCCACCATTATATAAATGAGGTAAAATTTTGTTAAAAATCGTTCCACTCATTCTTCCCCACAGTTTTCCAGCTCATATAGTATTCTGGGAATGAAAACTATTAGTGAGAGCGCGCTTCAGATATTTTAATAATTTACTACGGAAAGCCTTTAAATCAAGAAGGTTGGTTCTCGACACATTATTGAAAAAAGAACAGTGCCATTGTTAGTATGTGTGATTACTCATTTTTGTGCCTGAGTAAATACGATTCTAAAATGATCATTGCGTTGGGCTAGAGTGCGAAATTATTACATATCCGACAGAGTGTTGCATATATGAATACTACAATATTTTTGCACAATAAATTGAGTTCGTACAATTTCATTCACATAATCATTATCGAACATTTACTGTATCGTATAATAATCAAGCGAAAAGCTATTCTTACAAATGAGAATATCACTATGAAGCGTGAATATCAAAGAAAGCACGGCAACATCACTACAGCTTGTAGATCATTTCACTGACAAATTAACATTAATCAAGTCATTTTTCATCGAGCGAAGACTAAAGCACTCAACAAAACCATGTTAAGAACATTATGGTAAAATTTGCAAACGCGAGATCAGTGTAATGTCTCAAATTCGGTGTAAAACATGTAGCAGCGACACATTTATAGAAAATTCTTCCCACTTTTGTACTTGTTATGAATGCTACTGAATCAGCATGATGACAGCGCAAAGAGAAAATCCCTCCAGAATTCAAATACATATATAAATCGTCATTATATAACTCACTAACTGCAGCTCAGAGAGAAGTATGCATGTTAAAGGATAGCTAGGCCCTTACACTCTCCAGCAGCAATTCGATATGTATATCGAATCTCAGTGAAATTCAAAGAGAACACGAAGAACAGGAAAGCAAAGCAAGTCACCACTCACGTACACCCAAAAGATATATTCTTCACCTTACTCAAGATTGGCAATCACAGAGGGCATGCGAAAATGCTTAGACAACGAAGCTTCATTGCAGATAAAAATATAACAATGTCAGTTCATGCACAAGATGTGCAGAAACAATACTGAAACAAGACTCCTGACCGGAAAACTAGACTATCACCTCGGTAGACTCAGGCAGTTCAAATAAAAAGTCCGTTTGAAGCGTCGAATAGCAATCTAGCGTTACACCGAAAACTACACCCTCCATCGCCCACCATTTTGGTTGGCGAAACTATTGATAACTTTTTCACAGTCAGCAGGAACGCGTCTTTGGATATGCAGCAAGGCCCGGCCGATTGGGCGGCTTTCGTTCATCCGTGATCGCAGCCATATTCGTTAGCGACGGAGCGTTGAAAAACTCATTTCGGCGCCGGCAACGTTGACAAGAAAACTGGCCGGTCTTTGAAAAAGTGCCTAGAAAGAAGTGAAGTTGAGTTGTCATCGTCACGCATTGAGAGCACTTCAACAGCAGTCGAAGGGACGGTCGGTCCTTCTTGCCTTTCGCGCTTCCACTTTTCCCGACATCGCCGCAGTTCGGCTTCAGTAACAGCTGCATTGGGGCATACCTTCCAAGGAGTTAGCCATACCAACAGGCAATCTCCATTACTATTTCTGGCTCGTATTCTGTTGTGACGGCATACAGATGAGACGGCATGAAGATGAAGAGCCCGCCAACGACAAAGCTGCCTTCATTAAAACTTGATTTCAGTTCTAGCAAAAAATTATCCAGTAGCTGGAAGTATAGCGATATCCTGTAGGAAGCTTTCTTGTTCTAGCGCTGGAGTGTTAAACCTGTGTGTATATCTCTTCGTGATGAGAGGGAACTGCACGTATCTTTGAAAATTATCTGGCAGCCCCATGACTGGCTCGTAGAGGGGCGTGAATACCTCTGCGCAGTTTTTAGGCATCAAATGCTTTTGGCTACCGCTGTCGGCGATCTTCAAGTGACCTTGAGCGAAAAGCGAGAGCCGTTATGCGGGCACTTAAACGAGAATATCTGGACAAGTTGGGAGAACAAGACGAGATCATCGGGGCAACTAGACTATACCACATTACATGCGCCTGTTACTTCCCAAACAAGTTACAAAAAATATTGCTTCCGAGTTCTTCCTAATGTTTGTTCTCACAATACTCCTCAAACTGTAACTTCTAGTAGGCTGAAGTTTTATTTCTCATTTTCAGTAGTGAGGTTTTAAAGGTAGACAGAGGGCACTGTACACTTGACTGCCATCTTTTGGCGCTGAGTGCTCTTTTCAACGCAAGCGGAATCTGAATCCCGCGGTTCTTCCGGCGCGACGCAAATCGCCATTTCACGGACACGGTACTTGCAGTGAGGTTCAGTCTGTGACAGGAAACTATTGCGTTCATATGAACAAGCACAAAGTATGGTCTAGTGTGGTCCGATGTGGTAGGATGTCGTGGGGTGTGCGGTTGCGAGCTTAGAACGACACAAAGCTGAGCTTTAGTGGCTGTACTGCGAGCATGCAGTACAGCGATCTTAAGGTTGTGGCTACTGTTGTCTGCAACCAATCTGCTTTGCCGGTAGCAATTTTATGCTTACAACTACTCTCAATTACTGGAGAGCCAGCATTTTTTTTCTCTGAGCATCTGGAAGAGCTACGGTGTCTGTCATCGTGTTCTTTGCTGTGCGCACATTGAAGCCCTCCTTATTGTATATATAGTAGCGACTCAATGGGATCTTGTGTGCAAGTAGGTCCGAGAGGCAAATTATCGCGATTACAAGCTCGCCACTACGAACTGCAAAACGCTGCAAAGCGCTGTTGAAGACCTTTGCAGTTCTCTCCCCTCTGCGACGGCGTCAATAAATTTACCCAAGGAGCCAAGTGAGTCTCGAAATTGGATGACGCTGTCATATCGTTCGACCGATTTCGTCTCGCAAAGGCCTTTCGGTTGGTAGCCAAGTCCGCTTTTCAGTACAATATTTCGTTCTGAGGACGCGATGAAGAATTAAATTATCTCCTGTTTTTCCCACGGCTTCAACGCGCGATGAATTGGATAAAGACATGCTGAGCGCGTGGTTAAAGCACGGAGAGTGAATTGCTTGGTAACAATAAAAATTCAAACAGCGCATAAACGACGGGACCAGAATGAGGAGGAGACAAACACTGCGCTGACTGCGCTCCTTTTCATTCTGGTCCCGTCGTTTATGCGCTGTTTGAATTTTTATTGTTACCATGCAACACCAACTCGCCCAATCCGGTGCCCTTCTGGAGTGAATTGCGTTTGTGGCACACCACTTAATTTCGGACACTGCACCACATACCTCTGGCACACAATGTGTGTCACAATAACGCTGCACAATGACGCTGCACAATGACGCTGCACAATGACGCTGCAGCCATCTGTCGCTATGTCAATGCACTTTCCGAGGTCGGGTTGCAGACCCTTCAGTATTTTTAGAACGATTTCGCTGAATAATTTCACTGTCAGGATGGAGTCGGTTAGGTTCGTATCGACAACGAGATTTTGAATGGGGAAATTCTTCTGATAGCCTTCCATTGCACGTATTAACTTATTAAGAACAAAGCGCAATAATTGCGGCGGTACAGGGCTCTGTAAGAATCATTGTGGACAAGCCCCTTAAACGTGTTTAAGTGCGACTGACTTATGTATCGCTACTCATCTTTGCCGTTCTTTCTGTGAACTAGGAGTGGAAAAACTAGTTAGCTGAAGGGTACAAGTGCGTCTCCATGCAATAAGTGCCGCTTAGTGCAGTAAACGACTAGTCCTACTACAAAAGAGAGAGAATTTACTTGAAATGAGGCTGAGAGTCCAGCCTGAGCTAGCGCGCTCTAGCCTGCTACTCTGCGCAAGGGTAGCGGGAACGGGGAACTAAAGGAACGATGACGGGTGATGATGAGGACATCGAAAGTGGGATACACAACGGTGAAAGTTAGTTCAGAATTTTGATGACAAACATTCAGGAGTCTCATCCATGAAGCCTATTGGAAACTTTCCGATCTACCATTCAGCTGGCACTAAGAAATTGACGAACGTACTTGAGCAGGCACTCGATAATATCAAGTCCAATCCTTCGACTTCATTTTCGGTACCTCGTTACATGCAAAAGAAGGCTGCGAACATTTGCCTTGAAAAGGTAGCGATATACTATATGGTACCGACTCGGCAGGAACACAGATGTTCATGTTTTTCTCATCCTATGTCAGCGTTGGGAAGATCGCTGATGCGGAGGCATGTTCGGTGCCTTCAACTGTAATTTCTAGGACTTTCTTAGGAGCAGGAGTGAAGAACTTATCGATCTTTGGCAAACTTGCTCTCTTCATTCTTCAATAAAAAATTTATGGCTGCAAAGAAACAAAAATATGGTTGTCGAATACTTTAGGTGTTTAATCACGAGTCGTAATGCGAACTTAATATTTTAAAATGAATATCGCTCGACCACACGAGCACTCTTGATGGGGAAGTGCCAAAAATACCGGATCAAGTTTGACTCATCGAAAGTGAAGCATTGCTGCGGCCATAAAGCACATCGTGTTTGTATTTAGGGCAATTTAAACAACCATGCAAGACACGGGGAAGGCGGGAATTTAAATTTTTTTTTCGGGCGTGAAAATTTACCGCAAATACACGCAAGAATGTCACGTGACTGGCTGCTCGAGGAGCTTTGCGTGTATCGCGCGCTTCTTTCGCGCTGGTAACAACACTTTTATTTAGTACGTATTGAGAAACAGAAAGCTGTATCGAGAGTCTTTCACGTTGCTTTACAATTTTGTCATTGACATTTTTAATGCAATTATAATATTTGAGAAGTTGATCAATAATTAAGACCAATTGCGTAGTTAGGCGGAATACAAAATATAATCTGAACATTAACAAGCGGTGGCAAACAACGTTACCATAGTTCTGTCCAGGTACGTCCGATCTGCATATTTTAGATGTTGGTGCATGATAGTTGGGACACCCTGTTATGAGCACTGGGCGTATAAAGTCGATTACATGCTTTACCAACTGTATCTCAATTCCATGCAAGTGCTGGGACTGCGCAGTCGGCCGCAGCTGCCTATACAGACTTTCACATTTTCCGAGGGATTGGAAAACCTCTACTTCCCTTTTGTAGAAGAGACAGGTGTACGTATACCTAGTGGTCCTAACATGTAACCAGACTGATGTCTACACTACCATTGCTAAACTCTCCAACTCTGAATGGTTGACCGCGTAACGTGTATGTCAGATTGGGGAAAGATAACCAGCTCGCGCAATAAGAACGCAGATAATTATCACGATCATCGTAATCAGCCGTCACCAATTTTATGCCGTCTTGGAAGCGAAGCGCTCTCCTTGCAAGCTTGAATTATCTCTCCTTTGTGTTAGCTGATTCCATCTTAGGTCTGCAAATTCACCAGGGCACTACGTATTATCGCGAAATAAATTAATACATACGCGAATATTACGTGTGAATTCAGCACAGAATGGCGCGTTTGTGTAAGGTCAGTGAACAGCTCTCGCAGTGGTCCCGGTTTTCTTGAGAACATCACGAGAATGAGTAAAATTAATGCTCCAATGACAGTCGAATTTCAGCAAATACATTCGCCGCAGCACCCAGAACAATTGCTTCGGCACGAGACGCGGATTTCTGCACAACGGCTTCCTGTTTTTCGCGCAAAATATAAATTTCCTAAAAACGTTCCACACTCGCTGATGACGCACACTTTGATTACTGTAGTCTGGTTGGCAGGCACCGCGAATTTTAGTGAAAAATGTTGGCTGCGGGTGGCTCAGGGTAGTTCTTCGTACTCAAAATAAAATTCTTTCTTTCTTTTTCAGAATAATATCCAAAAAAGTAATTAACTTCTCCCGCCTGTCAAATTTGTATTTTGTCCACAGGGGAAGCGGGAGATAAAGCGCCCGCTCTTGATAATACAGGAGTATCCATGGTCTTAGCCTTGCTTGAATGCAAATCCCACGCACAAGGAACCTTGCGCACTCCTCCCAAGCTAAGTATATCACTGGGCCACCATTTCAAAAACGCAAAACTTTGCTCGGTGTAGCCGGTCAGCTCCAAGAGCGTGTTGGCAGCGCGGCTTACATGGTTACAGATCTTGCCGGCGAATCGCTAGCGGTCATTTTCTTCTATTTTTCGGCTGTCGGATCAAAGATTAAGCTAGACAAACTTTTCAGACCCAAATTTTCGCAAGAAGTTTGAAGCTCACGTGTGTTACCATGCACTATAAGTTGCATGTAGTTTCCTCCAGGCTAAAAATAGCGAAACATTCTACTTGTCTACAGAAAACGCGGGTCGATCAAATGGAGAAAAGAGAAATAAGTGTAATAAAGGTTTGGAAGCAAGCGTGTTTCTTGACACTCTGGATCTCTGCAAGGAGTATGGGTGGATTAAGATAGTTTGTGACCCCAGCTCTAGTAAATCTTTATCCGTTGCGACTCTCATTCCTGTTGTTTCAACGTGGTTGCAACGTGGTTTAACCGATATGAATTATTTTAAATATGGAGAGGATAGTTCTTAATCAAAAAATACCATAAAGAATTTGTCAATTCGAACCATTTCGTGGGCCTGTGGACTGTGCGCAGCAAAGGATGCAACATAGCTTACAACGCACGCCTAGTTAACGATACTACAAGAACCGCTAATAGTCGATATAAGGAAACGCTCAACATCAGTGCGCACCACTCAAGCAGCTTAGCTGCTAAACTTCTGAGGCTAAATTCACAAAGCTTTGCATACATAGCAGCTGTGTGCCATGGGCCAGCTACCTTCGATAATAAGAGGCCTAATACGACGGTTGGTCACCACCTGTTCTTAAGAAATGATCTAGCGTAATAACTGCCTTGCGAATACAATCCGACATTAGCCGTGGTCGCGTTTCTGGCAAGAAACCAGGGATTCACACTTCTTGATTAAGGACACTAGCCAATAACAGAGAGGATACGTGAGATCCATGGCGTCAATTAGGATGCAGTCGTGAGCTTGTGAACCTTCACCAGCTATAGGTACTGATATGATATTACAGCAAAAATTTAATGCAATACAAACAAAACAACTACAGGTGACCTGAAACACCATTTGTGGGTGCCAATTGGAAGAGCAAATAAATTTGGTATTTTGTCTCACGCCACTTCTGTTTCTCTCACTGTCTGTGTAACATAGAACATTTTAATGAACTAATACAATTAGTAATTTGTAGGAAACAATTTTTTTAGCGTACATCTAACTATCAAGCTGATAAACAAGGACAAGCTCAGGTTGCTCTTTTAGAGCACCATATTCGTCTTCATACATTATACAGGGTGTACGGCATTTTGTTGCGGTGTGATAACCGATGTGTTATCGGCAAAAGTGTGAAGAAATGTAGCATGACGTGGCACAGAAAAATTGTGCTAGTGTCACCAAAAGATAAGTGTGGCGGTCCAGCTCAGGGCTGTCTAGAGGGATCGTGTAGCGGCGGAGGGGCTCGGCCACTCTGTACCGACGTGGGAGCGGCCCGCACCAGTCCCAGACTGATCCCTCAGGACCTAAATAAAGTTCTTCATACCATACCATACCATACCATACCATACCATACCATACCATACCATACCATACCATACCATACCATACCATACCATACCATACCATACCATACCATACCATACCATACCAAAAAGCTCATGCAGAAATAAAAATGATGAGTCGAGTGGCATTGACGGCAGCATGACGAAATGAACACGGGTCGGGTCGCTGTGCGAACGGACATACAATACGTCTTTTCGAACTGCGAATGGACACATTCCGTTGTATTCCGTTCGTGCGAACGGGATAAAATGACTTGCTGCTTTGTCGCCTACCCATGTCTACTGTAGGTGCTTGCAACCTTCTAGATTAAAAAAGCAAAAGCAGAACGCAGCAGTCACTTCGATATTGCACTCACGTCCATGTATGTTTCCTGGAAACAACAAGAAGACCCGCGGTGCCTTTTGTGGAGTCGTCGCGAATCCCGGCCGGAGGAGTAACGCCGACACCACCGGCCTTGCATGCTGCAAAGGCGGCCGTGCCACGATAATTAAATTGGGTGCGGCAAACCGCCCACGGCGTATATTCTGTAAGAAGGGCTCGCACTCGTTAATCAACAGAAAACGGCCCCCAGGGGGTAGCTGGCAGACAAGGTGTGCACATACACCGACACGGAATATTCTGAGACAGATTTTCTTAGCCGCATAGGAAGTTTAGGCGAGAAGAAAACAAAACGTGGAACTACAATTTCAACGGCTTCGGCTGCTCGCACACGAGCGTGGTGAAAGTTCGCGAGCGCAAGAAAGCCTTGTGGTCATATTTGATTGGGATGATAGTGCGTGTATAGCGACACACACAAGTCAAAGGAACCTGGGCCCGTATTTAAAATAAAGTGTACGCTAAACGGTTTGTAAGAACCGTTCAGCGAAACAGCCCAATGCTGGACAATCGTGGTGCTAAATATATCGTTAGTAGGAGCGTGAAGAAAATTGAAAATTTCAAATAAGAATGGAGCACTCTTTGCTATTCGATTCGTATTTAATTCTTGAAGTCACTATTCTTAATTTTCAATTATTCGTTTCTGTTCATCTATACAAAAAAATAACGACACTTATAGGAACCTCAGAGGGGAAAGACTTACATAAGTAGGGACTATTTCAAAGATTCTGCTCAAAGAGAGCGGTGGTCGTTGCGCAGACACACCAGTTTCTGAGCAATCACATGGGACGAACAACTTCTGGCGAATTGTTTCCACTGACTAGGCATTTCCTGCGTTCATGCAGCCTACAAATTTTACGTGTCAATTTGACCATAATTCATGCATAATTTCATCAGACTCACAATGTTTCAGTCTCTTTGAGACGATGAGTGGCGGTGCAGAATCAGGCTTATCCGATTCAATGAACACAAAAGTATACGTGCATTCGTTGATTTGGAACTCTTCCGGTATGAAGCTCATCTGTCTGATCTCCCTACCTGTGGAGTAATTGCTTTCGCTCTCTTTCTTGTCATGGTGCACTCTATAAGCAGAAGCAGTTCATTATGACTCATACAAGTGAATCATGTGATTTAAGAAATGCGTAATCAATGGGTCATATTTTGTAATTCCAATGTCTGCCTGCAAAAGCTATAGATTGCCTTGCGCCACGGCACTCATGAGCAAATTGTATCTGGAATTAGAGATACTAGAAAAAGTAGACCACCAAGCTTTATAGAATGCTCTCGACATTATAATTCAGTCGCTGCCGACCCACTTCGTAATTGCCGGCAACGACACGGCAGATGAAATGGCATGCTCGGCCGACCAGCCAGATCAGCGCGTACCAGTACAGCTGTCGAGAACCTATACAGCGCGGTAACTTTACTCACTAGCACGTAGAATTACACTTCGTCATTAGAAGTCGCCGGATTTCTCCAACTCGGGGTTGGATTCACTGCACGCTGCTGTGGCGCTAGGTTATGTTTTGAACCCGGCTCCAAATGGTAGCGAGGGGGCTTCCTTCCGGGAAACATCCATGAGCCGTTCGCGTCGTCTCGCCTCCCCCGGAATGGCAATTCTTTCTTCCCTTTGTTGCGCTTCTTCTCTGATGTGGAGAGATCGTTACGGGAAAATTAGCAGCGCCCAGAATTGCGTGGAAACGGCCCTCCGACTATCTTCCCAGTGTGGTTCTAGCATTGTACTCTTGCGCGTGACAAACAGAATGTTGTCTAGCGCAGTCATAACAAGGCTTAGTTATTACTTCGCCTGCCACCCAGGTTCTTTCCGTCGGGACATAGCTTTAGTGTACCGGCTGTGGTTGGGCGCCGCAATTAAGAAAGGTTTATTTACTCGTTGTCAGAACGGCCAACCTCACCGTATGCAACTCTTATGGATGGAATGAGACCGTAGAACACATTCTGGGTCAGTGTCTAACCTAGAACTCTCAACCACATGTCCTGCATATGAGTCTTAACTCGCGTATATGACCAACCATTCACAGAAGCTAATACCCGGGAACCTTGGGTGCAGAGTTCTAGTATGCACAAAGTGACGAAGGCAATAGCACATAGATGAGCGCTTGTGAATGAGCATCCATCATAAGTGGACATGTACGTGAGTGTTCATTCGTCGGAGGGTGCGCGAACAATGATCCTTTTCTAGCCTCTATCATTCTTTCTTATTGCCTTTCTTTCCCCCTTTTCCCTTCCTAGCGTGAGTGTCAGCCAACCGGGCGAGGCCTTGGTTAACCTCCGTGCCTTTCCTCCTGACCCCTCTCTTTTAGAGCAAAGCTTTATATGGCTAGGATACCGCGATTCTTTCGCGTTCGTTGGCATAAAACTATCATCATCAATGGTTCGTACCCCGACAAGCACTCATACCCCCGTAAGCAACCAAAATAGGGAATGGCTCATAGCCCCGTAAGGCAGACACGACAGCCCCTCAGCAAAGTGAAGCGAACAGTGCTTACATTCTTTGTAATCACGCGTACAACTTAACAGCATACGTTTCAATAAAGACAAAGCTCGAAACAACCATCCCAACCCCATAATTGATGATAAGGCGCCCATCATAGCAATCCGCAGCACGTAGCACTCCTCGCATACGTTTCCCAGTAAAGATTGTTGTTGCGCAACCTGCCTCGGCGACACCAGCTTGCGCCGTGGGGCGTGATGTCCCTAGCCTTTCGTATATAAGATAACCAGCTTCGCAACTGATTTCAATGTTGTTGCGGCACTGCTACGGGCTGTAAAAATCACTATGAATCCCGTTCCTACTTTTACTCTAAAGTAGCGCTACTATCGCTACTCTATAATTATAAAGAATTGCATATCCCCCTCAGCAGCTGTAGTGGTGGTTCTGAACAGCTTCGCTGGACATCCACTTTCGTAGGGCCGGGCCGACGAGTTTTTCTTTTCCTTTTAATATTTAAACGCTCCTCGCTTCACCCGATGTCTAGTTCTGTAAACGCAGGTGTCAAATAATAACGCGAACAAGCCTTTTTCTACGAAATACGCTACCCCAAACTTTACATTTATTTTTCTTTAGAAATGCCAAAATATTCCACATTTGATTCGACATTCAAACGTCACTGTTCTAAATTGTTAGTATTAAATTGGAAAATTTCACGGTTCAACGACCCTTAATTAATAAATACCCTATAGCTAGAGAACAGCCTTACCAGGTGTATTTTGTCCCAGTGGCCGAATACATCAAGTATTTCGTCCGTAAATGCGTTTTTTTATTGCCTGGTCACTTTTGCTGCTAGCACGTCTAACGTGACAATTACAGGACATCTGCTGTTATGCATTGGTTATGGTGGTGGTCATAGAGGGACAGGTGATTTTAGCGGGGCAGCAGAGGCGGGCAATTACTCCGCCTGTAGCACCTCTCAGAGGGTATGTGGTAAAGTTTGTCATCACGCTTCTGACACTCCACTGTCGCGAAGGAACATAAAAAGGAAGCGTGCCATTTCCATTTAGGTAATCTGGTGCAGTCCTGAAAACTCCTACATGTGTACACAATCGCGCGGGAAAGGCTCTTCTGGGGCGCGCTTTTGCCGAGCACGAGGAGGAGCATTCTTTATGGAACTGGCGGCGTTATACTGCAGAGCGAAATGTACTAGTCGACGCCGTTCTCTTAGGCGCAGCTCCAGCGCGATAACTTTTTTGTGAATAGTGTCACTGTTTATAATGCCAACGTCCTTCATATAGACGAGTGCAAAGGGGAATCTTTGGCCTGGACTACTGAATCAAACGTAGAGATGAGGTGGGCGACATTACGTGTTTGGGTGAAATTTTGACCGTCGACTGGAGATAGAGATCACATGACATACATATGCACAATACAGCTTGGTCGCACGATTCCCTGGAGCATTGTACCATAATAATTGCGAAAGTTGTGGGATTAGGCACTTCATTGAAAGTGTTATTTTTGCTCAAATTTATGTTATTCGAGTGCTTTGCTATCGTGAAGTTTCTGTTATCAGGGCCCGCATTCACAAAAACTCATCTACTGCAACTGTTTGCAAGATAATTTTCCAGTCAATCGTGAGGCTGGACATTATATTAGCGAAGGTGGACTAACAATGCCAAGGACATTTACGAATGAAACGCATTTTGAATTGTGCGCCAGCTTTTTCTTTTTTTTTGAAATCCGGATTCTTCTCATTTGGCCTCACCTCTTGTCTGCGACTCGCATTGTTCACTAGTTTTGCGGTCCCAAAGAGAGACTGTGAAGCGTACGGAGTCAAAGTGGACCTTTTTATCGTTGCTGCGATCGCACGCTACAACTGGTTCTTTATTCGCCAAAGACTCTTACGGTACAATTATTCGTAAGATAATTAATTATCTAGAAAATCGTGTGGTGTTGGAATGTTAAGCACTTGGTGGCGCGATTGAATCCCAGCCACGGCAGCCGAATTTCGATTCAGGAAAAAATACGAAAACACCCGTGCACTTAAATTTAGGTGGTCTGCATTTTTGGAGTTCCTCACCACGGCGTGCATCATAATCAGATTGTTGTTTTGGCAAGCGAAACCCGGCAATTTCTTTTTCACAATCGCGACGCCACAGTTATGATTAGGAAAGGCAACTAGTGTACTTACGACAGAAAAAGAAAATTTGTTATTCGGCTCCTGGATTGTCAAATCACGATTAAAAGAACCCGTCGTTACTTTTGTTTAAACTAGAATTATTTTAACGATGTCAAACAATTGAGGATCTCAGTACACTGCCGAACGTTTCTTTTGAGCCCTGTACGATAGACTAGCTTTGATAAAATGATTCAGTGTTCATTAAGCTCCTGAACTTGCACAAATGTAATGGCAACGCTTTCAAACCTAGGCCACCTTGCCGTCTGGACGGGTTTCCGGAAACTAAACCGGGCACCAAGCAGCGGCTTACCGATTCTACTGGGCCACTTGCGGAACTCGAGTCGCTTGAAAGGAGATCTGTTGTCGGAGCAGTTACGAGCTTCGAAAGTTAAGAATGGAAAGTTTCGCACATTTTCACAAGATATATGAGAGCAGGAAAGACGCAATGAGATATATTTTGGGGGAAGCTACCAGAGGAGAGGTTACGGACTACCTTCCTAGCTGAGCCGCTTTTCTTTTGCATCAGATTGTCTTTGCAATACTTTTCCCCATAAGCGCCGAACCAATTATTATCATCCAAAGGAATCTGATGCCTAGACCTAACAGCATCATAAAGCAAGAGCACAAGTGATGAAAACAATTGGTGCTTGGGACGCCCGTTTTCAGAGTAACGCGAACGGAGCATTCAATCTCACTAAGACTGCCTTTGTTCTATAACTGTCGGCAGGCAACTGTGCGTAGATGGTTTGTAGTGAGCTGTACGATTTCAGAGTATGTTATTACATTCTATATTGAAATCGGAACCCATTCTAAAATTAAGTTCAGCGGTGCACACGTATTTTCTGTTCACAGAACAAGAGTGCTCAAGGTGGCCACCTGTTCCAATGGTAGATAAACGATCATTTATATGAAAGTTGAAGCCTCAGTAAAGACCAATAATGTACAATATACTGGCGAGAGCGTGAACATGAAAAAAAGAAACGGCAATTAAGAAGATTGTTTGCATAAACATCATTTTTGAGACGCCCGCCCCATCTTGATGTCCACGTGGTTCCATGGAGTATAATTAATTCTCTGCGCATTACGAATGTTCCCACAAATAATACAACAAAAATAATATCTTCATGTGCTACACTTAGAAACCAATGACAGTTACCGAGATTAAGCCCCAGGGCTTTTATATGTTCCATTTAAAAGAGCTAGACGTTCAGATACAATAAAATATACGTTTAAAAAAATCGCAAAATACACATTAGCCTGGGCCACACATACATATCACAGATAATCACATGATACACAGCTGGTACAGAACATCATATGCTCCGAGACAAAATACGACGTATTGTTGTGTTGGCATTTCATTCAATAAATGGTGTAGCCCCAAAACAAAATGAGCAGAACAAAAGAAACGCCGCTCACTGGCGGACTAAAATTTGGGAGTTTTTCGGCAAGCATCCGTGCACAAGTAAGCGGCTCCAATAATGCCTTTGCATGCAAAACTATACCATGGAACTATTTTTGCTTGCGTGGCCAAAAAGAAAAAAAGGTGTGGCAAATGCCTAATGTGCAGCTGTAAAAACACATTTGATATGTCCATTGTGAGCACAATGAGCAAGATAGCACCAGAAAACTTGATTCTCTCGTTGTGCGACGCTTCGAGAAAAGCTTAAATCCGGAGCCTTACTGGATGGATTCCTCCGTTTCTCGTTCGGCTGAGAAGCAACAATAGGAAGATTACGTGTCCCACTGCCGCTTTTCAACCCAAATCTGGCCGTGCAGCTGCGAGGTGCTCTACCGATTAGGCCACAGACGCTTTTTTTTACATGTATTACGGACTTACAATATGAAACACAATAAACGATAGGCGAAACTGTTTACAAAGCCGGCGTAATGAAAACATTCCTTTCGCGAGATTAATTTTCTTTGTTATTTCGCGTAATCATCTTACTACCCTTTATGATCGCCGGATCATGATGACGAAGCGTGAAAAGGAACATCATTGAAATGGAATCATTACAAAGTTCGGTTCCAACTTATTACGGCTGAAAGATAGACATATTCTTCAAGAGAGCGAGATAGTAAGAGGTTCCAGTTCACCTACATGCACACCTCTCCTCAAGATCGGTCCGTCCATGTAACCACATATGACGGCGTACGTACTTCAGTAATTGACCTACGTTCGATATTCGCACGGTTTTAGGCTCGCTTTCCGAAATGCGTGCGTAATGCTGCACGAAATACCGGTTGCGCTGCGTCATCAATTTGCACTCAGTTACAACTATTCAAGTAGAATTTGGGTGCCCTCTGCCCTATTATTTTTGTTGCCTGTACCCTTCTCAGGAAGAATGAGATAGAGCCTACTTCAAAACAGCAAACACTACGTAACGAAGAAAGAATTTATGGAAGTGTGCAAGGAAGGCGTTTGATAAACTAGACAGGGCAGTCGGCTGAGAAACAAAATTACCATTGTATACATCAAGCTGCCCACAAAAATTATGCAAGTTGCCTAGTAAAACGTTTCTTAAAATACATACATAACGATAAAAAAGTAATACGAGCTGCCTGGTAATCGTGTGCCCCATCTCAGCATCCGCATCTTTATCCATGCAGCAAAAACAACTATTTACCTTCAAACAATCTTCGTAGTTGTCATAAAAAATAAAGCCTTCAACCTCAACCACAATCTTTCTTACATTGTACTCAGTATTCATCCTTTGTTTCGAGAAAACGTTTCAGCAAAACCGATTACATCCAGTTTGAGAAGCCCCGTGAATCCCGTACTCAACGCGGTAATTGCATTGCGCCAGCTGTGAGACGGTATTCTCATGAATAGCTGAGGCGCCAACTCTTTCAGCTCAGGAAACCATCTACGAACCTCTTAGCATTAGCTTTGTTTCTTTGCAGCTTCTGCAAATTTCCGCAATCCTTCACTTTATCGGCGAACGCAAACCTTCATAAATAATCCACGCACGCATCGGATTCAATATGGTAGTTAGACGTTTTCGATCACTGAGACTTGCCATAAATATGTGAGCAGCTAACTGGCACAGTTTTTGGAAGCATAGGGTCCCCTCAATTACGCTACCTGTTTTATTGCGATTGTTGGTGGGTTCTAGAATACGTAGTAGCCATTAGTATTACAGGCTTTCGAAAAGTAGTAAATGTAACTGTTTAATTCGCAGGATTCTCTCCAGCCTAAGCAGCAAATTAGAAGAAATGGACATCTGAGAAGAATACGAACAGATTTAACGCCGCTGGTAATATGTCCCGAACGAGTGGCTTATTCTTCAGTCGCGTCCCGAAATAAAATATAATAAGCAAAATTGTATCATTACGACAAGAGAGCCTGGTGCATCGCTCTTTCTGATGAAGAACCACAGTGTGAAGCATATTAATAACCCAGATTTCCAAAACACAGAAGAAATAGAAGAAATAGAAGCAATATAAAAAGAAATAGAATAGAAATAAAAAAGGAAGGCGAATTTAGCTTGATTGACCATTCACGAAGAACAGCGAGAAAACGTGTTTAGAAAAGGAGGCTGGCGAAGCAGTTAGGCACTTGCTTGGAGAGGACGTTCGATTATTTTTCGATTCTATATTCATTTTGGCGTTAGAAGCCTTAAAAATTTACCATTGTTTCCACACAGCTAAAAGCCGAAGTTCTTCAAATCTCTCCACTGCCCGAGAAAGAAACACAGTTCGGCACCACGTTACTCTCCTGTAACACGTCAAAGCGAATGCCAGCTGCGTCGTGATAGGGTATTAAGTAATACGATCCGAGGGGCCAGTCTTCTTCCACGACGTAAGGAACAGCAGCGTGAGGTAAACGTATGGCGCTGTAGGTCGACCTTCTCAATGACACGTGCGAGCAGCTAATGCACTATTTAAAGTTTCTTTCTTTCTTTCTTTCTTTCTTTCTTTCTTTCTTTCTTTCTTTCTTTCTTTCTTTCTTTCTTTCTTTCTTTCTTTCTTTCTTTCTTTCTTTCTTTCTTTCTTTCTTTCTTTCTTTCTTTCTTTCTTTCTTTCTTTCTTTCTTTCTCTGTTTATTTTTTTCTTTCTTTCTTTCCTTCGTTGATTGTTTCTTTTTTTTTCCTTCGTTGTTTCTTCCTTTAGTTTCATCATTTATATTCAGAAATTGAAGCTTTGCTGGCTTACAGTGGTATGAGCCACTCCTTATATGATATCTTTTGTCTCGCCAGACTACTGCAACCAGGCCTTTAAGGCTTTCGCCTTGAAAAAAGATGACGCGTAATTCTTCTACCATAATTTGTCTTTTTTTGTTGTGTGTTTCACTTACCTATATTTGTCAAAACGTGCACAGGAGATATTTAAAAATTGAAATGCCTTTTTTTTGTCTTTCACCCTGCAGGTCTGCACGTTGTGGGATACATGCCAGACGTATGGCTCTAAACTGCATTGTTCATCGGTTGCTTTCGGCCCGCTGTTGCAGAAGTGTGGGAGAAACTCAGGACGTAGATTATATCATTGCTCTTCTTTATTCATATCATAATGCACCACACTATGACCTTGCACACTGTTTTCTTTCAGTAAAACAAATAGATACAAAAGATAGACTTTTCATTTTCGTGAGATTTTTCTGTAGGGTGTCCGTAGACTAAATGCTACACACGTTGCAGTTTTGGACTCCGGAACATAGCGAAAGAGAGTGAATAGTGCGAAGCAAAAGACGAGTCATGAAAGCCGGAATGAAGAGGCAGGCTTCACGTTATATTAACCTCGGGAAGCGGCACGCATCAAGGTGCTTTCATTGAACGGTTGCTGTGCAAAAACTATTTCTAGAGGAAAAGTCTCGTGAGACTGTTCTAAATATTTCAAACATTATTATGACACGTGTGTCTTACATTTCCAAATATTGCATATATTATCTGGCTTATAGTAATTTGTATTGAATACACTTATGATTTCTACAGCGTGGACACCTCTGTCGCAGACAACCAGGATAGTATGATCTGGAAAAGGCACCAAATACCTGCGTGCGACATGCACCTGGACATTAGAACGTTCTGATATAGTTCTTTACATTAAATGAACCAATCATTATAGAGTAACACCAGGTGCGTAGGTGGTGCTGATAACCATAATATATACACACAAATACACCTGCGAACAAGTCCCATAAATAACATATGTCTTATAGATCACGAATAAGATTACGATGAGGGCAAGAAGAAAAGATTGAATAATTAGCGAGCACAGTGCCATGGAGACGGATACGGTGTCTGCCTGTGGCGTTTACGCAGTTCCTCTCCTGTCAATGAAACAAAATGGTGAACGTTCTGTTGTTCCTTCCCCAGGAACCACAAAATTATTCGCATGAAATGTTTAACTTGATCATACGGGAATACATAGCGCCTGTCTGATGTTACAGTTGCACAAGGATTATTTTTTATAGAAATTCAGTGGTGGAACCGCGATTTCACCTTTCGATGCAGGTCCTGGCGCGGGCAAAAAGACCGTTTGGCGCAGCAGCAAGCACTTTTGGCGCAGGGTCCAAAGCACCTACGCTTACCATATACCATGCTAATAATAACAGACATGGTCGAGATGTTGTGGAGGCGGGGTTGTGCGAGGCTTATCCTGCAAGCACGGTCAGGAAAGCACTCGACGCTCCTCTACAGCGCTACGCGCAAAGGTCGCTGCGCCCGGGTTCGTCGATACGGCGCAGAGAAGGCACCCCAGACACATTGCCAACAAACACGTGTTTATTAACCTAGGATGCAAAACAGTGCGACTGTCATTGCTTGAAACCGATTGAGTCCAGGCACCTGTACTGAACGCGACATGACCCGCCGCGGTTGCTCAGTGGCTATGGTGTTAGGCTGCTGAGTACGAGGTCGCGGGATCGAATCCCGGCCACGGCGGCCGAATTTCGATGGGGGCGAAACGCGAAAACACCCGTGTACTTAGATTTAGGTGCACGTTAAAGAAGCCCAGTTGGTTTAAATTTCCGGAGTCCTCCACTACGGCGTGCCTCATAATCAGAAAGTGGTTTTGGCACGTAGAGCCCCATAATTTAATTTTAATTTTGAACGCGACATCGTGCAATATACTCAAGTCCTGCGTTGCACATTAGAGAATTTAAGCATAGCGGCCGCAAAATGAAACCGTCAGTGCCACAGCGCATGCGTGAGACGCAAATACGGTTTTGCGTATGGCGGAGTCGCAACGCAATTTCACCGAAATAGTGCAGTGACACAAACACGACGAAAAAGTGTTGCGTCAACGAATATGGCGGCACCCATCGAAGTAGGGGCTCTAGGCGTGTGCCACATTCGCTAAGACCATTTTTAGCTACGCACCACGTGCGATTATGATCACAGCTGTTCCTTTGCGAAGCCTCGCAATCACCCATAAAGAGAGAAAAAGCCCACCTTTAATCCTAGAACACGACATCCTCATTTGGCGAACTCGGAGGTGCAGCGCGGGTTCGATGAACACCGAAAGAGAGCACCAGCAAGAAGGTACAGCGGCACTGCATTTTACGCCCATAAGTGAAATATGTGCTACTGATGAACCGGACGACTCCGGCGGGCCCATAGAGCTTCTCGCTATAGAGGGAGAAACTATATAGACCGGCCCATGTTTCCTTTCGTGATGATCATGATAGCGTGCTGTTGGCTTTTGTTTCGGTTTTTCTAGGTGCAAAGCATAGAGGGAAGAAGGGTTTTACTTTTAAGCATGCTTGGGCGCAGGCGCGGCACAATCTACCACTAAAGTGCCGTTTAGGAGCAGGGTGGCGAAAAGGGACGCTCTCGGCGCAGTTCGGTCGCAATTGGCACAGCTTTTCCATTACTGGAAAAGAATGGTTTGTTCACAGTGAAGATTACTGCGCTTCCCAAAAAAAGAAGAGCAGTACGACGTTGCTCAAAGAAATTATTCTGGTTTGTAGGAATATAGAATTATAAAACAGCCATAATAAACAGTACAGTGCGCAGGCTCTCAACTGCAGTTTATTGAAGAAACACGGAATATAAACCTTTCAAGAATGCTATCTGGCGGACAGATAACATAAACGACATAACAAAACAAAGGAAGAAAACAGGAAAAGCGAAATAAAAAAAAAGAGGCGTGAGTCAATTTATATTGTCACATGAAGAAGATTAGGAGGCGCGAGAATGTAGCAGATATTCGACTTCTTCATTTGTTAGAGGTATCGATGGCTGGCTTATACATACATCTTGAAGTTCAGAAATATAAAAAAGCATCTATAAATTGTCCGTTAGGCCGACTTTGGCTGCGGACGTGAATGATGGTATGAACGTAACAAGGGAAACAACCGCACTTCTTGTAGTGGTCTGCTAAGTGGGAACAAGGTGAACTGGCCAGTGCGTGCTTGAGTGCTTTTTTGTTTTGATCTCACGCTCACGGACCCACAGCTTTGTCCAAAATACACCTTTCCGCAAGATAATGACAGATGGTAAACAATAGGGACTTTGCATGGCCCAGAACAATGCGCATGTCTAGCACCACTACGCCTCACACCACCACCATTCACTATTTGCTTAGTTCCGACAAGATTGCATACTTTTGATAGCTTAACGAGTGTGGAACACATGGTTTGAACGCTGTATCTGCTAGCAATATTCTTCAGGTTGTGAGAAAAATTGTGTATGTATGACTTGAAAATCGACTTCTTTTCATGGCAGCGCTCTAATATTTTCTCTCCCATCTCTTTGACCTATTTTACGAGCTCCTTACAAGACCTGCCAAAAAAGTAGCTGGGGTAGCCCGCTATTTTAAGCTTAAACTGCTGCTTTCTTTAAGACCTGCAATTTTGTTCTGTTGTTCCATTAGCGACACTAAGTCAAATTGTGCGATCATAAATCACTCGCGCACTAATTGAAGCGCAACTAATGGAATAACTAATTACGTTAGTTATTCGGTCAGTAAAGCAGTTTGCCTTTGACATGTATTTGACTAGTACAGCTGCATCTGAACACGATGGCCGCACGCCAAAGCATTATTTGTATCCGTGCTGCCAATGGCCGCGCACTGAACCCCAGGAAGACTTCTCATAACGCAATCGTTTGTGCGACAATAGAGCAGCGTGCAACGAAAATTTATCTGAAGCAATGCTGGCGGGCTGTCCCACGACGCTCGCCAACCCCGAAGAAGAATAACATTACTGGCACAAAATGATATCAAGCTTTTCATATCATGATCAACTACCGGCTGTTCAGGGGGCCCACGATGGCGCCATAAGGCTCGGCCTGATGGTGCCAACGTTGACGCGGCCCGCCTCGGTTTGAAAAGACCGGGCTTCAGGACTCTAATAAAGTTTATGAATGAATGAAATGAAAGAATAACAGAAAACTTTTCGTGCAAAGGGGAAAATTATGGTTGTTTTCGTTCTTAATTGAACAAATAACCAACGCCTGATATTCCTATCACTCGCTAAGGACGTTCCATTAATTGGCGCTTTGTCTTGTAATACGCTAGGGCCGGAGGCCGCTTGTACTCTTGGATCCGTCGCTGCCTGCTTTGACCTACATGGGGATGCGCTAGCAGGTACTCCAAATTCAAGGAGCTTGACCTGACACTTTACTGCTTCGTAATAGATGAAACAAGGCTAAATAAAAACATTTACCCTAGCAATGCCTAGTGTGATTGCGTTAGCACAGGGGCTAAGTGAATCGTCTCAGATACACGGAGTAAACTTGCAGTGCAATCAGTAAAAAAAAAAGTCGCAGTTTCGCCCGAAAGGCGAAGCATCTATTCCGTTACCAAATTAGTAGATAGCTATAAGAAGTAAGGATAGTTTTCTGGGCGATATAACGTTCTAAATATTCGCTTACAAAGTTAGCAAGCAGGTTGTCACGCGTGCGCATGCAAACATGAAGACATCTCGCTCGATGACCACGGAAATTCGCTGTCAAAACACTGGTGTAAGGAATCGCGGAAGCAGCAGCGAGCGAATTGACCTTCGGGCATCTTTCGCTTGAACACGAAAGAAATGTTGAAAGCAGGCATCTTTCACTTGAACGCGAATGAAACGTTGAAAGCACAGCGCATACGAAGCTACCGACACAGCGCGCACTGTGCAAACATTGCAGATCACTATGAAGATGAGGCCTGCGCGCGGCGCGCAATCAGGCCACGTCGCCGATCGCGTTCACGGTACGGTGCCCTCATGGCCGTGCCGTAAGCAGCAGCCACCAGAGAAGAACGCGTTCTCCCACGTCGCATCGGCAGAAAGATTTTCGTACCAGGTACACCCAGGCCTTCCATATGATGCAAGAAATTGACTGAATGAATTGAATTTCTCAAGATAGAATATGTAGAAAAATTGTAAACTACGACATGCACACAACCTATAGTCAAACTACAGTTTGACTATACGAGAAAATATAATTCTGTTACGCGAAAACTCAAACAAACCCCTTCACACACACAAACCGGCCGCGGCGTTCACAAACCGGGTGCGGCATCCGCCATTTAGCGCGCGCCGGCGCGATGGGTGCATTGGGGGCCACAGAGTGGCGCGCACGCACTGTAAAATAATTTACACCCTTAAATGTGAAGAAAGGTGTAAATGTGTCTATAACTAACACCCTTAGGGTGTAATTTACACAACTGACACCCCAAGGGTGTGAGTTGTAGACACATTTACACCCTTTTTCTCTTTTTATGGTGTAAGTTATTTTACAGTGCGGTCCCTTGTAATACCCCCAGCTGGCGCTTGCCTCCATCGCATCGCGTCCCATGCAAGAGGCTGTGGTGTCACCACAAAGCTCGCTTTCGTACCTAGCGTTCGCAGCAAGCGTTTCCAGGTAAACATTACAATTACATTCGCGGTCCAATCATTAAGGCGAAGCTTAAGCGTCCTCCAAAGTTCTGTCGCCCTTGGATTTCATACGGAACCTTTTACCACGTGTTTACTTTCACCGATGAAATGCCGTTTCAGAGGCCCAACGGAATGACGAAGTAAATTTGGCGGCCCTCCAACACTGAAGAGCTAGGCCAACGCCGCAGGCAGCAAGAAAATAACGCAAGCTGCTCGCGGGGCTAGACCGGTGGTGACCTCGGAGACGTGGCGAAAGGCGAAAGGGCTGGGGGGGGGGGGGGGGAGGGGGGGCGGAGAGGGTGGTGACATCAACGACACAGACTCTCTTTTTCCAGGCTGTTTCGGTTTCAAGGAGCCTGCCAAGGGGAACTAATTGTTCGCGTAGCTCCCACGCGAAATCCGCTATTCAAAATTTAATCGTTGGGATATGTAGCGTCAACGACGTGCCCCAATGTACTCATTTGCTGTAGCTGCTATTGTTGATAATTAGAAGGTTAATTACCGCAAGTTCGCTAATTAAGCGCGTGATTGAGGAAATTGCTCTGTATCTAGAGGCTGCCTATCCGTACACTCGAGTGGTAAACATAATTTTACCGTGATCTTTATTTTTCTAATTTGAAATATTTGGTGCAGCTAAACAACACCCCTTATGACACTCCACATTTCAAGTTTGCCCACCCCAAAATTTCGCCGCTCTGTTACCTGGTCACTAGCACTACTTCTTTTTAGTTGACACTGTACAATGGTGTTCGTGAGTTATCACGATAGTACACACGTTGCTGTCACGCCTCTCAAGTGAAATGCATCAAAGTCGTGTGTTGAGACATTTATGACGTCGTTCATGGTGTCCAAAAGAAATACAGGCCCTTTATACACGAAATCTGTAGAGCCTTTCAGAACGTATACATGAATGCAACATGTGGCTTGCAATATTGTTTACTGAAGGCCAACATTAGGTAAATATGCACGTACGATATATAATCGTGTATAAGCCGCTCCCGTGTATACTCCAACCCCCGCCCCCTTATTCGGACGCAAAAATAAAAAAAAGAACGCGTGAAAAACGCGCCAAAAACTCACCTAGTCCCACAAAGTGCTAAAGATGGCACCAGTTAAATTTTCACACTCATCGCATACCATTATCATCATCGTTACGTGTCGACCAGGGGTATGCTCGGCTGGCTGACTGGCGAACGGACATGGCCATGATTCTTGGTGGCTTGACAAAAATGCTGCAGCCGCTCGATGTTTGCTTAAACCGGCCATTGAAGACGGAATTTCGGTGGTGCTACGCCGAATGGATGACCGCGGCAACCGCGAAACAACTCTGACAGGGAAACTGATGAGAGTGTCTCTTCAGCAAGTCTGCGATTGGATTCTGGAGGCGTGGCGTTCCGTGCCAGTGGACACCATCGCAAAGAGCTTGAGAGTCACAGGGATACCAAACGCCGTGGACGGTAGAGCGGACGACCAGTTTTGGGAGCATGCCAATGAGCCGAGTTCGTCCTAGAGTGATTAGCTTGCCCGCGGCGATAAAAATTGAAATAAAATGTTGCTATCTCTCACCATTTTTTAAAATTATCTGACACAGTAATCGCAGTGGCACTATAGTTTGTTAATGCGTAGCTATAGGCGTGATTCGTGTGTAAGCCACTCCTGAGAAAATTTGAAGAACAAAAGTGCGGCTTATGCACGAATATACACGGTATTTTTGAATATAGGCCGCTAGAAGGCAATATTATATACTTTTTTTTTCGTTACGTCTGTACACTCACGATAAAGGAAAATCACTCATATACATCATGCAATTCAGCATAGGCAGGCATGTTTGTGAGATGTTTTCATTAGGAAATTATTTATGTTCGCTGAACTATGGAATTCAGCGCGTATATTTGCGGAGAAAAGTTCTCTAGCCACCTTTATCACAAACCGAATTTCTCTTCGAAATCCTTATGTAGGAGGCACAAAAACGCAGTTTCCAACCTCCAAATCCATTTGTTGTGAAATCCGAAGAATACCAAGAAACGCTTACAAAATATTCGCCAAAATATAACTACAATAAATTTCAAGCAATTCTTGTGCGGCTTAACAAAAGCTTAGCCGAAATCAACGACTGGGGAATAATAGCTCATGATGAAGGGACTTCTTGAAAGGAAAAATTTGTGAGTGCTTGGGAGCAGGTAGAAATGATATCAACAACATTTCTGGTAAAGAATTCGGAGCTTTCTGACCAGCGCAATCTATTCGTAGACTTGTAAAGTTAACACTCCAGTAGACTCTTATTGTTTGATGCTAGCCATGGCGGCAAAACATTCTTCCGCAAGGGTAACGTGAATAACACTCTCTAAAACACAACTGCTCTCGTAGGTTCACATCGAGCGCACGACAAGGTTTATTACGCTTTATATGGGGGCAATCTTTTTGCAAATTCTACTTGTGCAAACGGCTTGCGTGCTTTGTTTCGGGATCTGACGCATTTAGTTTGAACGGTGTTCTTTTTTACTTATTTATTTAAAGAGCGTCGCTTCGTGACTGTGACTGCCGCCTGGCTCTTCGCTTGCCGAATAGGCCAACCAATTACAGCAGCCAGTTGTCGCGCTTTCTTTCTGAACAATGAGCGATGAAATCGGTGGAATTCTAACGACCTGATGAGCTGTGCTCAAATTTCGCACTAGGGACCCGATCGTAATCGCCGGCAAGTTTTTTTCTTGCCAATCATGTGGGCCCGGGCTTAAAGGTCTTTTGTAAGGGCGTGATTCTAGTAATTTTTGGGGGGGCTTTAAGGCAAAGCGTTTGAAAGAAAAACACTATAGTAGACGGACAGTTTTATTATGAACACAGAAGCCCTGTGCAATTCTTATGTTAAACAAAAAAGGCTGTACGGCTGTAACTTCGTGGCAGAGACGCTGCTACTTTACCGTCTTTTCACTGTTTTGAACATTCTGAACGATTTATGAACAATCAAAAACTACGGGAAGATCATATCCGTGCTCCGAGTTTTCTTATATCGTGATTTCTACATAGCAGTGGCGACATATATGCACTGATTGATTTGTTTGCCTATAACAGGCTATTTTAAACGGTTTGTGTTCTTCGTAGCTGCGCAACCGAGCATCTTCGATTTTCCTTAACAAATAGCAGTGCCTAGAGGGAGGGTTCATCCTAAGAAAAAAGCAGGTTGACCTCATTCACGAAGCGTTCGAATCACTTGCCGCGATGATTGAGCGGCTAGGCTGCTTCGCGGCTGAGCAAAATGTCAGGCAATTGATTCCGGGCTGAATAGGCTGTCTGTACTCTGGTCGGAATAAACAAACGTGCTTTTATTAACATTACCAGGAAAATCATGGCGTTAAAAATCAATTCGAAGCCGGCCACTATGGCCTTAACAAAAAGCAACGCAAGGTCTCCTACAGACCCTGTCGGAGACGTTGCGTTGCTTTTACATGTTTTAAGACAACCACCTCTGAGGCACTGGGCTACTAAATAATATGCTTGGAGAAAGATGATATTTCAGTAGAAGGCTATGATCAAGAGGCACCATAGGCGAAGGTTCGATTTACCTTTCAAGAGTCACTCAGTCGCTGCGAAAAATTGTGGAATACCATTGAGCGTTTCGAGAGCAGATAGCAGGACTGGTCGATGATTATCAATTGGCATCGCTGAAATGATTGAATCGACTTTTCTTACTTTTCTGCTACCAAAATGCAGATTTCTAAAGAGGCTTCACTAGGAAATGGAAAAAATTAGTATAAATGAGCGTTATAATATTATTATAAAACAAGAATAGATGAATTCAGCGCACCGGCTTTTTCGCAATCCTGGGATCACGTATTCACGTTTTCCCTAGCTCACTATGTTGAACTTCCTCTCAAAACATCGCCTTTGGGCTAATGCGTGGTGTAAGTGGATCCAATTTGCCTAAGAACCACGTTTTTTATCAATTCCGGAAGGAGCTGAACTCCTCCTGGTTTTCTCCTGCTCACGTAAAAGAAAAAAAAAAACAGCACGCATTGGCACGTAGCAATGCGACATAAGATACCTCATTAGCAAATTAGAGCCAGGAAACGCACTATGCCGTAACCCAATTAAGAGAGCCTTTGGTGCATACAGCTTAATTTAGGAAGGTATCTCCGTGCACTCGAGGCAATTATTTTTCCTCCCTATAGTTACTTTGCAATTGCTGTTTGGAGACTTAACATTTTTCTTTGAAGGTGTCTGCGAAATACAAAATGTACACCGGGTGCATGTGCCTCAAAAGTAAATCTCATCCACGTTGCAGAAGGCGGAGCAGAAAATTAGTGATTTTGCCATAGTGTACGGACAAAGGAACGAATAGAGTGGAATGAAAGAGACTATGTGTGCGTGCGTGCGTGCGCGCGCGCGTGTGTGTGTGTGTGTGTGTGTGTGTGTGTGTAACTTTTTGGAAGTTCGTCGTCTCTTTTCTGCATATCTTACGTCGGGTCCTGCGTGCTAAACTTTGAAGAAACTTTTGAGATTGTAATGTAGAACGCAAATATCGTGGTCGTTCTGCAAGTGAACCAAGGCAAGTCTGCGGCCCTTATTTCCTTGAGTGACCTGCAAATAGAAAAAGGCATGGCCATCCGCTGAAAACGGCCGCTGCTCCTCGAAGGGTGGGCAGTCACTGAAGAGGTGCTGAAGTCAGGGTAAATGTTTTTGTGCTTGCAGTTTGAGCAGGATCAATGCATTTGGCTTTTTCTGGCAACGGCACTACTCCTTTGTGGTGGCAGCACCTCTCTCCTTGTGCGTTCTCCATGTGCCAGTTGTGTTCAGCTAATGATCTCGTTGTAAGCAAAACTTATCAAGGTGAGAAGTGTTTACATAGCGCAAATAACGCGAAAGCGCAGCTGATTCGTAGATGTCTAGTCGCCTTAGTGGGAGTTCAGTGCAGCTTGAAGTTTCTCAAATTACGACATTCCTGACAAGATCAATCAGGTTTTGCATAGGTTTTGAAACGCTGGAAATATGGGAATACGTTACAACGCGCGCTCAGGAACTGTGCCGATCCAACGCCCATTTGAAGCCTATTTGAAGCAATAATAAAATGCTTTGTACCTAACAGCGGTGCTTATAATTTTGACAGTTTTAAGCTGTGCAAAGTGAAATTCCTTGGAATGTAGCACGCAGGTCACAACTTTGTTTTCATCCGATTTCTACGTTTGTCTCTTTCAACGCTATGCGAACTGCAAACTTTACATTAGGCGAATGTTCTTTAAGATGTCTATTCAGCGCTGTATGAGGTTTGTCAAGATAACAACGGCATTGACGGGTGAGTGCTCATTAAAGTACAACGCATATCTCACTGCATTTACGGATTCTGTACCTCCTGTGTAACTGTGAGACATGCCCATTGTAGAATATTGGCTGAAAATGGGCTCGCACCGAGTGACGCAGACCGAATGGTTAAATAAAAGAAAACAAACAATTGCAAGAATCTCTTGAATACATAGCGCTATTTTATTGCAGGTCAGGGAGTTTTGAAGGTACACCTGTGAGCCGGCATAACCGTATTTACTCGATTCTAAGCACCCCCTTTTTTTCACGATCGCGATGCCCAAAGTGAGATGGGGTGCTTAGATTCGAAAAATGTAGGATGCCCCCCCCCCTCCCTTCCCCCCCTTCCACTTTTCGCTGCGACATCACGACGAGACGGGTGCGAGAAATAAGCTTTTATTTTGCAAATATTCAAAAGAAAAATCGGTGCAGACAGTGAACCAGCCGCTTGTGTCGGATGCTCAGTCACTATCACTGCCACTCGAGTTCGTGGCACTGCTTGAACCACGGCTCCGTACCCTGTGATGTCGTCTTCCATTCCGTCGAAATGGTTTGGGATCGAGCACTTCTTAAATGATTTGACCACAACGTTCACTTGGACCCGCTTCCACGCGTCCGAAATCCCCTTTGCGATGGTTGATGGGTACGCTTTCTGCAGCTTTCGCCGTACAGCCGTACAGTCCGGCTGTACGGCGTACTCGCGCCGCGGACGCCATTCTCCCTCGGGACTCCGACGGCTCCGGCTTGATGACAGGGTGAGCAAGCGTGCTTGGCGGCCTTGGCAACGCGCTCTTCCTAACAAATAGGGGGGTGCTTAGATTCGCATGAAAACTTTTTTCCCAATTTTCTCGCGAAAATATAGGGGGGGGGGGTGCTTAGAATCCCGAAAATACGGTATGTGCCCAGTTTGGTTTCACGTAACAATTTTTTTACGCAGGCTGTAATTTTTCTTGAACAAGTATGCTTGTACAGAAACAAAGTAGACACCAATGTCAAAAAGAAAATTACTGCGCTTCTCTGCCTTGCGGCATTCATGTAAACATGGCCGGTGAGGCTTCGCAGAAACAGCGGAGGCGGTGTCACACTAACAGGCTCTGTTACCGCACCTGCTTATTCAGCGTATATTATTTACTCGATATTTCAACAGAGACCGGAATGACAATGCTTGAGGAGCGGTTTGCCAATAGTGAGAGAACTGGTTCTACATGAGAAAGGGAAAGGGTGGCACTGTATTCAGCAGCCTTCAAGGGGGCGAAGTTCAGCGCCAGCGAATATTTCAGCTTTGAATAATTCGGCGTTGACGGTACCCCTCCTTATCTAAGCACAAGATATGAAAAATAATTTCAGATTTTCTGTCATTCCTAATCAATGTGTTCGTAACGGATAGGATATTGTTATCATTAAGTTTTCAGATTTTAACATGGTACGAAAGAAGAACAAATAAACTTTTCAGAAGTGCCCTTATACAACTGCTTCAGGAGAAATAAAACTTTCAGAAATGCCATTAAAAGAACAACAGTGACGATGAAAATATATGACTCATAAATTAGCCTTCGATGTTGTTTTTTGCTTTTAGCAAGGTTGGGCAATCTTACACAGCACTTCGAATAAAATGCACTTGTAAATATAGAATAATTACCGTTTACAGGCACTTCCTTCTTTTTCTTTTCATTTGAGGCTTTTGTCAGGTGGTACTGCGGCAGCTTCCTGCGACAAGCTTGGTTAAAGCTATGAGGCAGGTCAAGCGAGATGGCGTCACCGACTAAATTCGTGAATAAAAAAGAAACGCGGGGTGGGGGTCAACAAAACGGAACTTTACAAGGTAAGACTCGTTTAGAGCATTTTCTTGTTATTGAGTCGATTACCAATTACGGCAACCCAACCGCCTGTATATAAAGAGCAAATGCTATAGGAAGCCCACGCCTCACTGGAGGTCGGCATCCGTGCAGACATCTGAAAGGGTAGTGTGAACACCCCTGGCGCCGAAAAGCTGTGTTTATGCCAATCCGTGCGCCGGCGTTACAAGATACGTCGTGACACACGGAATGGCTGGAATAGCTCGCGGTGCTTTGCGAACCACGATGAACGTGACCGCGTCCATGTGGGACCTTGCGACTTGGGCAAGCCATTGCGAAGGAAAAAAGAAGTGCGAAGTGATCGCGCTTCACGATCCTAGGCCAACGCCCTCAATCGCACTTAGGAGTTTCCGGCGATCGGTGCGAAGTAAATATTCGTGTCTCGGAAGGAATACTGAGCAGGCAGCCGCATAAAGGCTTCGTCACTTGCTACTGCGGAAATTGCGGCGGATGTAATCGAAATGATTAGGTTGACCAACGCGCCGTCGAAAACGTGTAAAAAGGTCGTGTGATTTCTCAAGAACAGGCGTGTTATCACACGTATCGAAGTTGCCGAGCAGTTGGCAAACAGAACGTTGCAAGCGGTGTTAGAGGATTGAGATACGTGACACTTTCTTTCGCTTCTGGCCCACTCACACTCGAGGAAGCTTATGCTTGTGCTACAGTGAAAGTTAAATTATTACTTGGATATATCGGTATGTACCTGGCTGATGATCTGCATTTCATTGTGAAAGGGCTATAACTATTTTTATAACCTGTCCTAATGTGACTTGGCTTAAGATAATACTGGAATATTTACCTTTGAGAATATTAGCAGTGCACCAAGGGTGTTTCTTACCGCCCGATGAATATGTTTTCAGAGTTTCCATACGTCAACTTACATTCTTTGGACTTCCGATGGAGACGGAGACACTCCGCAGTGGTCAAAGGGGTTGCATATCCATTGGTCTTGATTCCCGAATCTCTAAACGGAACTTACCGACCATACGTGTGGAAATAAAGGGTTGCCGTAGCCAAGCAAACGCGAATTTTCAGCAATAAATTGCAGACTTGTCAGCCCTATAACTCCTGATAAGAACCAGTTCGAGTTTCAAGAATTGCACCAAAGAATACTGCCAGCTGCACGTCTCTGAATGAAGCCATTGAGGCTAAATTTAGCTGCTGGTGCGTCACGCATAGCGGCACAACGTCACGTTTTGCGCATGCGACACAGGTATGATCGAATAATCGCTTCCTTTCCTTTAACAAGGATGCCAAACTAAAGCGCATGAGATCTATTCACGCATCAGAAAGCTTGCTTAAGTTATGATACGCGCAGCAGGAAGATTAAGGTCTAATCTTCTTATTCGTAGCGGACCCGCCATGGTCAAAGGTCATCCACCCGAATTGGCATCCCTCTGTCTTACTGCCTATGTCTACGTCGAAGGCGGGGAACCATTACCGAACTAGCGTGAAATTCCTTCCTTATTACTTCTGTCGACAACGATTTTGCGTTTCACGGATTATGCCGACCACGATTGAGTATGCTCTCTCAAACACACCCACTCGCGCTCGTACCGGCAAATGTACTGCCGCCGAAAAGCGGAATGAGAGGCTCAATTTAGCTCTGAGTGCATCATTTCTGGCACGACAACGGTAATAACAATGCACGTGAACCATGCAAAATCCAGCAATTGTTTCCTTCTACTATACACAACGATACCAATGCAAGGCGAGTGGCTAGAGCATTTGTAATGTTATAAGCAGCAATAACATACAATGTTCCTGCTGTATTCAGTTTTACCGTGCCTCTGACCGATATTAAAGACATTGCACATCAAGAACTTAAACCTTGACCACCCCTTACGTCATATCCCGAGCTGTGTTTTTAATGTAAAAAAGTGAACGGACGTCAACTTTATTTAAACCATGATGGTGTCCATACCGACATTCGATGTTCCGAAGTTGTAACTTGCACCGCTTCCGAGTTTAGCCACGAAGCGTATGTAAGCGTCAATACGATAAGGTCGGCCAGTTGGCCGTACTCGCATATTCAGTTTGCGGAAGTGTGCTGAAAAACATTGGCCACTTCATTCACTAGGCGCCTTCTCAATTTACGTTAAATAAAGTATTTATTTCCCTGGACATGTTTATCCCGCTCTACTCGAAACAGTGCGGTGCGTGTTCATTACGATTATGTTACCTGCATAATGAAAAAGAAAATTGCTCCCGAGACATGTTTTCTCGCTGCCCTGCTTACATCAGGAATTCTCACTTGTCATAAACAGTAGAGTTTTCATTGTGGCATTGTCATTACTTGCTGCAATGGAGAATCAGCAATATTCGTCTCTGCAATCATCTTGCCATCACTTTGCTTGCTGAGCACAGGCAAATAAATTACGAACGTGAATATACAGGGTGCCCCAAGTTAGACTTTCCGGGTTTAACAAAAATGCGACGAAGAGTGCAGAGAAATCATTTTTCTAGAACTGAGGTGAAACAGCGCGAAAAAGACGAGGACACAAGGAAACAAAACCACAGACAAGCGCTGACTGCCAACTGGAAGTTTATTTGAAAATCACCGGACATTTATAGCTTTCATCAGCATAGGCATGCGCACATCATTCACAAAAACATCTGCAAATCATCATTTTAATCTTTCTTCCAAAAATGTGATTTCTTTTCCCGACAAGGCAAGAGAGGGAGAGCTCACACATTTATCGCCTTCCTTTCTTATATGAAAGGCCTCTATTATCTCCCTTTCCTTCTTGCTCTTTCCTTTCCCTATGAATTTAGTCTTTTCAAATAAGGGGGTGCATTGACACTTGTTACAGTGTCCAGCTAAATGACTCCCATAGCCATTCTTTAGGTTAGTGCTGTGTTGACGAGCTCTTTCATTGAAGCACTGTCCCGTTTGACCTATATAAGATTTCCCACAGCTTAACGGTATTTGATAGATGACATTGCTCCTGCACTCAGTGAAACGTGTTTTATGATTAGTGGTGCGCAAGTGCCTTTCGCGCTTGTTCATGCGATTGCATATCGAGGACAACTTGCACGGGGCACTGAAAACCAAATTGATATTATGTCTATTAGAAACTTTCTTCAGATTGTGAGACAGCTTGTGTAGGTAAGGCACCACTTGCACTAGTCTTTTGTCTTTGTTTTTTTCTTGGGAAGCATCGGAACTTCTTTTCTCTTTCTGCAAAATGGCTTCACATACTGAAGTGATCACAGAACTGGGAAAGCCTGCGTTCTGTAGTCGCGATATCTGATTTAAAAAACTATGATCGCACTCATGCTCACATGACTTACTAAGTGCGGCCTTAATGCACGTCGTCGCTAACAACTTTCCGCCGGACCCTCTTTTCTAATCGCGCTTAATCTTTCATTTGTCTGTCGATCGCGTGGTAATTCTTTTATGTTCTGTTAGTGTAGTGCTTGCCGTATTTATTGTCGCGTGTATTTTTCGTTTGTGTCGCGTATTTCATTTGTATTTCGCGAGTGTTAATGGTTCCCACGTGATGGGCTTAGTGTCGCGCGAGTGGCGTCAGGGCGTGTGCTGTGTGACCCGCACGCCTTCCGCGAGCTGGGGCCCACTAGTGGAAGTTTGCATGTTTTTTTTTGCCATTATGTCTCGCGCATGATTTTATTGTATTAAATTGAGTGTGTGTGTTGTACGACGTCGCCTCCCGTCTCATGCCTCTGGTTCACGGTCGATCAGGCGTGGACCTTTTCGCCGGTCAGCAGTCGAACCGTCACTAAACGCACGTGGGGTGGGATTGTTGTCGCCCCATCCCCTCCTGTTCGGAGAGTGCGAACTACCCTACCATCAATCTTTGACACACAGTGATAAAAAGCTGTCACGTCCTGTGCTACCGGGGCTTAGCGGAGACAGAACTAGGAGTCGGATTCCTGCTTAATAGGGATATAACTGGTAACATACAGGAATTCTATAGCATTAACGAGAGGGTGACAGGTCTTGTCGTGAAACTTAATAAAAGATGCAAATCGAAGGTCGTACAGGTCTACGCCCCTACATCCAGTTATGATGACCAGGAAGTCGAAAGCTTCTACGAAGACGTGGAATCGGCGATGGGTAAAGTCAAAACAAAATGCACTGTACTGATGGGCGACTTCAATGTCAGGGTAGGCAAAAAGCAGGCTGGAGAAAAGTCAGTGGGGGGATATGGCATATGCTCTAGGAATAGCAGAGGAGAGTTATTAGTAGAGTCTACAGAACGGAATAATATGCGGATAATGAATACCTTCTTCCGCAAGCGGGATAACCGAAAGTTGACGGGGAGGAGCCTGAATGGCGAGACTAGAAATGAAACAGACTTAATACTCTGCGCTAACCTTGGCATCATACAAGATGTGGACGTGCTCGGCAAGATGCACTGCAGTGACCATATGATGGTAATAGCTCGAATTAGCCTAGACTTGAGTAGAGAACGGAAGAAACTGGAACATAAAATGCCGATCAATGAGTTAGCGGTAAGAGGGAAAATAGAGGAATTCCGGATCAAGCTAGAGTGCAGATATTCGGCTTTAACTCAGGAAGTGGACCTCAGTGTTGAAGCAATGAACGACAATATTACGGGCATCATTAAGGAGTGTGCAACAGAAGTCGGTGGTAACTTCGATAGACAGGATACCTGTAAGCTATCGCAAGAGGCATAAGATCTGATTAAGAAACGCCAATGTATGAAAGCCTCTAACCCTACAGCTAGAATAGAACTGGTAGAACTTTCCAAGTTAATCAGCAAGCGTAAGACAGCTGACATAAGGAAGTATAATATGGATAGAATCCAACATGCTCTCAGGAACGGAGGCAGCCTAAAAGCAGTGAAGAAGAAACTAGGAATAGGCAAGAATCAGATGTATGCGCTAAGAGACAAAGCTGGCAATATCGTTATTAATATCGATGAGATAGTTCAAGTGGCTGAGTTCTATAGAGTTTTATACAGTACCAGTGACACCTACGGCTATAATGGAAGAGAGAATAGTTTAGAGCACTTTGGTATCTCACAAGTAACGCCGGAAGAAGCCTTGTGAGCTACGCAAAGGGGGAAGGCAGAAGGGGGGGATCAGGTAACAGCAGGTTTGTTGAGGGATGGTGGGGAGATTGTTCTAGAAAAAGTCGCCACCGTGTATAGACCGCTTCATCGGGCGAGGAGGATAGGGCGCGCGGAGAGCCTTTCCTCCTCTCTGCCTTGGGCGATCCGGCGTGGCGCTGCTTGAAAGTAATGCTGTCGCGTGCTGCGGAACGATTTCGAGATGTTCTAGATCTTACTTTGTGAAATTTACGCCATGTTCGTTCATATAAGGTCGTCAGGGAAGCCTTTCGGTGCATCGGTAACTACTGTAGGCAGAAATATGCCTTGGGGGCGCAAAAATGTGACGCGCATAATCAGCCGCGGTGTGCACGCATTATCAGTCGTGGTGGGTGTATGTGTTGTCTACTATTTTGCTTATATTGATTTTAATTCAACAAAGAAAACCAGTGTCTCTGTATTACCAGCAATAAATGGTATATCAGCTCACTGTTTGATCGATTGGCGTATAGGGAGTAAAACATAAAACATAAGAGCACATGCTCGTTCACGGCCAACCTAAGGCAACCACGAAACATCTGAGCGGCAGGCGCTATCAAATATTTGTGATACACTGGCATCGTTCTCACGCATTTCAATTCTAGTATGCTTGAAATGACCATATGTCTACGCTAGCCTTGCTGGATGAGGCCCATGGCGCTGCTTAACACAGCGATCACTGCGGTTGGTGAGCCAGCACGATACATATATAAGCTGTGTGCTTCGGCATTGCCTTTTTGGCCTGTATACAGCCATAATATATGAGAGGGTTCGCATAAAAAGAATTCGATGGATATTTTTGAGCGCAAAATTTCCGTGATACGTATCAGTGCGTCGCAGAGAACTGAACGAACACAACCGAAAAAGGAAATTCGGTTATCATCCTCTTACTTTAAAGAGCAAGAGAAAACGTGCTAACGCCGCACAACGTTTATAAATATGCAACCGCTGATGCCGTATGCTTGGACCATGCGCTATATAGAACAAATATATCTGTAATCCAGCACCTACTACTGCTTAGGACGCTCGCGCAATTCGTAAACGGTCGCTTTGCTGGACAAGCTTAATTCAGACTGTAAGGTATGCTGCTATTACTAGCCAAATCTATTTTATTCATGGGTGGAAACCTCATCCATCCAGCCAAGTAGTCACACAATGTAACCTGCAGCGAACAGTTTGAACGCTTGTCAAAGTATAACAGTACAGCTCCTATCGTAGCAGAACGGTACCGACGCGGTTACAATCGTCGCGTATGTTTCATGGCTCCTACACCGCAGCTTAGAAATAGAGGATAATACTGAAATAAGGTCACATTAGTGATTGGAACATTCAGAAATACACAATTGATCTCCGAGGCTGATTGTAGGCTCAAATATGCGCGCACACATCGCGCTGCGTGTTCCGTCCACCTCAACGCCAGCAGAAATTCCGGCCATGACACCTTAACCACTTCAGCACGTCTCACAGAACCGTTTACCACGTAGAAAACGCACGTCATACTAAATAGACCACACGACTGCGAAAACAAACGCCAGAACCTACCGCCAAGCGTATACCTGTCGTGCAAAAGACCACTTTCACCCAAGCCAGTATGGCGCTGCTCATAGGCGGCGCCACTGCGTTCACAACATGGCGGCGCCTACGGAAAAACGGTCTATACGCAATGCCTCATGACCTCGAGCGTACCGGAATCTTCGAAGAACGCTAACATAATCCTAATCCATAAGAAAGGGGACGCCAAAGACTTGAAAAGTTATAGACCGATCAGCTTACTGTCCGTTGTCTACAAAGTATTTACTAAGGTAACCGCAAATAGAGTCGGGAACACCTTAGACATCTGTCAAACAAATGAGCAGGCAGGAATCGGTAAAGGCTACTCAACAATAGACCATGTCTACACTATCAATCATGTGACAACAAATGTGCCGAATATAACCAACCCTTATGTACCTTTCATTGATTACGAGAAAGCGTTTGATTCAGTCGAAGCCTCAGCAGTCATGGAGGCACTATGGAATCAGGGTGTAGACGAGCCATATGTAAAAATACTGAAAGATATCTATAGCGGCTCCACAGCCACCGTAGTCCTCCATAAAGAAAGCAACAAAATCCCAATAAAGAAAGGCGTCAGGCAAGGAGATACGATCTCTCCAATGCTATTCACAGCGTGTTTACAGGAGGTACTCAAAGACCTGGATTGGGAAGAACTGGGGATGAGACTTAATGAAGAATACCTTAGTAACTTACGATTCGCCGATTATATTGCCTTGCTTAGCAACTCAGGGGACCAATTACAATGCATGCTCACTGACTTGGAGAGGTAAAGCAGAAAGGTGCGTCTAAAAATTAATGTGCAGAAAACATAAGTAATGTTTCACAGTCTCGGAAGAGAACAGCAGTTTACGATAGGGAGCGAGGCACTGTAAGTGGTAAGGGAATACGTCTACTTAGGGCAGGTAGTGATCGCGGATCCGGATCATGGGACTGAAATTATCAGAAGAATACGAAGGGGCTGGGGTGCGTTTGGCGGGCATTCTCAGATCATGAACAGCAGGTTGCCATTATCTCTCAAGAGAAAAGCGTATAACAGAGAGAGAAAGAGAGAGAGAGAGAGAGAGAGAGAAAGTCAAAGGAAAGACCGGGAGGTTAACCAGAGATTATCTGCGGTTGGCTACCCTGTACTGGGGGAGGGGAAAGGGGATGCGATAGGTGAGAGAGAGAAGGATTAAAAAAAAGAAACCACACACACGCACGTACACACAAACTGTTTCTGTGGGCATGTGTCACGCAGCCCGCAAAGCGTTCCTAGTGTTATGCAGTGCACCGTACAATCCTGCGTCACACAGTGAAGCCACAATCTGTCTGAAAGTCCAGTGTCTTTTAAATACCGCAGCAGCGCCTTCATAGCCGATCGCGCTGATGTTCGCGTAGGCCGGTATCCAAGGATCTTGTTTTCTGTCAGTGGGCGCTTGTCCAGTTGGCCTGCTGTGTCTCACCAGTACTCACGTACGGGGTAGAAAGCTGGAGGCTTACGAAAAGGGTTCTACCTAACTTGAGGACGACGCAATGAGCTATGTAAAGAAGAATGATGGGTGTAACTTTAAGTGATAAGAAAAGAGTAGATTGGGTGGGGGAACAAACGTGAATTATAGACATCTCAGTCGAAATCAAGAAAAAAGAAATGGGCATGCATGGGCAGGACATGTAATGGGGAGGTAAGATAACCAATGGTCATTAAAGGCTGCGGGCTGGATTCCAAGGGATGAGAAGCGTAGCAGAGGGCGGCAGAAAGTTAGGTGGGCGGATGAGATTAAGAAGTTTGCAGGGACAACATGGCCACATTTAGTGAATGAGCGGGTAGTTGAAGAAGTATGGGAGAGGCCTTTGCCTTGCAGTGGGCGTAACCAAGCTGCTGCTGCTGATGATGATGATGAGCGCATGCCTTCATAGAGCACCTACTTTCGCTTGAAACCTGAACGCTATACCTAGGGGTGCGGCCGCTAGGTAGCGAGCATTTACTTGGAGTCGTGCATATAAAGTTACTGTTAGTTCTGATTATTGGTGCTGCGGTCCGTGTACTCATTTTCTTCGCGGTGGCACACTGGGGCTTGGATGTGACAAGTGGCTCGTACCACAGGCTTGGTTTTACATGACTTAACGCTATCACAAACTCACTTGACTGAGAAGTTCCGGTTTCCCGGCACAATATTCTGCCGTCGAAAGGCAGAGCTTATGTTGCTGCATAGTTAAAGTAGGCGCGCGCACACACACACACACACACACACAAAAAGCAAAGCACGCAAAAACGAAGTCAGCATAAATTTTATACCTGTTTCATGTTTTTTTTTGTTATTTGATTCCTTCAGTGCACTGCTAAGGTTGGCGTACTTATTTGTTTCCAAAGCTATTATCCTCCACCGCCTGGAGCCGTTGCTGAGGCCTTCCGAAACACTGGAGCTCGCTTGAACTGCCCCTGTTGTAGTATGAGTGAAACGACTCGAGAAAGAAAAATACCATGCACCGGTAATTCTGGCACAAAATAAACCATACAACTTGTTTAGAAAAACCGAACAGAAGATTTACGCGCGATGTGTGTCAAACATTAAAAAGCTAGGGCTATTTTTGCCCTGAGCATTGGAAGAAATAACGATTTTATCATTCAACCAAGTGGCAGAGGGCTGGATTTATTTCTGGAAAGTTGTTTGGGGAGCTCCGTTTTATGCTCGGCTTCCTGGTACTTGTGTATTTCTCCTGTTGTTGCAGGCTCTGAGATTCGTGCCGCTCCGATTGCAAGGTGATACGGCCTGCGCATAAACTCGTTCACGCCTTCAATTCAGCCTGCTAAGTTTTGTGCATAAAATATGGCTGAAGATTATTTTGCAAAAACTCCTCTGGAGTCGTCTAAGTATGCGTAAGCACTGTGCCGCTTGCTCATCTCCACAATGCAACGTGCGTTGTTCTCAGCGATTGACGAAGCAGTAGACGGTTCATGAAATGTATATTTTATTGGCCTCGTGATCTGCTCCTGCCTTTGATTCGATCAGTATAAACCCTTATCAACCCTTATCAGTTGTCACAAACCTTAGAGTACTCGATCCCACACTTTTTTCTTTTCGAATTTATTGTTTTCTTTTTCTTTATTAAGTGCATCTTGTTATGGGTTACGGACGAACCTTCAGACCGACGGACAGATTTCCTGTGCGAGTCGCCTAAGAATGCTCGCGCATTAAAACGTAATTATTCCCACTAGCATGATTGCGCACTGCCGAGCCATTATCGGTTATTAGAATGCTATAAAAGAGACGGCGTGACAGCAAAGCCATGGGGATGCTGAAGCATAACTGATGGGATGTCGACAACGGTGCGTAGACGACGGCACGACGAGAAAGACACGACGACGGTGAAGTCATGACGGTCACATGAGGACAAAAGTTGACACAATCTGTTGACGGGACAGTGCTAGAAAAAATGCCAATGGTTGAACGACCACGACGGCATGGGGACGCAATGTCGACAATGGTACCGCGAAGATGTAGTGATTGTGACGGCCATGTAGATGTAGTAGTATTAGTGAGTGAGCGAAGATGTAGTGATTATGAATATGAGTGACGGCCATGACGACGGGGGCATGATGACGACAGCTCGGAGACGGCGTGATGAGGACGATATGTCAGTGGAGTGGCAACCACACAGTAAAAAACGGCGGAAAAATAAAGATGAAATGACAACGTACCAAGGATCAGAATGTCACAAAGGAAATTTGTCTCATTTTATTTCGTACAATTCGGCGCACAATAGGTCCAAGCAGGAGAGCGTAGTGTAGAAGTAATTATGAATAAATATATGGTAACAAATGAAACATTTGCACATAACAAGGACAAAGTGGGTGATAATGAGTTCCACTACATAATTATTTCCGGAAAATAAAAACATCTATATTGGTTAGTTTTCACGAATACAGACTTGATGTGGTGACTGTTGGGGATGCGAAGCTTGACTGGTATGCTTCAAGTAATCGTTTCGTCACATTTCGAGGTTTCCATGATAAAGAGGAGCTAAAAGCTGAGATGTGCAAATTTTCTTCTTTGAGAAAATGAAATAACGTCGATGGAATGAAGACAACATCATGACAACGATGGCGCGTTGGTGTTGCAGCTCACGTCTGCGTTCACATGCATCACATGCCACGCGGGATGTTTTACTCGCACCATATACAGTTTTTCGTTGCACTAACCCCACTTTCGGCCATTCAGGCCGCCTTAATTCACGCTGTATCCTTTGTTTGTTTGCACCATTTTTCGATACTGGCAAATCGAGCCGCCTTTATTCGTACTATATCTGGTGTCTGTTCGCGCGTTCTTCTGCGTGATCTTGCTCTTACCTTGGGTCCGACAAGGCGAAGAAATTATTTTGAAAAAGTCTCGCTGCAAAATTTTGGTTTGCACATGATTCCACCGGGGAGAGGTTGCTTTCTTGTGACGATGTACTGGTAATATGAAGACATCCTTGTCCGACAGTATTCTTCTGCGCATCTCATTTCGTGGACACAAAATAAGTACGTCCGTGTGCGTGACGTTGTTATGATCTTAGTTCCGACTTGGCAATGGAATGCTTCGCTTAAATAAAAAAAGAAATTTTTTTTTTCAGCTGACGAGAGGTGATTTGTTGTGAGTGGCAATGTGAAGGCTTCTTTGTCAGAAAGTAGTCTGCTGTGCTGCATTTCAATATTCCCAAGAGATTTTGCTTTACAAGCTTCTCTTTGGGTACCTTAAGGTAACAAAGCGTAGCTAAGAATAGCAGCCACCGCGACTAAGAGATGCGACTGAAATCAAATGCGTAGCCCTCATGTTGTTTTTGCGGCTTATCTCAGCGTCGGAGAGTCGATATAAAAATCCGCTTCAGCTTCAGCTACTGCCACAACGGCGTGGGCGACCAACGCATCTCACCTAGGGTGCTGCAAAAAAAAAAAAAAAAGAACGTGGGCACGTCTCTGGCTTCACTACCTCACATTGTTTACATTATTTTAACAGCTGTGAGAAACAACCCAGAATAGTCGGGAACGTGCTACACACTTGGAATCGTTCTCGAAAGCACAACAGGTAAAATTAAATGAATGCTGTGGAACGTGTTCATTACCGGACACGATGCGACTGAGTGAGTGCTTAGTTTAGATTCTCCGCCAAGCTCACCAGCTGCGCCTATCACTTGGAAAAAAGCTCGATAAGGGTAGCATTGTGCCGTTCATGGGTGTAGAACAGCCTTATGCAGAGTGGCATAATTAGAACCTGGTGCAAATAAACTTGATGCAAGGTAGACATTGCTCGGAACACTGGGAAGCACAGCCTGAAATAGCAGTATTCCCTTCAAAAACCTTGTCGAGATTTTTAGATGTACTTCGTTATTGCCGGTTCTATCGACTGGCAGCTAATAAAAAGGAGCAAAAATATAGCTTGGGGTTAACTGAACGCCATGAAAACTCAACGTGGCTTGATTTCACATTCAGTGCTCTTCGCACCACTAAATTCGACCATCTTGCTGAATGCAATATTATGGTTGACGAGACATTCGATGTGACGCGCTCCGGTTACAACGCAGGAAGAATAAATTTATTTGTACATAACGCATGCAGTCAATAATAAAATTGTGCATATGCTACAGGCCTATGATCAAAATTTTAAACCAACAGCAGACTGTTACTAAGCGAACAATGAAGGCATCATTAACCACACAAAACCCAATATATGTTTTCTGATAAACTGAATTTTATGCCTAAATGCCTAAATACTGGAAACCGAATGGGGAGAACATTCTAGCGTCTTTGGTCTGCTGGAATGAGTTTTCAGTTATGGATCGTTGAGCGAATCAATTACTACTTCAGCAATTACGATAATTGGGAAATCTTACTCAGTTATCATTTTACTGTTTTCTTCCCAGGAATATACTCTCCATGGGCAAAAATATATGTCAACAAGCTGTTTTAATTTTCTTTGATATGAAATTGTATTCAAGCATTGTGGGGTTAATTTCTTTTTAGTTTAGATGGTTCACTACAATACACAAAAGGTACCATTTTCCTCCCTGTCTTTGTTGCAATGGTGTTTCGAGTGCCTCATGAAACTCTATAAATTTCATACCTTTGTATACAGGCAACCATTATTTGCGTCTGAGGAAGACATAAGGCTTTCAAACATTTATATAGAGACTTTTTAACAAAGTATTTATGTCGTGAACCCTTATTTCATTTCGTATACTAAAGTTTTATAGTTGTCTCCTATTTTTGCTCTGTTAGATTGTGGTAGATATTGTAGTTATGCTGGCACGGCAGGCTAAATTTTGCGCAACTCATAAAACACATGACACTCTGGAGCACTAGCATACGTGATTTATTCCAACGGCCGTCATTAAATCACATATTTCAAGTTTTTGCTTCCACATCACCCTTAATATGGCTTTTAGTTTAGCTAAGTATAAAAAAATACAATATGTCTTGTTTTATTCACCAAGAAGCCTGGGGAAACAATGAAAATCTCGTGTAAAGCCTAAATATAGGGAAAAATAAGGTTTCAACCATTGCTTGCCAAACATTCTATTAAGCCATGAACGTTATAGTTACTCCACACATTAGATTTAACATGTTACCCCTTTCTACCTAATGCAAAGTTGCTTTGATGTGCAGTTAGCTTGGGACGCTGGAGAATGTTTTGCATTATGGCTGTACCATACTTTGGAGCGCTTCAATAAGCAATATTCTGAGGCTGTTTTGCTTACAGAGGTGAAAAATCTATCTTACTGTCACGCACAACGTATTTCCTACTTCAACGAAGCATAAACAACGTGGCTTACATAGTTCTCTGGGCAGACCACGAAATTTCAATGACTCGTACGCCACATTAAAACTGGGAGAAAACAAGCATTCAGTAATGTATTTATTAAAAACTTATCATTAATCCAAAATATTCGGACATTCAGTGAACCCGCCGTGGTTGCTCAGTGGCTAAGGTGTTGGGCTGCTGAGCACGAGGTCGCGGGATCAAATCCCGGCCACGGTGGCCGCATTTCGATGGGGGCGAAATGCGATAACACCCGTGTGCTTAGATTTAGGTGCGCGCTAAAGAACGCCAGGTGGTCGAAATTTCCGGCGTCCTCCAATACGGCGTGCCCCATAATAAGAAACTGGCTTTGGCACGTAAAACCCCATGATGTAATGTAACATTCAGTGAACGGTAACCATAACGTGTCCCTCATTTCCTCCTCTTATGAGATTGCTGTAGTCCTTGGTCCGCCCAGGGCAATAGAAAAACTCTTATTCTTTTCATATTTACTTATTTATACACCTTGATAACCAAAATATTACAGAGATAATATATTGCCTCCATACCAGCCAAACATGGCGGTATAACAATTCTCATTAAGCATTTGATCAACCAACAGACTTCAAAATTTGGCTGCTTATCAACCATATGATTTTCCACATTCCCAAAATAAATAAGCTTTGTAAGTGATCCAGTTTTTTTCACAGACCAGTGAAAAGAAGCATATAAAGTTTCTGAGTGCTTCCAGTTTGAGTTTGGCTGTTAAAAACTACAGCTACATTATTCTAGAGGTGTACGGATACCAAGTTTTCCAAACATGAATCAAATAGGATTAGTACAGTATCCAATGTCGAACGTATGGACATTTATTTACAGCAGAAATACTAAGGCGAACGGCTTAAGCGGCTCGTTGCAATGGCTAATGCCCGGAAAACGCGCCGTCTAGTCCAGTGATGCAAAAAATTAACGATTAAAAAAATATCATCATCAGGAATGAGGAATACCCCGTAAGCAAGCAAAGATAAAATGGCTGGATATGAATGAAGACGCCAAAGGAAGAAAGAACGAAGGAAAAAACAAGAAGCGGAAGAAAGAAAGAAAACAGAACAATGAAAGGAAGAACGAAAGAAAGAAAGGAGGATGGAAAGAAAGAGTGAATGAAAGAAAGGACAAAAGTTCCTCTAGGTAGTGCATTAGGTGCTCACATGTGTCGTTGACGAGGTCGACCTACAGCGCCATATGTTTGTTTCACACCACAGCTCGTTATGTCTTGCAAGAAGTGTGACCCCTGCGATCGTATAACTTAACGCATTACTGCCTGTGTAGCAGGCTTTCGTCGTCACGTGTCGTGGCAGTGTAAAATGCCGACGAACCATTTACTGTATAACCAGGTGCCACGCCTGTACTGACTAGTGCACAAATATTGCTAAATATTAGGGACAAAGGATGACAGAGAGAAAGAGAAAAGTTTAATGATACGAAATGCAGAGTGGTCGGCCTCAGGTACATTCCTCTAGCCAGCTACTCTGCGTAGGAGGAAAAGGAAAAGGGATGAATTTTAAACACAAGATCACATAGCCCTTGAAAAACATTGCACGAATGGCGTCTCAGCAATTTTGGCACTTGTTTGGAAAGAAGCTTTTCAAGAAAAACTGGCTGCTTTATGAGTAGCTTTGTAGAAGCGCTAACTTAGTTGTGGGTAAATAGATCAGAAGCTGTGGAAAGTCAAATGAAACCTGCTGAAGGATTCGACTGCAATAGACACCTGTATAAGCTTTTGTTTTAGAGGTAAACATTACAAATTGTAGTCTCCAAGAAAAAAAGATGTTACATGAATTAACTGCGAAAGCACAAAATGGCACACTACAAGCAAAAATCACAGGTTGTCATGTAGACATGTACGCCTTAATCATGATACCGGTTACAAAGCTTGCATTAACAATTCCGTTTCGGCATTGCTTCCAAAACTTTTGTCGTTGTCTCACTTCTGGTGATATGCCATGAATAAAATTAGTTCTGTCTTTGTGTAGATGATCAAGTGTCACTTTAAGGTGATAATCGGGGTTGACAAAACAGGATGTAGGTTGGAGGTAACAAACTTGGAAATATGCTGCAGCAAAAATATTTACGCCGTCAAGTGTTTGCAGAAAGAATACTGATGAAAGCACATAAGTAAACAACGCCTTAGTCTCCTACTTTCTTCCTAAGTTAGAGCCTAGGACAATAGTCCCTACGTACGACCAACCGAGTCTCACTGTTCGACAACAACGTGGTTATGGTCAAGAGTAGCGTTGCATCGTAGGGATCCCTACTGATCGATCAATTTAATGCTTACAGCCTAGATTGAAGGGAATGGGTTCCAGGTAGTTGGTGAATACACTTCAGCAAACAATAAATGGTGGAGGTGGCAACCACTGACCCGCTTCGTGATTCCCCTCACTAATGAGCTTAAACTCATTTGGAACCTCCTAATCTTGTTATCAGAGTTGTTACATTTTAGGCAAGCGTTTCGAACTTTCCCAACATTGCCCTCTCTCTCCCATTCTCTCGCTCTTAGCGATTCCTCGCTGCACGGATGCCTCTAATTTCTGTCGTCACACTTTTGCGTAATTTGTGCGCAGGCGCGCTTTCACAGAATACCAGAAGTGACACGTGCACCGATAATTTACCAGCACTCCGTCAAAGGAGCGTTTTGTCGAATCCTGCGCTGTCACTTCACTGGCCTGCGTGAGCTTTTGACGACTGGCCTGTTTATCAATTGGGGAATTCTCGGCACCGTCTCCGCGCAGGTCATAGACCACGTAAAAAGGTACTTGCCATAGTGGGTTTCTGTCGTAGGCATTTAGACTTGACAAGATGGCGTGGGACATCATCGCTCCCCACCATTGATGACCGTGTCAAAGCTCCCACGTTCATGGGTAGAGATTAGTAGGAAATTAATTATTCTCCCCTCCACTCGAGCGCTTCGCGCACAGTCAATTACAGCGCAGAGAAAGAGAAAAGAAACTGCGTGTATACTTGGCGCGCCACGCTGCCTCTTCAGCACGTTTGTGAGATGAGCGGCTCAACACTCTGCTTAGTTTTTCAGATGGCAAACGCTAACCATATTTAACAGTCGTTTGTTGCGAAATATTTTGTTAGTTGTTAATAAACGGAAATACCCGATAGTTCATTTTCAATTACCAATACGGACAGGTAGAGCGCAGCATTTTATTTGTAGTTCAGACGTCCAATATTCGTCCGCCCCTAGCTTATTCCGATCTCATCCGCTGTTAGGGTAAGCAAGTATAGAAATTTGCAAAACTTTTTTTTCTGCTAATTTCACACAAACATGTTTCCTCGAAGCTTGCTCGATGTGGGCACACAACTTCTTTTCGGGTGAGCTCTATGCCACTTTGAAATGACTCCTATATTTGTACGCCCGTGAAGGATTTGTTCTCACGGGCATTGATCTTTAGAGAGCGAACAAATTGGCAGAAAGTAAGCGCCAGTGGTTGGTGTCCCAGAAACGCATACGTTCAACTTCGCTGAACACGAGAAACGGGTTTTTAAAGCGAAAGCTTTACTGGCCGCGAACTTGCGATTACGCCGTGGTGGTGCTCCGAGGAGGCACATGACGTCACAACGCGCGCCTGGCCCCGGATATTTTCTCTCTCTCTCGCTCCCTGGTCACTACTGTGCGTGCGCCACTAGTAGCACTGAGCCACAGGTGTTCCGTCACTGCGCAGCGCCGCGCCTTTCCTCCGTCGCCGTTTGGCATGACGTCACCTCGCGTTCCTCGGCGTTGCGCTCGCCTCCGCTGGCGAGCCAGCTGCATCGCATGGCTGATAACATGTTGGATAATTGAAAAGGAGAGTCGGCAGTATGAACGGCGAGAGTTCTTATAAGCAAGAGGAGGAAGCCTGGAATCGACATCGGAACGAGATGAAGAGGAAACGAATCGCCCAGGAAACAGACGAACAGCGTGCCGAACGACTGACTAAACGCCGCAACATAGCTAGACAACCAGACTAATCTGGACTTGCAATCAAGATTAATCAAGGCTAACCATGCTATGCCTTAGCTTTCGCTACATATACCCTGGCATAGCCGAGCTAAGCCATTGCCAATTTTTAATTATTCCCACTTCCTGGCTTATCGTTATTATTGTTTCTTGCTTCAGTTTTGTAGAACTATAGATTAGAGGGCACACCATTGCAAAATGGCCCTTTAAGTTTTCCGTCTTTGATTTGCTAGTTTTAGTATTGTCAACTTTTTGAGTACGTCTTGCGAAGCGAATGCCTCTATACAGTATTTACATCGTGGTCTTATAGGAACCTATTTCTTACGTTGCCCACTCCACTAAAGAAGTATGACGCACAATCAATATTACCGTTACATGTCGCTCCAAGGGACGGCGCTGCTCAGGATCATTTTATTAAAGTTCTTCGTATCCGTAATTACGCAAGACTAAGCTCCCACGACTACTATATTAAGCCCTCACCCCTCCGACCTCGAACTGTTAACTATTCACGCGCGCGAGTCTGCGTTTCGTGCAAAGTTGGCACCAATGCCTGCAATCATACACTCTGGGAAAGTTTTAGCTCAATAGCGTTCTGAGAAACAGACGCAATAGCACATATGCACGCGCAGACAAGCCCTCACTCAGGCACGCATGCACACACATGCAAACATAATCCGTTTATGTCAATACGGAGGCTGTCTGTCGATAACATTCACCTGCGTCGTGTCGGCTACGCAATTCCCATTGCGCATCGTGTCCAATCGCGCATGAGCGCCAGACTTGTTTACCTACCTAGTGAAATGCTTTTTTTATGTACTCTCGAGATGTGCACCTCACAGACGTTCCCACTCCATGCCTCACTGGCAAAAAAACAAAAAGCCAAAAAGAATACAAAGCCCTCCAGTTTCTCGAATGCCGTCGACTGAGTTCGAAGGAAGTGGATTGCGACAGTGCACATGCACTGTTGCATTTTCAGCGTTTTGCTTTGTAATGTTCCCGAATTCTCACTAAGAGTTCCTCGAAGGCCCACAAAACGAAAGCAATAGTTGAGTATGTTAAACCATGTGGAAAGAGATGTAGCGTACCACAGACTTCCGGGTTTCTGCTTCACCCCGAGCATTCATTGAGAGTCCCAACGCCGAACGCCGTTTTCTACCTCAGTGGCAGGTCTGTTGGCGCCGACATAGGCGTGGCGTCCTATCAAAATACCGACGCAATTCAAAGGACTCGCAGCTAATTTTGCCAGCATGGCAAAAGGCGGACAAAAAAAAAAAAAGAAAAGGGATCTTGCAAAACGTGGGCTGCTTACCGCTTTCACAATGTGCATGTACTTACGTCTTGTCGCGTTGCCAAGACCAGCAATGAATCCACGCCTATGCTCGCCCACCTATCAGACCTTTTGCAATGCAAGTCAGAAGGTTTTAGTGCTGCGTTCTTTTTCAAAACACTGAAACAAAATTAAACACCACAGTTTTTTAACAGGAACTACACTTTCTTCAACAATAAACGCACAAAACCTGAATATAAGATAACACCATGTTCCGAATACTGTAGTTGCCCGGCTGGTTACGGAGACATGTACTGGAGAGGCGCTAACAAGACCGCAACATTGCCATTGAAATAACGGAAGTACAACGCTGCGAAACATTCGAGTTGTTACCAACAGAAAGCAAACTTACGGTTTAGTAAAATATCACTCTTTCTTTCCAGAAATCCAGGGCGGAATTCACAACGTTTCTTGTTGGTAAAGGTTTTATGCCATTGGCTGGCCGTCTTCGTCAATAACATATCGAACATTAAAATTGGGAGGCACATTTTCTTACGACGAGCTTAACGTATGATCTTCCTTGTGAACTCTCACCCGAGGTCGGTATTCTCTAGAAAAAAAGAAAGAAAGCTATTTTATGACAACTGTTTGCTCGAACAGGTGCCAGAAAATCGCTATGTTGGATATCTAATTACAATGGTAAATTCTACTCGCAAATAAAGTAATTCGTGAACTGAATCCTAGAACCATGAATCGTACCGCAGCGGTGGCCTATCCGTCGATCATACACCTCGTATGCGGGAGCAGCCGAGTTCCAATCCCGGTTCCACCGGAAGGCGACCGGTTTTTTTTTTTGTAATGGGCAGAGATGTTCACTGGCCTTGTGCTCGTCTTCTCGTGTGGGTTCATATCTTGAAAGAGGGCCCAATAGATATTTGTGAGTTGTCTCTGGACGCCTCTTGTCAAATGACAGACGGCCTTGTTGAAGAGCGTGCGCCGCGGCTGTGGGAGGCAAGTGCTGCCATCGGCTACCTACTGGTAAAATAGATACAAGCGCACTCCCAGCCGGGTGCTCGGCCATTATGAGACATCAACACTTGGAAGGGGGTGTTTGTGCTCAACCAGAAGCCAGCCGTCAGCACCTCAATAGGTGCATTTGGGGCACCACAAGAGTAATGACCGCCATGGGAGCGGCACAAACATCACATTTTTCGTGTGTGTGCTCACGAGGGTTTCGACGGGAATTCTGGGCGCAGGCCCTTTCACAAGCGTATCACCTCCGAAAAAAGCCGAACGCCAGGCCGGGGTACACTTATGACCATTTGAACCAATGGATGCCCGGCGGCAGTGGCAATGGAACCCACAACCTCTCACAGCCGAGGCGGGAGCCCTACAGCAAGGAGTATGATCAGCAATATCATACGCCAGCATGCAAACGGTCTAGTCAACGAAGAGAGTCACATTAAAACCAAGTGGGGGAAGGCCTAATACCAATACCTCGAATGGTCAGAAATTCGGGCAGTGACCGGCAGCATAAACATTGTTAACGCCGAGACGTAGCCTATGAAAAAAATAGAAAGTGAGCCGCCAGTGTTTCAAAATAATGCAGGAGGAAGAGAGAAAGGGGAGGAAAGACAGGGAGGTTAGCCAGTATATGTACCGGCTGGCTACCCTCTGCTGGGGAAAGGGGTAAAGGGAATAAAAGGAGAAAGAAGAAGAAGAGGAGAAAAAAAATGGAAACCAGCAAATTCACACAGTAACGTGAAACTACGCGCTACAACATTCAAAGGCGGTCGCTCAATTCGCATGTCAAGTGCACGCGTCGACGGAGGAAAGTGGGCGAAAGAGAGAACGAGAGAGAGAGAGAGAGAGAGAGAGAGAGAGAGAGAGAGAGAGAGGTGTAGCGTGAGGGGAGGTGGCACCGCCATGGCGCGAAGTCACCTTAGCATTCGGATGCCTGTGTTATTATCCGCGCGTTCCTTCTTCCTGCACGCTTTCGCCTGCTTTCTGGCTTCGCCTCAGTAATCGCTTTAAATAATTAAATGCATTAAAAAACTAACTAAATGGGAGAGGAAAAATATTTAGTGCCCTTCAACTCTGTGAGGAAGGTAACCAGAGAAGCTTGTTACGATCCACCCGGGTTCGGGAACAAGGGAGGGCTTGTGGCACTCTCCGATAGACGGACGCTCCGCAGCGTGGTGGTGCTGAACGATGACTGACCGCCGAGCAGCTGTGTTCGTCGGTGTTTATTGCGGTGCGCTGTCCAATGTTGTCTGCCGAGCTTGGCAGGCCACTGAGCCTAGTGGCTAACAAACATTATGCCTGAGGGGGCGTCACATGCTTGCTACAAAGCTGTATTCGGACAGCTATATTCGCAGCTATATTGATTTATGTGGTTATTGTCATATTCGTTGAATAAAGACACATACACGTAGCTTCGTGGCTGTTATCGTCTTTATCTTGTCTCGTTTGCTACCGCAGTGACCATAGCTTTGTGGTCTCTGTGGTACACCGCGGTCGGTTGTACTGCTATGCTAGCTACGTTCTTGCAGAAGGTTAAATCTATACACGACCGGTGACGCGTGGTCGGCACGTTGACGTCCGTGTAGCCCTCAATTCCAAACCGTTCCAACAGGAAGTACACAAGCCACTCGCCATCGGGGCCCACTAGGTCGACGCTAAAGTCGATGATTGGTGGTTACACTATTGAGTTTTATTACATTTTTCGACCCTCCAATTGGAGTGTAGGACCGCCGCCATCCTACGCTTTATATATGGTCATGAAGGTCATGCGTCATAAAATGGTCGGTGAGATGATAACATTCAAAGCGACTGCCGCGACTGATATCACGAGGAAACGGTTGGATGACCATATGTTTTTTTTTATATGTATTATACACGGCCCTTCCCCACGGACCCATTTTTCATCAGCACCTAGCCACACACAGCCTCGCTGTAATAACGTTGGTGGTAGCGAGTTTCGAGCTTATGACGTCACGCTCAGAAGCCGCGTGTCTGACCCACTGGGCTAAACCAGCACACCCTATAGATTGCAGGCCTGTGTGCTCTGTTCTACGATATCATGCTACATGGACCGCAGTTTTCATTGCCAAGGCCGGTGTGATGAAAGTGGTACGTGAAAATCACCATGGCTTACTTGAATTCTTTGGTTGTCGGGCAAGGTATAGCATGACGGCACGGTTGGAAATGTACCGGCGTTGGCCAAGCGTTTCAGCGTGCTCGTTTGCCGGCGAGGAGTAGACTCGAAAGACCACTCATTGGCATTCTAGTGGACATTAATGATTTCGCATTCACAACTCATGAGAGGTGTCTGGGTGTCCTCGGATATTTTTCTGGGTCTAATCTGTGAATTTGCTGGTAGTGATGGGATCGAACCGTGAACAATCCGATTACAGTGGTATGCATGTTTGCCAAGAGAGGTAAAAAAAAAAAACTTTCCTACTAAGTAATTTGCCCAATGTGCGTAAATAAAGGGGTGTTAAGAAGGAACGGTTTGAATTTACTTCGCGTAGTCTTCGGCGTTGAATAAGAGTAAACTTGTTCAAATTTAGCCTCAGTTTGAAGTGACTAGTACCGTATCGATGTAGGTGGACTGTCGTATATCCAGCGCACTGCGTAATGAATAGACAAATAGGTTCACTGATAATTTTTATTCTTCTGGCCTTTCTTTAGTATAGTGCTGCCTTTTTAAGATATCTTATTTTTTCATGGGAAACGAAGACGTTTCCTATATATGACACGTTATGATTTCATAAACGGACTGTGAGCGAGACCAATACGAGTGTTACAAAACGATGTCCATACCCATCTCATGCTACGGTTCCCATGTATTTGTCTCACATTGACTTGTCAGAGTACAGTAAGCAAGCGACGGCGGTCGCGTTTGACAGAATAATATCAAGCCTTTCCATATAGGTGTCACACAAGGAGCTCGTGCGTTCCGATATGTGCGACAAAATCTTCTTACTGGCGCAAACTGGTGCAAACAAGAAGGACACGGCAGTGCCTTCTGACGAAATGAAAATATGACGTGGCCGAGGAGCCTAGTGTCGTAAAAACATTGTCCTTGACTCTTTTCGCCGATTTCGCACTCCTCAGCATGTGGTGGACTTTACAGTCTATAAAGCAAACAAATCCTTAAACCACCGCGAAAGCATTTAGTTTGGAAATAAAAAGAATTGGTCTCCTATGTAGAACAAATAGCGCAAAATACTACAGAAATGTGCTGCGTGTTAATTATGCAATTTATCATTGGAAAGAAAGTTACAAAACGCAATGAAACGTTCGAGCCTAACTAGATATATGGGCTCGAGGGGGAACAGATGGCGCTTAATCTAGAGCATTGTCAAGTGAATGCAGATGATTGAATTCCTGTTTGGCTATCGCTAGCTTTAGGTTCAACTCATATCATTGCGCATCATACTGTAATGCCTTGGCTGATGCGAAAGGAAGACGAAGAGGACAATCCAACGTCTTCTTCCTCTTCCTTTCGCCTCAACCAAGGCGTTACAATATTATAGAAGTTTTCAGACGCGTTGTCACTCGGCTGAGGTAGTAAGACACATTGAACGACTGTGCCTTTACATTCCTAAATGTGGTGCCTAGAAAGGATACCACGCTTGCATGCGGAATGCATATTTTGTCCGCGTAGTCTTTAACCTACCGCTTACCTTCTCTTCTACTGACACACTGCGCCTACCGTGCCACCTCTCCTAACATCGCGTAGCCTTAGCGACCCTAATTCCAACGTATGCTTGTCCACGGATGCCTGCTACAGCATAAAGGACTATAGTGCAGTCTACACTATAACGGGAACTGCACAAACACGGGAATCTGACATATACATACAAGCTGAATAAGCAATATCGACGCTGGACACAGTGTCAAGCTATCCCCTAAACAGAACTAAGGCGTTCGTCTGCAATACGTGCTTTTTTTTCTTGAATGTTCTTATGGTGCATTTTGTATCCATCTTCTGCTTGTAGACAATAAGGAGGAGAAAATTTCAGTTCAGGAGCAAAGGGAAACTAGTGGTGACAAGTTAGCTTTTGCGCCGTAAGCCACACAGGGAAGGTTTTATCGGGATCTCAGAAAAGTCTAGATAACTCAGTGGTTTTGAATATGTCTCAGGATGGACGCACAATTGTCATTTACACAAAATTTTCACATGCGTTATAAGCTGAGCTTTTTTGGAGATATTACTGTTACGTCAGCAGCTAGAGGGCCATTTATGGGTATTTAAAGTCACTCCTTCGTTGACTTCCAGAGTCCAAGTTCACATGCACGGCTATTAGAGCAGATGTGCCAGTGTTTTCACGTTGTGTGACTCTCGTTACACCTATGTGAACAACTGGTACAGCCAGAAGTGTGAAGTGATGATTACAAAGAAATCGCCGGGACGTGTGTCCATGCGTTTTTTTGTTTCTTTCTTTAAGCATTAGTTAGGATCCTTAGCATCATACACGAGTGAAGATCATTGTGGGCCATGATAGTCATTGAAGTGTGCTGCATGACTACGCGTCCCATGCGATCTTGAACACTCTCTTGTCTGAAGAGATTGCGCGCTCTTGTGACACACGCTTAGTATAAGTGTGACGTCATACACACCAACTGCGGTAGTGAAACATTTCTATGGCGCCATATTATGTAAGCTCCTAAAGACTGCTTCTGCGAATAATTCCTGGTTTCATTTGTTGAAAGTTGTTGGAAAAAGCACGGACCTTCGCGTTTCCTAAAACTTTGCACTGAACATAGTCGAAGGAAACATCAAAGTCCACGACAGTGACAGCAGTATTCTCTTAGTGAAGATCCCTGTATATTTTGTCAACTTGTTTATTCCTGAAACATTTGCGCTCCCCAGATATGTACAAAGGGATTACAAACAGTTATTAAATAATTTCGGTTGTCTCTCAGCGAATCTTCGATTTCAGGTAGATGCCTCGTTGTCGGCTCCTTATTCTGGTCATGTGCACCCTACTGGTACTATTCTAAAATTACTCAAAGCCGACATGGTAGCTATTCATTACGAAACTGCAGCGCGTGCAAACAACAAACGAAATACAAGGCAAAGGGTACACACAAGCACTCGTGTGTTACCTTTGCCTTGTGTCTCGTTTGCTGTGTGCGCTGCACTTTAATGATGAATATTGCCACCATGAAAATATGGTATGTATGAGACGTGTAGTGCAGCGGGAGTCCTCTTTCGCGCTTCCATCAGAAGACTCAGCGCCATCTAGTACCGCCGCATCGAAGCCTGCGCGTGGCCTCCGAAACCTCTGTCATGATTCTTTCTGGACATGCTGCGCCATCTAGCGGAACTGCCCGAAGTCCATGCGTGGCCTCCGAGAACAGAAGCGTGGCGCACAGGCGCCTGCGAACGCGGCAAATTGTTCCCTCGCTTGCCACCCACCTAGTCGCACATACTCAGGTGACTGACGCTGGCGAGAGGCTATTTGAAGAGCGACACATACCCAATGCATTCATGGAGCAGCTCGCGAAGCTAAAGCGAGCACACACACGATGAGCCGAATGCTACACAAGTGCGGATACAGGGACGATCATGTACAGTGTGCCCTACGAAGTAGATACGTTTGACAGCCGATCATCGGAGCACAGCCCACGGCAAACTACGTTGGGCTAGAAGAACAGTGAGCTGGAAAAGGGTAGAACGCTTTCCAAGCTGACGCGAGTGATCGTCACTGGAAACACTACCCCGGGCAAGGAAAGAAACACGAGCAAGTTTCTACCTAATACTGAAACTCTTCAATGTACGCTTGAGCAGAGCGATCTTACCCCCGAAATTCAAGCATGCGGATATTACGTAAATACGAAAGCCGGAAAGAGCGCCTTGCCTGGAGAAGATCAGGCCCATTCCGATCACGCCTTGCTTTCGTAAACTGATTGAAGGCGTGATCATCGACACGCTACGGACCCATGTGGAAAAACGTCAACTGATGCCGAACATGATGATTGGTTTTCGGCCCAACTTGTCAACGCAAAACGTGCTTCTGCAGCTCAAAAAGAAGTGCCTAATGCTGCAACGCCGAGTGGCCCAAAATCAATATTCGCCCTAGATCTAAAGGGAGCTTTTGACAACGTGAGGAACGAAGCCATATTAACCAATCTCAGGGACACAAATTGCGGCCGACGAACTTACAACTACATGGAGGCTTTCCTCACGGAGCGTACAGCCACAATCTGACCAAGAAATGTGAAGTCGCAGCGAGTAGACACCGAACAGAGGAACACCACATCGGGCAATGCTGTCACCGACACTTTTCCACGTGACCATGATGATACTCCGAGCCCAACTAAAAAAATGCACCTCAAGAATGCAACTGAAGAAAGACATGCTCTGTCTGCAGACGACATCACAATATGGAAAGCCGGAGGGTGCATAGTAGAATTAAAAGGGGCATCACAGGAGGCAGTAGACGTCGTAGCAAGATACGCGAAGATAAGCAGGCTGCGATGCGTGCCGGAGAAGTCGGAGCACCTCATATTCAAGAAGCGCCCACAAGGACATTAACCATCGACCGGCGAACATGTCCTAGAGAAAATCCCAAGATGCTGGACCTATACTCACAAAAGACGGGGGCGGAGCATAGGCTACACGGAAGCTACAACACGCGACCACGCAGATGTTGCGCATGATGCATACCAGTAGGAAGAACGAAATCAAATAACAGGACCTGATCCGACTAGTACAGTCTCTGATTGTGAGCTGCATTACGTACTCGGCGCTATATCTGAATTTCAACAATGCGAAAGGGGAGGATTTCAACCGGCTGATAAACGAGGCGTATAAGCAAGCGCGAGAACACGGACCCGGAACGACTGCTTTCCGCCTCGAGGAGAGAGGGGTGTACAACAAATCACAGGAAATCATAGAGCCCCACATGGTAAGCCAGAAGGTGAGGCTACAACGCACGATAGCGAATCGCTGGGTCTTGAGACGTCTTGGATATTCCGTACGGAATACCAGCGGACACAAAAATCCCCACTCGAATAAATTAAATTACGCACGGCTCATCGATTCCCAGGAAGATGCACACGACCCTCCACATCGGGCGGCGACAAGCCTGAGCGCAGGTGCTCGCAAGGAAGTATGAGAACCACCCGATGTCTTGTACGTAGATGCGGCCAGCACAGCTATAGAAGCACCACATTCGTCAACAGCGCAGGCGACAATCACGGGACCAAAATGAATGCGTCGTCGCTTTTCGGAGAAAGCTAAAAGACAAGTGTTTTCGCTGCAAGGTAAAACACACCTAAAAGGAAGATACATAGAAGACAGCACGGGCGGCACTTTCATTTGATTTATTTGTATATATATATGTTCCTTGGTCACCGCCCAAAATAAATCGGTTGGAAATGCTGCCCGTGTTGTCTTCCATGTGACTTTATTTTGTTTGTGTATTAACTTGCGACAAAAAAACATGTCTTTTAGCAAGCACCAACTCGACCAACAAGCAGTTCTGTTGAAACATTTTCTTCCGGAGCGAGCGCTGCGGAGGCAGAACTAGCGATAACATTAGCCATCACGATGATACCTCACTGGGACTGCATCATACTTCTGAAGGACTCTCAGATGGCATGCAGTAATTTTTCCGATGCCAGTAGTTCCAGGACCACGCATCCCATTCTGAGTAGAGCGAACAAGCTCCCACCATGCATACAAATCGTGGGAACTTCGGGCGTCAGTCCTTACGAGGCAACCATCAGGCACACGCCTATACGCCCTAGCGCACGCACACTGGGAGCCGTGAGAGGGATGCGCCAAGCATCTTTACGCCGACTCAATACCATTCACCTACACGTACATCCTACAATACCATCACCTTTCACGAAGAGCATTACCATGGCCTCATAAAGCTCTCACTCGAGAGGAAGCCGTAGTATGACGGAACCTCCAAACAAACACACATCCACGCTTTTGTCACTACCACGCTATACAGGCTGCGCTGTATTCGTATAAATCCCCACACTGCGATCCATACGCAACGCTTTACCACTTTTTATCGGCTTGCTCATGGACACCAGAGCTCACACTCATAATGCATCGTACCACAGGAGAATGGGAGGCAGCGCTGTCTAGTTCAGACACTACGGACCAGTTCAACCTGATCAACCGAGCGAGAAGGGCAGCTATAAGGCCGCTGAACTCCTGGACTGAGGTGACCACCCACTGCAAAGCGGAAGGGCTGCCTATGGTCAGGTTTTCTTTTGTATAAAGTTTAGTCTCTCCCTCTCTCTCAACTACACCTGAATCCTGCTCATCACAGGATCACACTTTCAAATGAGTGGACGCCTCGACTTCATTATCGAGGGATTTGGCACTGGAGAGGTGTACGCGTATAGTTGCGAGAAGAACGGCTTATAAAGTAACTTCAGGACTCTAATCTCCTCTGGCACGTTTGGCCACATCGACTGCAGGAAACTCGATCCACATCTTGTCTCCGCTGGCACGAATGTTTAATTAATAAGGCAGTACGTTAGGCAGTTAATTAATAAGCAGTACCACGAGATACTACGAATATCATGAGAATATTAGTATTTTTTTCATTATTTGAGGTAACGACGGCTTTAATTTCTTTTTGTTTTTGGAGCGCAGATTACTGATTGATGTCGAAAAAAGTGCACTTTTTCAGATAATCACCATTTTTGCTTGACTTCCCTGTTTGGCTACAAAATTTCGCACATAAGTGAATCGCAAGTTGTGTTTGATATCCTGCCAATCTCTGTTCATAAAAGAAGCATAAAGTGGGTTTTGTTTCACACGTGCAGGCGTCAACTGCATACGTGTGCTTTCCACTGGGATGCTGTTATAACAAATCTGTGCCATAAACTTGCAAATCGTTGCATATTTACTGTGCAAGATGCGTAAAAGCGTTTCTTGTAGCGCCTTATGTTACTTCAGTCGCACAAGGTGCTAGAATTCTTTACTGATTTATAGTGACCATTTGTTTCAACAATCTTTTAATTATATTATTGCTAGAATTATCTCGCTTAAAAGGAGTCTTGAATCTTCCGCCGAGCTTGGTGAACAAAAAAACATTCAGCGGATAGCATGCGCTGCTGTCAGCATGTCAGCCAAATTTCGCACCCGTGTGGGGCGAGTAGTGCTCACAAGTGGAGCTCGAATTACTCTTTCTCAAACAATCTTTTACGCGCAAGCCTTCTGCTCATCCGTTTTGGGGTTGCCCACGCCTGCCATATTTCTTCTTATCGTAGATTCCCCTACACGGCTGCTATTCGACAATACCTGACACCAATGAATAAGCCTGAGCAGACTACCATCCGCTCACGCAAGAAGAAATGAATATTTGGCCATTTCTTATCGGTGTCCTGGCCCCGTCATGTCTCGTTAACTTCAAGTACTGCGAAACACTCAGCTATCCTCGAACTACGCGGAAGTTAAGCCCAGAGCACTTTTATGGTACGGCTGCCGCACCTCGCGAGAATTGGCGGTTAGCATCGCCAAGCGACGTCTGTCAGTGCGCGCTCACTACAGGCCGCTCCTAGATTTGGAATGCTTCGTGTTAATCCTCGCACTCAGTGCTACGAATTGCGCAATATGGGATTGCCTACAATACGCGCAGGGCAAAGCAAGTGAGCACCACGTAGAACTGCCACTCTGGAACAGCTGCGCGTAGCTGCGTCTGTGGCGTGGCGTAAGTATCGCTGCCGCCGCCAGGTGCCACGACGAGCCCTCTCGCCGTAGCTCCATCGGTGGGGCCTCACCACGCTATATCGCCACTGGCTCTCCTCCGGTCCTTCGAAACTATGGATGTTGAGGGTGAACAGGAATAATAAATATCACCTCCGAAGTATCTACACACCTGCTAGGTCTTTTTGACAAATTATTTCGGCAAAATATTCCTTGGTGGTACAACAGTTACTCGAAGGCGTTTTTTGAGGCTTCAAATAAATGTAGTTCAGGGCCCCATTAAGACATCGATGATGGTAGTACCAGAGAGAGAGAGGGGGAGAGAGAGAGAGAAAGAGAGAGAGGAAAGGGGAACGGCAGGGAGGTTAACCAGAGGGGAATATCCGGTTTGCTAGCCTACGCTGCGGAGAGAGGGGAGGTGGAGGTGGAGTGATAACAAAGCAGAGATAAAGAAAGAAAGGAGTACAGACATACAATCACAGTCGGTCCAGGTGTGCAGGCAACTTAAAGCTACGGACGCCACTTTAGTAGCATAGGTTGTGCATGTTGTGGTGGTGAAGAGAAAAAGAAAAAAAATTGATACCTCTTCCAGAGAAATCAGTCGAACAGGGAAGCGACTAGTGAAACGCGTATTCTAAAAAGCAGTGACAGCTGCCTTTACCTTCCACAAATAGAACGTTATCTCGCTAGAAAGGCAACAAAAAAATGACAGCGATGACAAGCAGATGAAGCCTCTGCAGCTGCGCAGCGTAAGCAGCACCACGGAGGCTACCAGACGTCATAGGTATATCCGACACGAGAGGGCGGACGTATGTGGCGAAACTTATTTGTTCGAGCTCCGGCGGAGTCGTGCGCCCACGTGCACCCACATATTTGAAGGCGAGGCTACGCACCGCCACCAATAAAGGACGGTTGTCGGGAATCACTTTCGAAAAATCGCCAGTGATGCATCTAGAATGCTTTCGTTCGCGAACTTTCACCCAAAGTAGACCGGTTAGGCAAGAAGGTACTCTCAAGCACTTCTAACTTTACTACCGCTGTTGCCCTAGCTGCCGGCTCAATATTCTGCAACATTACTCAGTGCTACATAAGCAATTTGAAAATAAATGCACTCATGGCAACAAATACGCGTCTTCAAGAGCACATTTCCTTCAAATAAGCAAACTTTTCAAACCTATTCTATGCTTGCTTTCGTAACCATTGCGTTGGCACAAAACAGCCAAGTATTACCCCAAGTAACCACGGATATCCGGGCGGCGTCCGACGGACGTCCTTTCTGGATATTCGGGATGTCCGTGGGATATCCATGAATGTCCGACGTACGTCCGAGGGACGTCCCTGGGAAATCCAAAGGTAATCGCTTTGGCATCCGTAGTACGTCCGACGCGGACATCCAGCATGGACATTCAGGGGACGTTCAGGATATATATATATATATATATATATATATATATATATATATATATATATATATATATATATATATATATATATATATATATATATATATATATATATATATATGTGTGTGTGTGTGTGTGTGTGTGTGTGTGTGTGTGTGTGTGTGTGTGTGTGTGTGTGTGTGTGTGTGTGTCTTCCCGGGGATATTCCAGATATACACATGCCTTGAAGCGACAATAGTGGCCGGGACACATTCAAGCACCGGACCATTATATATATTACATTGGTCTAATGCTTGAATGCATTCTTGTTTTAAATAAACGAGAAATGAACTTACACCAACTTCCAAATACAATTAAACGTTTATTGTCACCTTATACATATACATAAAAAGACCAATAAGCAGATATATGCGTACTGTTCAAAGAACAAATAAATACACGGATAAAGAAGAAAACTTGCAATTTCAATAGCACAACAACAAGGTAGAGAACAGCAGAACAAAAATACTTATTGCCCACCCTGCTTTGACATTTGAGTTTGCAGCATGGAATAAAAAGAAAGAGCGAAAATACATCAATTAGCATTATTAAGCAGCGAAAGCAACAGAAATGACATGAAGGAATTAATCTTGACTACATCACTTCACTAGCACTCTGCGACACGGGCACAAAAAATGACATTAACTGGCTAATGCCTTAACCTTTAATGTCATTCGCGGGGTGCCACACGGACATGCTTAATGGTATTGCAGCTTAAATGTTATTCGCGACGTAGTGCGTTCTCGTAAGTCAACTTGCCGTCAAATGCGTACTCTCGTTCCCAATGTCTCCACATTCTGACGTGGCTAAACGAACTATTAGTGAAGAACAATCAATATATTCTTCACTTTCTTTAAACAATAGCTCTTTCTCGTGGCGTAGTGCGTTCTTACAATTAAAACTCACTTGGCCATCATTCGATGGCCAAGTGAGTTTTAATAATTGAGTTTTAATAATAATAATACTCTCGTTTACAATGTCCCCGCCGTGGCCGTAGTGACCATATTCTCACGATATTAAACAAACTTGTAGATAAAAACAACTAATATATTCTTCACTTTTTTAAAAGGAGCTTTTTATTTTCGTAGAGATCAGCAGGCGATCTTGCCGCTACTGACGGCTACAGCTCTGATCATGAGCGCATTAGCCAGGAGAAGCTGTTTGCCAGGAGAATCAAAGGGCGCCGATGAAGAGTCCGCGGTAGCTAAAGCAAACGTAGACTCCGGGGTCCTGCTTACCAGAAAACCCGCATTGACTTGTGCGTACACCTCTCCTAAGGGATCCTGTTCCGTTCTCACAGCGAAGTGAACCATCCGAAGCGTCACGTAGAGTATATCCATCAGGGAAGCAAGGCACATTGTCCTTAGTGCGCGTAGTGTCACAACCACCGTCCTGAACTTCCGATGTCGCCTCGGTGCAGCGACCAGCATCACAAGGCGTGCAAATGTTTGCAGGGACAGCCCGAACGCACATGTTAATGCATGCGTGCGGGGTATGCGCGCCACTGCACAGTTCTAGAGTTGCGAATTCTCGAGCTGTTGACTGCTGGCTGCCGGTGCGAGATCCGAAGTCCTCGAATATCGTCTTTGTTTCCAGCGACGCTCTTTTTCGCGCGTGCGGCTTCTCCCGCAGTCTAGGCATCCTGGCACCTGTGAAGAAAACACATTTCAATACCCAAACGAATTAAAAAAGAAATCGATGTAGCTGTCATACCTTGGTAGCTGAGTAGGAGACTTCGGCAGACACGGAAGGTGACAAACGCTGCTGCGCTGCCCTTAAAACGATCGCAGAATGAAAAATGGCGTGGCGACGATGGCTAGAGCTTGGATTGGATTGGATGACTGCAGCGTTCTGCTTTGCCAAGGTTGTAACACTTCCACGTGCATCTACGCAAACATAAAAAGGGTTTTAAAATATTCTGTTATTACACAGTGAAATATTTGCTTATTCTGGGAATATTCGGTATCTGATTTTCGAGTTTTTAGTTTCTGCTAAAGCTGTCGGCGCCAGAAAAACATAGCCTTTGAGATTACTGTCAATGCATGGCGGCTCTGACGCATTATAGCTTTCGTAATCGCTTTCAACGCACGCAGCCACCAAAAGCGTAGCCTTTGAGATTTGTTTTTGTTACCTATAATGATATTATTGTATGCACAATTGAACACTGCAGACAACTTCCTGTTTTAAGAAACCAGCCAAAAACAGGCGCACACAGGAAACATACGAGAAGACAGGAAAGAGGCTGGAAGAGGCCTGTATTGTGTATGTTTCCTGTGTCCGTCTTTTTTTTTTTGCTGTTTTTTTCTTAATACAATGCACCAACTAGCCCAACAACGTGTTTGACTTCCTGTTTCAATGATAAACCTGAACCTACATGTTCGGAGGTCAGGACCAAAACTCTATGATCAGGAACTTTTCATAATGAGGGATAACTTTAGTGCTTGGCTCTAGGTCGAATAAGTGGCAAATGGGCGCTTATATATTCTGCTAGTCATCCACAAGCATTTTTTTTAAAGCAAACTACAAATTGTTTGTATGACCCACCGATAGAAAAAAAATCGTATTTTAATACTGCGATGTTAAAGTGGGCAGAATTGATATCAAGTTGGAAATATATTTATTTTGCTTTGAAAAAAGAATGAACTGTGTCCGATAGAGAACAAAAATAAACAAATATAATATGAACAAACTAAAATTTCCGGCAATATATTTATGCTAGTTTATAACTCACTAGTGTATATCCTGGGCATGCCTATTTATGGACAGCCAGCGGACGTTCAAAATGGGATGTCCCATGGACATCCCGGTGGGATGTCCTTCGGACATCCAAACAGGATATGGACTTCTCCTGTACGTCCCACGGACGTCCGTGTTGGATATCCGGATGGATGGACGTTGGGACTTATGGTGGACGTCCCGCGGATATCCGTGGTTACTTGGGACCAAATTGCGGATTTGCGTGAGGATGGTTGCGTGACGTACGTACGTGGGAGAAGATTACGGGGGACAAGACAAGAAAAGCTAGGCAGACCAACTGCTAAGGTGAACATTTATGTAAATGCAAGGTGTAGCGGAGTGGATAGCTATATGTTGCACAACTAAACCCGATGAGTAAAATTGCGTGTGCTTTCACCCTGTGCAACCTGCAATCTCATGTACTATGTATGTTTGTGCACCAGCGAAGTTGTCCAAAAGACGTTGACGAAAAGACGCTGTCCAAAAAGAAAAGTCATCATTTGCGTGCTCACGTGAACTTCAACAAATCTGACCACAATGCTGCACGAGGACTTGCCAACCATGCAGCCACAAGCCAAAAAGATGCTGAAGTTCCAAATTGCAGGGACCATTTTCTCACTTACAGCGAGCTAACCAGTCACTTCTACCTAGGACGCAGGGTCTACCCCCATCCAAACAGTAAACTAAACAGGGCTCAGGCCATTACGCTAAGGCTCTTGCAAACAAGAAACTGCCTGAACTAGCTTTTAATCTAGAATATGTATTCCGACTTCTCTACTCCTACAATATGCGATAAATGTAACGACACCATAGATCTTATTCATATGCTCTGGCATTGCTCCGTGTTACGTAACGACAAAGACAAGACTGAAGAATGATGGGACGCAGCGCTAGACAGTTTCACATCAGAAGAATAGCTATGGGCAGTCCAACGGGCCGAAACGTTGTGTCCAAACGTTGGGCGAAAAGCCAGGCCTTTCGGTCTCAACGCAGGAGTCGCCCGCTTCGGGCTAGCAAACTGGCGCAACCTAATGGACCTCAATAAGGTTCTTCCTACCAGCCATCCAGCCAACATTTGGACTGCGCCGTTTTTGAATATTCGACTCCTTTATTTAAAGCCCGTGATATCATCGTCATCCGCCTACGTCCCCGCAATCCGCAGCAGCAGCCACAGCAGCCAATTTTTATGTCCACTGCAGGAGGAAAGCCTCTCCCAGGCCTCGGCTATACAGTGAAACAGAGTGTAGCCGAACAGACCTCATTAGGAATGCAAATAGGCCCACAAGAGATCTATATAGAATCTATACGTTTATTGAAGTCGGCCTTAAACGAGCACGAAACAAGCAGCGGCCCACAAGAAGTGCTATAATTTTCCCAGCATAAAAGCGCTTTTATCTATTTTTACTCAATTTTATGAAGTCAGGGCTCGAGTAAGTGCTAAAATCAATACATATATATAAAGGAAAGCAAAGCATAAGTGCGTTCCACAAGCATTGTCATCTCTAATGGAATAACAGTCGTTCGCACGTGAAGGAAAGAAAATAAACAAATAAATACTGTCGAGTAATGTCACCGAATTCGCGCAATTTCTATTTCTGTCACGCCGTGCAGCTGTAGTCTTGCGGCATTCTGTCTTTTCCATGCCTTACACACACCGCAGGAACTCCTCGACTGAGGAAGCCTTGACACGTCGATGGGTAAATGATTGCTCTTGCTCAGAGAGCGGGACACTTTGCGATAATGAATTACACGGGCTCGAATTGCTTGCTTCCGCAAACCTAAAACAGACACGAAAGGACTACGGGCTGCGTTGGCGTGCGACGAAGAAGGCGACCAAGAATAATCGGCACCCAAGGACACGCTCCGCGCCGCCGAGTAACACAAACAACGAGCAAATCCTCGTGATCGAACTCAAGCTTCGTCGCGACAGGGGCTGTGTAAATAGACCGGCAAGCGGCTGAGAGGCACTGAGTACAGAGAGGAAGGCGGGGGTAAGAGGCTTTTTTTTGCTTGTGCGTCTTGCAAGCCAGTCTGATTGTTATGACTCGGGATTGAAGATTTCCCGCGACGCGTCAATGACGCTGTACAGATGCTACGTAGCGTAACCCAGCTTACGTTATTCCTACGTAAGCTAGTTAATTTTTGCTTGTTTGTTTTGTTTTGACACGGAGAAACTGATTACAGCAGTTGCGAGGCTGACGTTTTAATAGGTTAAAGCAACCTTATCACTTGGTAAAGCTGAACCCTTTATAGAAGTCTCCTGTTTCTTGCCGGAATTCGGGATGCCGCGTGGTATCGCTGTGAGGGCTTCGAGACCAAGTCGCCACCCCATTCTCAAATTTATCTCGTTGTCTGGTATACCAGGTCATCATTATCGGAAACGGTCTTCACTTGAAGTTTTTAATCGAATAGTTGACGCCTCGGTATCAATGTTGCATATATTTTTATTACCTGCTTAGGGTGAAACGACTGTGAGCTTTTCCGTGCTCTGTCATATTCGGTCCAGCTCCATCCTGCACTAGTCATTGGTTTATACCAACTATAGATCGGCAGCCCCTGCAGTTCATGCGTCACTGGACCTTTGGTACTGAATGCGATGCCGCCACCACTTACCTGTTCAGTAAAAACAGCCGCATTTCTATTTGTCAAGAGTAAATAAGACGCCTCTTTATGGAGGTTTGTACGTGCGTTAACAAACCCGAAGAGGATAAAAGTCGTGCAGAGTGCCCCAATAAAGCGATTGCCTTAGTTGATGTCTAGATGCAGGACTCAACAGTATGCTAACCGCATGAAGAATAAAAACAGATGAAACACCCTTACAAGTTTGTTTTGGAAGGCTGCTTTTGCTTGCCATGATAGTCTAAAAATGTGTTGCTACACGGCACAAAATCTGAAATATGGGAAAACATGGAATACATTCACAATACCTTATAAAAGATGAAAACAAAAATGGAATATTACACTCAAAGTATTGATAACACTTGGGAAAGGAAGTTAAAGTGTTTCTTGCACTTGCACATGGTGCAGTTGATGTACTTGTAGTTGATCATGAAATGAAGCTCGCGGTGCCCGCGTAGGAACTTTGTCTAGCAAGGCGGCAATAACTATATACAGGACATCTGGGGTGCGATCTTGTACGCGTTCCAAAATAGAACGGAGGCGGTTCGTTCCAACGAGCCAAATACGATTCGTCAGTTTGAACCTTGCCGAACGCCATGACGTCAATTGTGACGTGTTATCTGCTGTCGATCATTCCGTGTCGTCTGCTATCGGACGAACGGAACGGAACATACCGCCTATTTCGTGACGAAAAGAACGAACCGCCTCCGTTCTATTTTGGAACGCGTACAAGATCGCACCCCTGGTTCGTTGCAGCGCAGTAAAGGACCCCAAGCAGCAAACTCCCAGCAAACTACAGCGGATCTGTTGTCTAACTGCGCACTTCTCCAAATAGGCCTCGAGCCATCATTTAAGTATATTATTGTGATCTCATTTGTCGCCTCCGAGATTTTGTTGCACAGCATCCCGCGATTTTCTGCCATTCTTGTTTCTGCCTTTTTTGTTTGTATTTTGTGTGTGTGCTGGTGAGCGTTTAGACACTACGCAGAGCTTAGACAAGACGGCACCAACTGGTGCAAACATTAGCTATAGTCTCCTATTATCTGACATGTCGGAAGTGCATATGACACACATGAGGCTCCTAGAACCGATACAACCCAATGAAGAACTTGAAAGACAAAGGCGCCAGCAGACGAAGATGGTCTGCTGCTTCTCGTCATCTTCGACTGTTGGCGATCTGTTCCTAATACAGGTGTACCTTGTGCGATGCGCGACTCTCACGCGTCCCCTGATATGTTGTTTTCTCGCATAGCTCCCGTCTGCTCTTATCCGGCTACGCCACGTGGTTTTACAGCGGTGGTCGGTATGCTTGCAGGGTAGTACAAGAGATGGCGCGAGTGTTGCTCTGCTAATTGTTTGGATTTTGTGGCGAATGGACGTGCTTTTCGGGGCTCCGTAGCGGCGACGAAATCATAAGTTTTTGTGCATGCTTTGAGCTTGCTTCTGTATTTTATTTGCCGATTTTTTTGCCTTTAGGTAGTAATTCGGTGATTTTCTTTTTATTTCCTTTTTTTGTCTCGTATTTCGCGTGCGCGGGTGTGCTTCGTGTACATTTGGTTTTGCAGGATGGTTAGAGCGTCCTTTCGTGCCACGTCCTCCAACACATGCAACCGGGTGGGACGTTGAGTGTTTGTATTCTTTAAATGGTAGCTTGCTAGTGGCACGACAAATAGCTATTAGAGGTTTTGCTGTTCGTGTTTTTGGTAGGAAGATGAGAGCGTGGCCGGGTGGTTGAGCGCGTACGATTGCGTGTCATACTTTCAGTCTCTGCGGCATTGATTGCTTTTGAAACAGTGGTGAGAGTTGCTTTGCGACATTTTGAGGATTTAGATCCTGTGCGTATCGGTCTTTGATAAAAGGCACGCGCTCTGCATTCATATAGTATTATAGTATTTGGATCAGTAGCAGCATTATTATAGTATTGTGGTATTTGCAAAAAGCCGTGCCATATATGGCGAGAAAGACGGGAAAGCAAGCAGTGCGCAGGGGGCCCCTCAAGGCAGATGAGGAGACGGATGAGAATGGAGATGGCATCGAATCAACTGGCACACAATGTGATGTCGATACTAGGCTGCAGAAAATGGAGGCTTTCCAGGAGGAGCTTCTCAACCAGGTGCAAGAGCTCAAAAATGAGCTAAACAGGGAGCGTGATGCACGGACGGTAGTTGAAAAATGACTTGAAGCAGCCGAGGAAAAGCTGAACAGGGTCGCCATTGTGAACGAGAATGTGCGTGACAATGGAACGCAGACCCCCGACGCGACAGGTGAGGGAGTGTCAGCGAAGTACGTGGAATGCATGCTGCGCGATTAAGAGTTTGCAGGAAAGAGCGGCACTTACCTCGATGCCGCCGCGAAGAAAAAGCAGGGGCCCAGGGGGCAATGCCCCTTGTCGAGCTCGAATCACACGGAAAAGAACAAAGGGAAGCAGGGAGAGGTAGGAGAGACTGAAACGGGGATTATCGCCACCGACTCAAACATAGCTAGTTGCTCAAAAGCAATTGTGGAGATGTTGAAAGGCGATAGAAGAGTGGCGGTAGGGAGATGTCCAGGCCGGACACTGGGTTCTGTCATGGAGTGAGCAAAAGAAAAGCTCACGGAAAATGCCCACGTGCGCAACCTTGTCATAGTAGCAGGTGGGCTAAATGACGTCCTGAACAGGAAAGGGACAGGACTAGCCCAGCGCTTGGCGGAGGGGGTGGACGACTTGCGCGAGCTATCCCCTCCGGTGCACATCGTGGTGTGCACGGTGCCGGAGGTGCCTGGATGTGACAGTCACGTATAAAGAACCATAATGGCTGCTAATGAGGTAATATGGAAAATGAGCCGGGATAAAGGCTTCGAAGTTGTTGAAGTGTACAGGGAAGTGAGAAGTTGTGGTGGTTTTAAACGAGACGGCGTCCACTTAATTACAGGCTTGCACGAGAAGTGGGCTGGTGACTTGGTGGTAGCGCTGTTGCTTTTTTAGGGGGCCCGCGGGCGCTCAGGAGGTCAGAGTAGACAGTAAAGAAGAAGGTCCCCTAGGGGAACATCAGAAGAGCATCACCGTCGATAACAGAAAAAGGAGGAAAGCAAGAAAAAGAGCTCGCCATGCAATAGGCTACATAAACATGCAGGGCGACAGAAGAAAGGAAAAGTGGGCAGAGATTGAGGAGCAGTTACATAGAGAACAAATAGGGGTAGATGCAGTTACAGAAACGCACCTTACAGACTCAGAAGAGCCGCCAGCTATTGAGAATTATGTTTGGGAAGGGTGAAACAGAACTAAGTTGAAGAGAAAGGGAGGGGGAGTCGGAATGCTCATCCATCAGGGAGCCAAATGGAAAAGAGTACATTCACAATGTCAAGAGCATCTTTGGTTATCAGGTACAATGAGTGGGAAAGAAACTTGGCTGGGCGTTACTTATTTGTGGACCGGAAAAAATCGCACAGAGAAGAATAAAGAGTTAGTGGAATGCATAAGCGCTGATATTAAGGGTTTCGGGAATGGTGCTGAAATTGTTCTATTAGGTGACATGAACGCCCACATACAGGATTAATATGGCTATACCGACAATAATGGGAAGTCAATGCTAGACCTTTGTGAGCAACATAACCTCGTTTTCGTGAATACAGGGCCTAAGTATGAAGGGCAGATCACGTGGGAAGGCGGAAACCGGCAATCGACCATTGCTTACTGTCTGATGACGGAAGGAATTCATGATAAGTTGAGAGAAATAGCCATCAATGAGGAAGGGTTTAGCAGCATAGGGAGTGACCATAAACCCATCATTTTGAAAATGGGATATGTAGTTGGGAAACAGCAAGGAGCGCAAAATGACCAGTCCAAATTTGAACGCTGAACAAATAGCAAATATTGTCACTAGAGTTGAGGAAGAACTTAGCAAATGACCAAGTAAAGAGTTGGAATATGGTGAGCTTCTAAGTGTAATAAGGACAGAAATACGGAAAAAGAAACATGTTCGTTCGAAAGGAAAAAAGAAACCGGAAACGTGGTGGAGCAAGGAGATACGAGAAGCGATCGCTGAATGACAGAAAGCATCTCGAGAGCGCAGGCAGGCAAAGAAGGGGCAGTTGCCGCAGGATGAAGTAACCAGTAAGTGGGAAATATACCGGGAGAAAAAGTCCATGGTTCAAATACTGGTGCAAGCAAAATTAAAAGATGAAAGTGATCGTTGGTTGTCAGAAATACGTGAGAAAAAGAAGGCCGCACCCAGAATATTTTGGAATCACATCAAATTATTAGGCAGGAAGTCCACAACAATGCAACAGCGTATCCTAGACGAAGATGAAAACAGACTGGAAGGAGAAGCGGCAAGAAATTACATCTGAAATGTAACAGCTGGTCCTTTCCAAGGCAGTGACGAGGTTTTACTTGAAGAAAAAACAAGCATGAAAGAGACCCAAGCGGGAAAGGAGCTGGTGCTGACAAATTTCAATGGGAAGAAAGCGGAATAGAAAATTCCTAAGTGCACAGCCACAGGGCTAGACGAGGTTTCCGTTGGGCTGATAAATGAACCAGGACCAAAATGTGAGGAAGCTCTGGTGAAAGCAGTGGAAAAAACTTTAAAAGATAGACGAATACTAGACAGTTGGCGACAAAGTAGAATGGATTTAATTTATAAAGGTAAGGGGCAGAAAGACAGAATTCACTCGTATAGACCGTTGACCATTACATCGGTAATATACAGGCTAGCAATGTGGACAATCAAATTAAAGCTTCAAGCATAGCCAGAGAATAATGGCATTTCGGGAGAGCTTCAGAATGGCTTCAGAATACGTAGGCGTTTGGATGATAACTTGTTTGTTCTTACTCACTGTATAGAAATATCAAAAGCAGAAAGCAGACCGTTGTATGTGGCCTTTTTAGGCGTTACAGGAGCCTACGACAACGTAGACCGCAACACCTTGTGAAATATTTTGGAAGGGGAAGGCTTAGGTGACGACTGTCTACAGCTTTTGAGAGAGGTTAACCTAGAAAATACCGTTTCCGTTGAATGGGAAGGGAAGAGGAGCGAGGAGACAGTTCATATCAACAAGGGGCTGAGGCAGGTGTGCCCTTTATCCCTGCTGCTGCTTATGATGTGCATGGTGAGGATGGAGAGGGCGCTAGAATGAAGTAATATCGGGTTTAATCTCTTATACAAACAGGCGGGCACAGTAGTAGAGTAGTAGCTCCCAGGTTTATTTTATGCGGATGACATTGTGTTGCTAGCTAACAAGGAAAGTTATTTGCAACGTCTAGATAATACCTGTGGATCGGAAGGCAATAATTTAGGTTTGAAATTTGGTGTTAGAAAATCAGGTGTTATGGTATTCAATGAAAACAGTGAGCAGACAGTGGAGATACAGGGCCAGGAAATAGCTCGGGTAACAGGATATAAATACCTTGGTATATGGATAAACGAAGGCAACCCATATATGGAAACACAGGAAAAAACCATAAAAGTAAAGGGGAACAGAAATTGAGCCATAATGAAGCACAGAACGCTATGGGGATACAATAGGTACGAGGTCCTCCGAGGTATGAGGAAAGGTGTAATGGTTCCAGGACTTACTTTTGGAAATGCGGTTGTTTGCTTTAAATCAGGGGTACAATCCGGACTCGAGAAGAACCAAAGGTCAGTGGCTCGCCTCGCATTGAGCGCTCACGGGAAGACTACAGATTAAGCTATGCAGGGTGATATGGGCTGGACTAGCTTCAAAATGAGGGAAGCTCGCTGTAAAATTGAGTATGAAGAACCGCTGAGGAATATGGAAGAACGTAAATGGGCTGGGAGAGTGTTCAGGTATCTGGACAGGAAAAACATGAATTCACAGTGGAAGAAAAGAACTAGGAAGCTTACCAGCAAATATGCGGCCTGTAGTGTGGGCAACACAGCAACAAAGAAGGTCAAGCGAAAAGTCAGAGTGGCTGAAATAATCTCATGGGTGGCAGCGATGGAAAAGAAAGCTGCCATGAGTAACTACTCAAGAGGAAAAAACTAAATCAGGAAAAAAAACCATTTATGATAACTCAAAGGGAAGCTCATTACTTTTCGAAGCGCGATCGGGATGCCTTAGAACACGCACCTATAAAGCGAGATGTAAGAGGGAAGAAGAAGCATGTGCTTGCTGCGGTAAAGCTAGGGAAACTGTCGAGCATGTTTTATTAGAATGTGAAGACGTCTACCCAGCGGTCGATTTAAGCACCACTGGCCTCCTTGAAACCCTACGGTTCAGTGGGAGCAGTGGTAAAGCAAACATGTCCGCAGCAGGCATCAGTAAGAGGCGATTGGATGACTGATCGAAGAAAAGTAGGGAAACAACAAAAGACGGAGACGTACAAAAGCACAGTTCGCAATACGGGATCAGGTGATTTGGGCGTAATAGTTCATAGGGCTTTTTTTTCATTGTTTAACCTAGGTAGGACATTAGGCAGTATAATACCAAGAGTTTGGTAGTGCAACCCACCACCCCGTTCCAAAGGGGGCGCTCATAACATCCATCCATCCATCCATCCATAACGCCACCTAACGGCGGGGTTACTTGGGCGCAAAAACAAGAAGGCTCTTTCTTTTTGGCTGGGGTTCGGCAAGTGGCGCGGACGTTCAGCGCGTGCGCCTATCCATGCTTCTGCGAGCCCATCTCGTGAGGCCTACCCTGGAATGAACGGACGCGACCGTTCGAACGCGCCACCGTTCTCGTGAGCGTACACGCGAACGACGAGGCGTTGGTGTCCAGAATGGGGCGAACATGTTCGCTCGTTATCCGGTCGCGGTGAGTCGGACTTCCGCGATTTGTCGAGCGCCCATCGATATGTTTTGTGGATAGCAACTCGGCTAGCAGGCATTAGTTTATGAAAGGTGTAATAAATGCCCTTGGGATAGTTTGCACTACTGTGTTGTCTTTCCTTTGTCCCAAGAGCATGGGTGAGAATCCCACAACCTACATATGTGCATCTTTCCAAGAAACGTTTGCAATACAATAAAATTAACAAGGCCTTACGCAAATGCCACTTTAGCGGCCAAAGACCAATGATAAATGATGCGTTCCTACGTTGTTACTGTGCGCCACAGAGATACGGGCCAGCCACTGACCAGCGAAACCATGTGCACATATACGATGTAATCAAAAGGGACCACTTTACGTGCAACTACATGGTTAGGGGACCTGTAAAAATAGTGCCTTGGCATGGCACGACCCTTCACCGTAATGAATGCCTTGTGCTTTTAGCAGCTTTTCGAACATCATACCAGTTACAAGTTATGGAAATGCTCTGGCAGGTCCGTTGCTAAATGGGTGAGTAAGTCTAAATTAACTAAATTGGAACTCTATCCCCCCAGAAACGCTGCCGCTGAAAGGTTTGGGTTATTCGGCGATACTTTAATTTCGTACTTTGACTCTCGGCGCTACGCGTGGGTTGAATGACGGAAATATTACCGCACTCGAGAACTCTGTGGTGTTAACAAAAGAAATTCGAACTGGAGGAATCCTATTGAACAATCCACTAAGGATAGTGAAGTAAAATATTCAATACTGGAACGGATTCGTTCGAGTACTCGGCTTAGCAGGCAAGAGCGATGGCACTTCTGCATTACCTTCACCATATGCCAAACCCTTGACCCTTTCGTATTCACCGACCTCCCTCACGTTGCTATCGCTGATGAAATGTAGCACGTGGATCAATTGTAGTGCGGTAGAAAGCTACAGTGCTGCTTCATTCGTCCATACGCGGCATGTAAGCATAAACACTTTTTGCGTCACTCATTTCGTGCTTCGGTACTATAAAAGAGCGACTAAGTAAAATCAGGTTCACCCAGCGGTGACAGAATGAGGTTGTTCAAAGTTCATTACTTATATAGTCGCACTCTGTCTGGGAACATTTGGGCATGCCGCAGCATCTTTCGGAAAAAAATTATTCATTTCGTCTATTAGCCCCTTATATAACTCTGAAAATAAATTTCTTGTCATTCGGAGATGGTTTTAATACGTTCGCCGATCAGAAAATAAAGCTTGTTTGTATACATGCAATAAGTTTCGTGCAAGTTGCGTTATGAAAGGTCTGGGACACTCATACTGTGCAGCTCGGGTACGCAATGCAGTATTAGCGGTCTACTTTGCATGTCGGGTTCTTCAACTTAGCACTTTCGCAATCTTCCTACAGCGCAATAGCATGCCGTCATTTGCTGCCTTTCACGTGCCACGACTGAAGTCTGATAGTCACTAATGTTTATTGGGAAGTAGAACGGAGGGACAACGTAATCTAATAAATGGAAGTGTTAGCATGAGAGCGAGGGACGGAGAAGAAAACCATGTATGTCGTCACAGATATCCGTCTCGACTTGATCATTGCAGTGATGCCGCAGTGTCGCAGTGCCTGAGTGGAACTGAAAGCAATCAAAATGGAATTGGAGGTGGCATATGATCAGAAGAAGGGACAGGATTATTCTGCTACCAATGGCACTTGCCATTGCACGGGCTTCCATCTTAGAACTCTCTTTGACAGGTTTTTTTTTCCGCAGTACGAGTACCCAACCAGTTAGGCTGCATCGCTGAGTCGTCTACGCTCGAGAAGAGTGGGCACCATTGAGGAAATTTTATTTCATGGCGCAATGTTGCAGGATGTCTTCAGTCGCACTTGTGTCCCATTAGGTGGTAGCATCCACGTTTCCGGTCTCCTGCACGTTACCAACTTATTTTTCTCTCCGGACGCCTAAAATGATAACGCCGGTACCTGACTATTATTTTAAGAAGATGACGTCTTCAACATAGCTGAGTTTAGTTCAGAATCACGTCCCTTAAACTTTCTAGTACACTACACGCCACTCCTTTAAGCAACAGAGGGTAGGATGCACGACACCTGTGCTTGCTGCCTGCGTGCAGCTCTTTTTTTTCGCCCCAAGTGATCCAAAACACTTGCACTAAAACCCGTTAGCCACAGACATGTTGAAACTTCCTGAAGCGCGGCAAAACTGCGCTAAAGGGCACCTGTACGCCTGCCTGCTCGAATACAAGGCTTCATTATACATGCAATGCTTCGAGAGACAGGCACTGTTGTTCATCAGAATTTCATGCGGCAGCGTTCGTTACAACACACAGTGCACCTTGTACCTTTTCTTTCTGGGAACGCTTTTCAGTATTTCGAGTGCATGCCTGCAGACCAAGTTCAAGAAAATCGAACAAACGTGCGCAAGGACATGGTTCCTGTGGACGTCACCACATCCACAATAAATTGATGCACTGAAGGTGACGTTGTAACTGGGTAACAGCTCAGTCTGTTCCTTTTTGGTGTACCGGGAAGCACCCCATGTTATTTCCAATGTCGACCGGGAAATCAGAAACGATGATCTCGCTAAACTTGCCTCATTGTGAGTTCCACTTGTCAACATCCATCGTTTTGGATGATCCCGATGTTTGAAACTAGTAGTTCTGCTAGAATCTCTGCCTTTGGACGTGAAAATTGGCTACGTGAGGTATACAGTACGCCAACATGAGCCAGGAGCCTTGAAGTGTCCTAGGTGCACCAAACTACGTCATGTCACCGGAATCGTCAAGAGTACCAGAACGTGCAAACGATGTTAGAATCCCACGAAGAAGAAAATTGCGATGCCACCGTGAAGTGTGCAAGCAACTCCGGCGACCTCGAGGCAGCATCAAAGATATACCCGAAGGGTGAAAATTTAATGAACATTCTTCTTTAGAGTACTCAGCGCTATCATAACGACAGAGATGCGGCAACAGCTCTTTACCAGCCTAGGCGCCATTCACGACCGGCACCAAAGTGCCCGTACTTAGCACGTCCCAGAGGGATAAACGTTTCCTACCAGACCAGGATCTCTGTGACCAAGAGTGCCGTTTTACATCAGGCAAAACGGTGCGCCTAGCTCGGCTCATCCACATTCACCGACAGCGCGGAGAGGTCAGACTTCGCGACTAGCCACTGCAGACTTGGGATAGCCTTTATTGCCTTTGATACACACCAGTCCATTTGGCATCACTCCTCTGTACAAGGAGGAGAACAAACTTACGAACCTGTAGTAGTTCTATCAGCCAGAAAGGGAAACAAAGTCAAGACGAAGATAAGATTCAGAATCTGTTAAAACATCTACTGAGTTTGAGGTGCCGTCTGCTATGTCCACTGTACAGGTCCTTGCCGTGCTGGCGGCGCTCATTGCAGCTCCTGTCTAACTTACGAAGATCGAATTTTATGCGCCTTTCGTACGCCTTCAACGAGCGACACTCATCTGTTTATTCTTGTGATTCATATCTATATCCGGCAGGTCTTTCATGACCTTCCCTTGCGTGAGTGGTCGCTTGAGATAATATGCAATAAACGTCATTGAAAGTTGTTCTGGAGCACGCCCACAGCATCTACGTGGGCCTGTGGCATTATCAGGGCTCAAAATCATTCATTCAGCATCCCTCTAATCTGTCCTCATTCCCACTCATCGCCTTTTTTGTTCCTCTTCTGCACTTCAGCTGTGAAGAGTAGCGAGCTAGATCACACTAGCTGAGGTATACCTCTCTCTCTTTCGTTGAAAAAAAATTTCCCTCTTTAAACATGGTACCTTTCTTGCTAAATGGAACACACGCAAGCCAGTCTTTCAATGCCTCTTGCACATGGGTATGAACAAGAAGGCCTTAAGATGAATCCGATTGTAAGTAAAATGCACAAAAGTACTTTTGAATAAATTTGAATAAGATGTATTTTACATGAAATAAACAATCTAGCTATAACGACGGCTATAGCTAGATTACGATTTAGATAGCATAGAAAAACGTTCTACAAGTTGCCAATATTCACGCTTGCCAACTCCCACCAGCCAATTTATTTTCAAGAATTACAGCCATCTCTTTGACTACGCGATATAAGTAATCTGTGCATAGGAATGCCTTCACGTCAGAAATATTCAACTTCGATTAACTTTCAACGCACTACAGCGCCTGACGTGGAGCACAAGCTGTTAGTCGCATTTTATGTCTTTTATTTTTTTATCTTTCCCATTCGCTTTCTTAAATACGTCCTTTTGAGAAGAAACTGGGAGGAAAGGTACCTCGGAATTCAGGGGATTCCGGAAACACGGAATCCCCGGAATGCTCTAACACGGGAACATGCGAAGACACATTCTTCTGGTTTGCGTATACAGTGTCGGAAGTGGTCGCCGGAGGCCATGCCCGTTTTTCAACGATGGCTTGTCTGTTGTCGGATGGAACTGCTTTCACGAGGAAAGTGTAAAGCCAAGTTGGACTTCTTTTAGTTTTTGTATGGATAAACAGCGCGTCGTCAGAGTTGTCCGGCAACGTGATCGGCAGGGCGCCTACACAATGTCGGCAAATGACACGAAGACGCTTACGAGAAGATGACAGTGCAACGACACCGGGAGCGAGGCGCCCAGCTACCAGCCGCCTCGAAACATCCCCGGCGACAGTGCGATAAACAGTGAGAGAGTAAATGAAATGCATGTTTGCGCAGACATTTGCGGGTTCCTGTCTTGGAAGCTCCGTCTTTTAATAACTTCACCGGCATCGATGTAAAGATGGTGCCGGCATGCCGAGCGTATAATAGTAAAGAAAGTGTAGTGCTTTCGTGGAGCCTAATTGGTTTCACCAGCATAAGTTAAGACACTGACAACACCATAAGAAACACATATTGCTGACATCCAAAAATTGCTTGTTCAAGTGGCACAGGAAACTGTATGCCATTGTCCGATCGCTCTCGTGGTTAGAAGGTGTAGTCAGGTGTGGGCTCCATTTAACGCGCCGAAAAAAGACCGTTTGGCGACTGTTTGCATTCATTGTGCATTAAAATAGTCCTAAAATACGTTCTAAATATATTTACAAAATGTTGTAAATCTGTCGTAGAGACTTCTCTGAATATATGAGCCAAATATTTGATCACTGCATGCAGCAGGGACCTTACAATGTCATGTCAAAAAGTTAGCAAAATGACCTTCTCTCACTTCCACAAGGTCATCATTCAGCATCATCGAAAGCAGCTGGACCCACCAATCCAATTAGCTGATTTCGTGATCGCGATAGAAAGAGAGGAGAAATATGGAAAGAAGGACAGGCAGGGAGGTTAAGCAGACGCATGTCCAGTTGGCTACCTTGCACTGGGGGATGGGAATATAGGGATTGAAAAAGAGAAAGTCGAGAGAGAGAGCACAGTTTTGCGCACATTTGACGGTAGCTACCGAGTCTACAAACGGTCGACCGGACCTGCGGATTGAGGTACTGCAATAACGCTTTCGTGGCATTTTGTGCCATCGATGTGTCCGGCCATGTTTTAAGGGTAATAATTTCCGAAAATGCCGTAGAGGCCAGCCGGTTCAATGTTGTCCGGAAAGCGTCATGGTCAACGTCGTACAGGGGACGGAGGCATAATTTGTGTTCAATCGTTTCAACAGTTCCACAAGAGCCGCACATGGTCGTGTCCCCCATTCCTATGCGGAGCGAGTTTGTCTTTGTAAGTTTCCCCCTTGCCCTTCCCCCCGCCCTTCACTCGATCCAGAGGCGGCACAACAGTGTCGCCTCAGAGTGGGAACCTTTCGATCGCACTTGTAGCTTCACGGGTGGATCAAGTATATGACGATGGCACTTAGGAAGGCTGGGGGAAGGCCAATATTTTTGGGTCGTAACTTTAGCCAATGAAGCTTTCTTGAAGCACCGGTTCTGGATAAGGAGATCGAAACTGGCCAGGTTTCTACATGGGCAGACCGGGAAGCTTCGTCGGCGAGGTCATTACCAGCAATGCTGGTATGTCCAGGCAGCCAATGCAATGTAATTTCATGCCCTTTAGCCATATCTTAATGGTGGTCCTCTCCTGTCCCGTATACCAGCTGCTCATGAGCCCTGTGATATAGGGTATAATGCGGGCTCTGAAATGCTGCCTTTGATTCAGCAGACCCATTTCCGAGGTGCCTCATGCAGGAGGTATCTTACAGCAGCATGCAGGGTAGCGAGCTCTGCAACCGTTGATGTTGTCATGTGTGACAGTTTGAATATGATTGTAGTTTCCGTAGCCGGAATGACAGCGATATCTGAAAAACCATCGACATAGATGTGCATTCGATGCCCACGTTTCATTCATCAATAGCAGCTTCGTCTGTTTCAGCGCCATTTTCGGGTGATTGACCTTCTTCTTTAGACCCGGAATACTTAGGCGCACCTGAGACTGTTGGAGAAATGACAATGGAAATGAAGGCCTTGCTGTTGGCGTGTATCCTAACGAAAGACAACCTGTATGGGTGATGAATTATTCAGAAAGCGTGGTACGAGGTCGCTCCGAGAGAAGGAACGCCGAATAGTGAGCGGGGAAGTGGGAAAGATGACGAATATGCGCCCTGAGGGAATTCACAGCAACAAATGTTTGAATGGCGTGATCTTTGGTGAGCACGATTCTTGTAGGTGTCGACACGCAGTGAGGAAGTCCTGAGAACGTGCGCGACGTTTGGCCCTCTAAGCTCTCCAATGAGCAAACATTTGTCTTGCACGTGTGGGTAGCACTGGAAGGCTGTAGCATAGAAATGCTAGAAATCTAGCTCTGTACAAATGAACCACAGAGCGTATAGATGTACCGACGAGTTCCTCGCACATGAATCTCAGCACATGGTCAATCGACGACAGTTTTTTTTTTCAGGTATGTGCAATAAGGGCTGCAAGAAAGATTTTGGTCGATTATCACACCCACGAATCGATGGGTCTTTGCATATATGATAGTGCGTCAATTAATGTAGACTGAGTCTGACGTCATACGCTTACATGTGAATGCAATCGTTTCTCGCACATGAATCTCAGCACGTCGGCAATCGAAGACAGCTTTTTCTTTAGATATATACGTGCAATGATGGCCCCCGGAACGATTTCGGTCGATTATCGCACCGAAGAGTCGGTGGGTCTTTCTAGAGCCTATAGTGCATCCATTAATCTAGACTGGGTATGACATCATACGTTTACGTGTGAATGCAATCGATGGACATATCTTGATCGATACGGTCAAGCCTTGTGTTTAAACGTATGCTGATGTCACGGCTGCTGCCTACTGCTATCGCGTTTGCACCTGAAGTCAAGCGACCGCACAAGTCCAAAGGCAAATGTCATCTGCGTATATCGAGACGTAGATTGTTTTTCGTAAAACTTCAGCTAGTCCAATGAGTATCACATTGATGAGCATGGCACTCAATGCTCCTCACTGAGGCGCGCCACAGCACTTGAAATGGTCAGCTACGGGGCCATCTTCTGGTTTTACAAAGAAACGACTGGCGACTCATGTAGTCATGTAACCATAGCATTATTAGTTATACTTAATTCCTAAATTTGTGTTAAATAAATGCAGCATTTATATGTCTGGGATCTCAAGAAAGAGAAAAATTATTTTATCTGTGCGTTACCGGCGTACATGTGATAACTGTGCGTAGCGGCGTCTGGTGCGCGTGTCGTCCGAGGTAGCAGTGGCGTGCTGGGTAGTGCGTTGTACCGCGGTCGCCGCGAAGCACCCCGACGAGAGCTTTCACCACCGCGAGGCTCAATTTCTAGGACGGGCTTTGCTATCTCGGCTTGTTCGCTGTGTAGCTTTCAGCGCCCTAGCGGAGACGAAGAGAGAGTGAAAGCCGGGTATGACTGCGATAAATCCACTTATAGTTGAAGGATCCGAAAATTCTTTTTGTGGCTTGAGAATTGTGAGACGACGTCCTTTGATACTGAGGCCATACTATGATTAGTTGGAAGAGTGTTTCAGGGTTATATTAAGAAACTATGCGGACTACAAATAACAGGGTTCAGAGTTCGTTTTCACCTATAATTAAGGCATACTTTGTGATAGTTGTGGAAATGGTCACTAGAAGCTTTACGCTACGTTGTCAATTTAGATATCGCTTCTGAGATTATTACCACATGCGGGGGTGGCTTCGTGCCTCTATAGTCCTGCTCCTGAGCACTAGGTCACTGGTTCGATTTCTGGGCCACGGTTGCCGCACTGCGGCTAGGGTGAAACGCATAAAGTGTTGGTTGTGCGCTATTCAGCTGCGCTATATATTTATCTAGAAATCAATCTTGTTGGTTCTCACCTTTGCGGACGTTCATCCACCTCACGTAAATGTTTTGGGAGCTTAGCACACTAAGACGACTATTTTTGCGCATGAACAAAACATAAGAGAAACGACACTCTGAGTTCACGATATATAAGTTGTTCTATGTGACAAAAGAGAACACGCTCGCGTTACCGCGAGTAACTGGGACACACTTCATCGTTCGGACAGGTAGACGCGGCCAGATAATCAGCCCACATCGAGCGGAGCCGGAATGTGCGGGTGCATCTAAAGGCTAACAGCAGTTTCCATTTTTCTACTTGGCCACTGTCCACGCTTTCATTCTGATTTTGTTGCACTAAAGGCTACGATGACAGACAAGCTGACACAAGAGACTCGGCCACGCACAGATGCATAAAAAGTTCAGTGAAGAGAAGAATTTCATGACCCCGCAGTCCCACTCGAACTACGCACCGCTGTCGAGCAGAAGCCTCATGTGCTCCACAGAAAAAGAATATAGGCCGATATAGAAATTCGTCGGAAGACTTGCGCACATTAAAAAGCACACGCAAAAGGCAATGCCTTCCCTCATTCTTGTGTGCCGACATCTGCAAGTCAATTCCACTTAGCGAGGTGACTGCGCACCTCGCGTAGGCTGACAAAAAGATGTAAAAAAAAACAACGAAGTGTAATGACGTAAGCAGAAGGGCAAGTTCTGCTGCGAAAATAAGAAAGAAAGAAAGTGCTCTACGCGCTGTCATTCTAAACATGGAAAATATGCTGTGTGCTTCTGCTGAGACAGAAACTGTGCACCAGTGGGCCGCTAGCTGAAAAACGTCTGAAATGTTTTCCAGGAGCGTCAGTGGCATAGTTCTGCTGCATTTTTATTGACGGTCAGTTTATCTTCTTTTTATCGTCACTGCATACTTTTGTGAAACTAGCATGCCAGTGCTGCAGAGTCCTTTGTGGCTACAGGCTCTTTTGAATATAATGAGAAGTCGATTTTGTCTTCCTCAGTTCTCGGTGGAACAATGTAAAGTTAGGTGGAGAAAGAGAGGAAGTTGAATGAAGAGTTAGAACGAGGTGGAGGCCATATAAAAATTTGCTTATCAATGCACAGAAATAGGGAACGCCTGAAATCAGTGGCCGCATTTTGTGCGCAATAACATGAAGAAGAAACTTCGAGCTTAAATGGAATAAAAAGCGAGAACACAGCGAAATGTAATTCAAAACGAACAGTTTTGGTGTACGTCCTAGTGAAAGTGAAGGTTTGAGGCGTACTTTGCTGGATAAAATTAAAGAATATAGCCCGATTTGGCGCCATGTCGTGATTTTTCCTGTATGAGAAACAGGAGAGGGGTCGGCTAAAAAAGTCAAAGCGAACAAAACCTTCACCACGAAAGCCTACCTCATCTTTCGCGGAACAAAAGCATTGTGCGCATTTTTCGGTTTTCTCTTTCACTCCACACATTCTTGGAGCGATACTATGTCATCTCAGCCTCATGCACAGCGTGACCCCATGCCAGCGCATGGGGTCACGCTGTGACCCCATGCGCTAACTAAGTTAAAGCCTCTCGGATCAAATTTTGCTGTTTCAGTAAGCTGGTCAATTCGACTAAGCGAATTACAGAAGTCGCATGATCAGCGCTAGGGTTCCGAGGCACCGTCGTGTGTGCTTAATTTTATGTGGTACATGTACAAAGGCTCCTCTGTTCTATGGTTTTGGCATGCGTAATGCAATGGCAGCAGTTGTGATTATCAGCACTTAATAACAATGCTCAGGCAGGGTTCTCTGAAAAGAAAATGCGAACTTAGTGGCGTTGCGGCATTTTAAGGTATCAATGGACGAATGGGCGAGTATAGTGTGTATTTGTGATACTGTCTAAGTCATTCTGATGACTCGCGTATACTAGCGTTACTCTCTTTTAGGCTTTCTAGTGAACAACAGCAACTACGAACCTCACTGACATGGCAAATAACGTCGCAACTACATGAATATTTCCTTCCCCCCACATATGCCACATATGCCCATATGGTAACATATGATTCAACTGGAATGGAGTAGCAGGGTAGAGCGATCTAGCTCAGGCCGATCTCTCTGCTTCTTTCAATTAAGTTTACTGGCTCTCTCTCTATGTGGAATGGGTGCAAATTTAGCCCGCTACCCTGGTAACACTGAAAAGAGCACCAAGATCACAATTAGAGAACGTAGGCGGAACACTACGAAAAATATGCGTGCGAACTGAAATACATGTGGATCAAGTATGGCACTTGTAAAACTTCAATTTATGATGTACTGAAAATCATTTTATGGTCCTTTTACGCAACTTTCCATGGGTCCCGAGGGAACTCTATGTTACCAAAAGTTTATACATGGCGTAAATAAGCGCGAAGTGGTGCGTAGGCGAAGTTTGAGGTGGGGGGGTTAACTGGTCCCTTTGAAATTAATTGTGTATGCAAGTGCTCGAACTCGTCGATGGTGTGCTTCTCGGATGGCACAAAATTTAACCTGCTGCACGGGTCACATGCGACCAGAATTAACTCTAACAAGCATGCGAGAACGCTATGACACATTTGTGTGCCAACCTGTGTAGCACCATGAGATACAGCTTTTGTATGATATACCTTTATGAAGTGTTCTAAGGCATTAATGGCCCTATCACGCTAAGCTTCCCAGTGGCCCGATATAACTGTATGTTGCACAAAGTTCATGCTGGGCAAAAATAAAGGGCACTGTTTGGGTTGTATGTGTGCACAGTCGAAAGAGTCATTTCAATGAATTACGTTAAAACGCTCCGGATCATTATCAGATAGTTTTACGACTGACACAATATTTATCCCGCTGCCCTAACAAAAATACAAAAATAACAAAAATATGAAGGAGAACCAAGACCAGAACTGGACGCTCCCATCACGGAGGAAGAGGTGTATGCCGCGGCACGAGCCTCACAGCGCAACACTGCTCCCGGATTTGACAAAATCACCAATGCCATGATTAGAAACCTGAGCCCGATGCACATCCAGCACTTCACCGAATACCTAAACGAGGAACTCTGGAGCAAGGGCCACGTACCGAACGAGTGGAAACACGCGGAAATCGTGGCCATTCCCAAACCCGGCAAGAAGCCCGCGATCGACGCCCTGCGTCCCATCTCGCTGACTTCGTGCCTCGGCAAGCTGTACGAGAGGGTCATCGAAACCCGCCTTCAACATTACATAGAGGACGGTGACCTCTTCCCGCACACCATGCTTGGCTTCAGGCCGGGACTTTCTGCGCAAGATGCATTGCTAATCCCTAAGGGAAGAAGTTCTTAAGGGCATCCCGAAGGGAGGAGAACATCTCCTGCTCGGATCGACCTAAAGGGGCCTTCGATAACATCTCTCACGGGGCCATTCTCAAGGGACTGGACGACATCAGCTGCGGGGAGCGCATCTTTAATTACGTTAAATCGTTCTTGACGGGCCGGACGGCAACCATCGGAATAGGCCAGACTCGATCGGATGCGATCGACGTGCCGAACAAAGGAACACCGCAAGGGGCGATAATCTCCCCGATTCTATTCAATGTCGCGATGCTAGCGCTGACCAAAGAGCTGCGGAAGATCCCCGACCTAGGTTACGCCCTGTAAGCAGACGACATCACGCTCTGGGCCACCAAGGGCTCCCTAGCGCGAAAAGAGGCGACCCTTCAAGAGGCCACGACAGCCGTGGAGAGATTTGCGGCAGCGAGCGGGATGCAGTGTGTGTCAGAAAAGTGCGAGGTGATCTGGGTGCACGGAGGAGGAATCTACAAGTACCCCGGCTCTATCGACCTCTATCTTGAGGGCCAGAAGATCACGGAAGGCAATAAGACTAGGATTCTGGGTTTTTGGATCCAGAGCAACCTGAAAGCCTCCCACACCATCCAAACCCTAAGGTCTGCCACCAACAAGATCTCGCGGATTATAAAATGAATTACAAGAAGCCGCAAGGGCATGCGAGAAGAGGACACGCTTCCCCTCGTCCAGGCTCTGGTGATCAGCAGAATCACGTATAGCATGCCGTATGACTATCACTCGCTAAACAAACGCGACAAAGAACAAGTCGATGCCGTCATCAGATGCGCGTACAAAACGGCCCTGGGTCTCCCTGTCACCACCTCAAAAGAGAAGTTTGCGGCCCTTGGGATCCACAACACCTTCGCTGAGCTGTCGGACGCGGTTATGGCTTCGCAAAAGACCAGACTGCAGAAGACGGCGGCGGGCAGAGCCATCCTGCACCGGACCGGAAAGGCAATGGAGCTCCGTGCCCTCGATGGGCAACGATCACTCCCGCCTGAGGTCAGAGGCAAGATCAAGGCGAACGCGATACCGAAGCACATGAGCCATGAACTCCATGAAGGACGACGCAAGGCTTGCGTCGGCAGGCAGCGCCGACAATTCAAGGGTGACCCGTACGTAACGTACGTGGACGTGGTGGCGTACCCTGTAGGGGGCCACTTCACGGTAGCCGCCGTGAACGGGAGAGACAACTCCTTGACCCTCGCGGCCTCCGTCAGGGCAGAGACCCCAGCTGCGGTGGAGAACATAGCCGCGGCGCTGGTAATAAAGCAAGAAGACAGGGTAGGCAGGGAAGCCCATGTCGTTACCGACTCGCAACAGGCCTGCCGTAACTTTACCAACGGACGAACACCGCTGCTGGCGGCACAGATTCTGAGGCTGCAAGAATACCATCAAATCACGTGGACGCCGCACCACGTGGGTCAGGAGGGGAACGAGAGGGCGAACGCCCAAGCTCGAGCGCTAATCAACCGAGCGGGGCAATACGAATCGTCTCATGAATCCCCACCATCTACCTTCATGCCCCTGCCGTCCAATTACTGCGACCGACTCGAGATCCAGCGACTCAACCGCAGGATTTATCCTCCGCCTCACAGAAAGCTCAGCACTGAAGATGCCGTAGCTCTCCGACTTATTCAGACAAACACATTTCCTAACCTACACAAATACAGTAAAATGTTCCCACATACATATCGCGGCATCTGCCCCTGGTGCGGCGACACACGCTCTACACTCTTCCACATCTCGTGGAAAGAGTGGCGACACACGCCCTACCCTCTTCCACATCTCGTGGGGATGCGGGGGCAAACCTCATCACTTAAAGATGCGTAGCACGTCATTTGAGCGGTGGGAGGTACATCTGACCGGCGATACCCTGGCGCGACAAGAAGCTCTCGTCCAGCAGGTACGTCGAGCAGCCATGGCCAGTGGAGTCCTGGAATGAGGACACCACCTACTCGACCTCAAGAGCAACCATCTCGATGGTTCGAATAAATGTTTTTTTCTCTCTCTCTCACTAAGGCCACGGAAATCAAACTTAAAGAACACCGATAAACGCTTTGGCAAGCTTGCTTGCGAACCTGAGCGCTTGTGGACCAAATGCAGCCTTTTTAAAACATCCCGTACTGCAGCATTCCAAAGCGTCATACGGGCCTTTCACGCTAGGTTCGTCGGAGTCCCGAGAGAACTCTACGTTATACAACGTTTCAATATCGCAATAATAGGGGCAATAATATCGCAATAATATGGGTTACGGGTGCGCAAAGCTGAAAGCCTGTGGCCTAATTGCATTTTTTGCAATGCATTGAGCATGACATTTCTCTTGAGCACTATAAGACAGTTCTACAAGTGGTGGAAGAGAGAGAAAAATGAAGAATAAAGGCTGGGAGGTTAACCAGATATCAGGTTCCGGTTTGCTACCCTACACTGGGCATGGGAGATAGGATTTAGAAAGAGGACAGAGAGGAAAGCGTTAAAAATACATGCACACACAGGCGCACACACACAAAAGCGTTCCAGTTAGAGGCGTTCACAAAGGCCGGTAGATCGCAAAAAGCGCAATAGCACTTGCAAGGCCTTCCGCGAGGTTCGGTCCTTCGGACGGTGTAGAATTCTTTTTTCCGGTAGTGGTTGGCCGTCCAGCTGGTCAAGTTCGTGGCGAAGGCATTCCCTCTGTGGACTGTACTGCGTGTAGGCGCACAAAATATGGCCGATCGATCCTTCATGCCCGCAGTGTTCACAGGTTGCGGTGTCGGTCATCCCTATGCGGAACGCGTAGCCTTTGGTAAAGGCAACGCCCAACCGCAGTCGATACAAAAGCGTGGCGTCTGCACGGCGAAGCATTGATGGGGCTCGAAGACTGAATGTGGCATCAAGAGAGTACAGTCGAGAATTTCGTAATTGTGGTTCATTCCATTGCGACGTGGTGCACTGTCGAGCCAGCACGCGGAGTTTCCGTGCTGCGTCACTTCTAGAAAGTGGAATTGGTACGTGGCGGTCCTCAGTATGGGCTGAACGGGCAGCTTGATCACCCCGTTCATTGCCGATAAACCCGCAGGGACTTGGAAGCCATTGCAAAGGTATTTTATGGCCTGCATCACTTATATGGTGTAATGTCTCTTTAATGTGAAGTATTAGCTGTGTGTGCGGTCCGCGTCGTAAAGGTGAAAGTAGAGACTGCAGTGCCGCCTTTGAATCGCAGAATATCGTCCACTTGTGTGGCGGTTCATCACCAATGTAATGAAGGGCAGTAAAGAACACTTCGAGCTATGCGGCCGTCGATGTTGTCGCGTGAGCCGTCTTAAATTTGTTGGTTGTAACTTTCGCTGGCATTACGATTGCCGCCGCGGAGCTGCTTGGCAGGACAGATCCATAAATGTAGGTATGCGTAGTGTCACGGTAGTTCTCGTACAAAAGTAGTACGTGAGCTGTTTAAGGGCTGGTGATGATAGATCAGCCTTTTTCGTGATGCCAGGTATTGTGAGGTTGATTTTTGACTCAGCGAGGCACCATGGTGGAATCGAAGGTCTCGCAGCCGGAGTGAAACAAGCTGGCAAGGATTCACCATGTGAGGTTATCACTTGGCTGAAAGAGGTGCGTGGTCTGTCCGCTGGTAGAGAGTCTTGATAAGGTGCCTTATATGGGTCCTGAGCTTTTCAGTGTCAATGTGAGTCTTGACAAGGTGGCTGGTCTCTTGCGAGTGCTATCGTAGCCACTGTTGATACACTATGAGGCAGGCCTAGACAGATCCGGAGCGCTTGAGCCTGAAAATTTCGTATTGTGCGTAGATTCGTTTTACCTGTGTTGGTTATTGCTGGCACGCTGTATCTCAGAAAGGCTTGAAAAAGCAACCTGTACAGTTGTAACATGGCACTTCTCGACATTCCCCAAGTCTTGCCAGGGAAAAACTTGAACAGGTAGCAGATGCCTGTCAACCGTTTTTTCACGTATGACACGTGAGGGCTCAATGACAAGTCACTGTCGATTATGACACCTAGAAACTTGTACGATCAAACATGTGGTATTATTTTGCCATTCGTCATTAAGCTGTAGTTTCTCATGGGTTTGCGCAAGCGGGGGAAAATAAAGCCTACTACTAAGGCATCAATAAAAACGCCACGGAATGACGTTTAGCGAACAGTGGGAAGAAGTTCTCGAAAATATGTGTGCGAACATAAATTCATATGGCTGAAAAACAACTTTTGTAAGACATTCCTTAATGAACTGTTCCAAAGCGTTATACAACCCGTTAACACTATGTTTGCCAGTGTCCCATAAGAATTCTACGATGCAGAAAGTTTATGTTCAGAGTAAAAAAGGGGTACGTTATAAGTTAGGTATGTGTAGGTAAAATTCAAATTGTTTAGACTAATCAAGGTCTGTGCAATAAATTACGTATTCAAGCACTGCACAGCTTATATGAATAAATTTTACGAGCAGCGTAGAGCTTTGGCCCCAGCCTAGGCATATGTTTAAATGCCCAATTAAACTTAGTAAAAAAGATCGGTGCCCTGTGGCACGTCTGTTTGTGAATGTAAATTTGTTAGAATAAAATATAGCTTTTACAAAGCATTTATTAATCCACCGTTTGAAAGTGTCATGCAGGCAGTATAAGTTACGGTTCCTCATGTCCCCAGAAAATTCAGTGGCACAGAAAGTTCACATTTAGTAGAAATGAGAAGCATCTTACGATAAATTTGTCCCGCGATTTTAACGTTTCTTCCTCTATTAGGAGAACTAAAAATGTTTATTTAACCCGTGTTTTTCGGATACTTTCATGCGTTATACGAGGTTGCGCTGGTTTCCTCAGCGACTTAAATATGCATCTTGTTTATGCTTCGTGAAAATAATGACCAGGACACAGATATAATGCATAAAAAGTTCAGTATATGCGGGTTAACCGGGTCCTTTGCAATAAGTTACGTGTGCGAAATCTCCGGAGGATGATTTCCCTGGCAGACTTACAAATGCCACCAAGATTTAATTTAACGATACTGGGGGGGGGGGAGGCTCTAGCAAAGCTTATTGCGAAATTTTTTTCTCGATCAAATAAAACCTCTCTAAAAAATTCCAAAGGGTCTCTTCGGAAGTGTTATAGGGACATTTTATACCATTTCTTCAGCGTCGTGAGGGACATGCTGTATTAGAAAAAGTTTATATTTTGCGAAAATTAGGGCTTTGGTATGGGTTATGTGTAGGCAGAATTCAAAGTGTTTGGGTTTAGTATGGCTTGCGTGGTAAATTTCACTTAGCAAATTCCGACACCCCGTAAAGCATGGGATTGAGTTCCAGAATGGGAAAAATTTTGTCAAGCCGTCAGAAACGAACCAGTCACGTACGCTCAACGTGTCAAAGTATGTGAGGATATGGACAGAACTTAAGTTCTCATTACAACTTCTGGAACGATACAGCTTCGCTGTAAATTGGGTTGTGATTGTGCAAGGTCCTAGAAGATTGCTGTCAATTGTTTGTTTGGGGCTGCTCAACATTCTACTATCTATCTATTGCGTTATAATTTGAAGTGGCGCTTGGTCAGCGTAAAATATATCGAGAACTTGCAGAAAGAAGTTATATTTTTCTGATTCCATTGTTCAGTGGGACAACATCCAAGCACGTTCCTGCCCGACAGGACAGCAGAGTGGCGTTATAGATAACCTTCATTTTTTTCAAGTCGCCGTACACCAATTTTTGAAATTCACTGTTTATGTGAATGTATGTTTATGCGGCAGGTGAAGAGTGTCGTTGATGCGGTAAAGGATTTTGCGTTTCAGGTTCGGTGGGTCGTTTTGAATGCGCCACCTGGGGATTATTCAGCTCTCAGTCAAAAAAATTTGTTACAGCTGATGTCACGACCGAAATGACGCAGTGCCACGCACGAGATTTGAGAGATTTTTCCAGTGTTCATTTACATTGCTGCTCTATAAGGTACTTAGCAGTTGTGAATCCATTGAGCTACTACTGTGTAAACTACATGGCGTTATCACTGCGGCGTCGCTGCAGGCATTGTAGGCTGTTGTCCACGCTTTCGGCATTGTTGTCCACCAACCGCATGACCGTGTACGCATCCTCTGTTGTGGGTGTCATTGCCTCAAACTATCATAATTGCCATGTAGGCTTTGTTTGTGCGGCCAGTGCTGCTTTTAGGGGCAGGAGAACGAAGGCACGCAAGCACATCGCTATCTTGAGAAGAACAACTTCTTGGTCATGCAAAAAATGTCCATCTTGTCCACTACAGCACCACACATTCTCTCCTTCGAAATACGTGCATCTAAGCAAGTGCTACCAATGTCTCTCTGGAGCGCAATTATCCAGAAACGTTGTTGCGTAATAGCTCTGTGGTATGCAGAATTCAATCAACATATCTTACAGTAATGCAATAGTTCTTGTGTGTACGCTATCTTGTTAATTGTACTAAATACCATGAACAAAAAAGAATAGGATATATTGGTAGTTAGTGCTGTAGACTCAGAAAATAGCATTGCTTTACTAACAAGGGTTCAAATCCAAAAGGCGGTGTTAGAGAAATTCAGTTTTTTCTTCAGCTATGGCAATGATGGTGCTGGACATGACGAGATGGCATGACGGTGACAAAAAGCCTCGTTGTGCGTCATTGAGGACAACAACGGTCCTCATCAGCACGACGGAATGGACGCACAGACAAAGCAAACACAATGTCAAGCACACACTGTCACAGTAAAAGGCTGGCAAATATTCCTTCACCGGCTTCTCTACGTGAAATGAATTCTGAGTTTATCCAAGCACGATTACAGAAAGCGATATAAGGACATTGCGGCGCAAGATCAAGGCCTGAATAATACTGCAACAATCCTTTTTGAAGTTATTTTTCTTTGCACATTTCAGCATTGGCATCAGCGGCACTGCGCCCCCGTTATCAACAAGATTATTCAGGTGTAAGCGATTGACGATAAGAAATGAATAGAATTGAAAAAAAAAATCGATATATTCCTGCCCGTTTTCGTAAGCTTCATTCCTATGAAGCTTAATCCCGGTACGCTTAGCAGTTTGCAAAGACGAAACCTCTTATTCTCCTGGCAAACAAATGGAAGCATGCACCATAGCACAAATTCGATAATTCCTTACAACGTCGCCAGGGACGTACAATTTTATAATATTACCTGCATGTTTCTCTTTTGGCACACTTCATTCTCTTCAATTTTCGCCTTGAAGCGCACGATGAGCAATAACGTCACGTTTTTAAAGCTCCAAAGCAAGATTAGCATAATTTTATTTACTTCTCTCAACGCGCCTACTTACGCTTCACGCTTGTTACGTTGCTGGTACATGTCCCTTAACATCCGCAGCATCGGCTGCGAACATCACTTTGTTGGTTCCTAATGCCACTCTTAATGTATATTTGTCCACATTTAGGGCTGCTATTCCGCACAGCATCTATTCGCTAAAACAGAACTTATCGTCCTAAAAAAGAAGAGAAAAGAAAAAAAAGTTAATCGACTTGGAATTAGGCGGTTAAGACCAAAGATATCTCTTTTCATTGGTACAAGATATTTTACCAGTGTTCTTATTTTTATTACCAAATTTAAAGAAGAACCTCTACATTTGTCCTTAGCATTTCCTGCTTGAACCTAAAGCCCTCAAACATGGTGTAGCACTGAGTGCCACACTTTCAGCGTGTTTCACCAGTGGGTGTCACATCTGGTAAAAGTGGCCGCTTCTCACAATGAAGCTTGCTTTATCTGCAGTGCTTTGGCAGAAGAGCCATTGGGAGTAGCATAAATGTGGTGATGCGGATAGGCACGGCAGACATGCGAAGAATCCATTAAAGAATCTCTCTCTTTCTCCCTATCTCTCTTCTCGCTATTTTAGTTGCAAATCTGTAAGTATGAATAAGTTGAGGTGGACGTGAAGTGTTTTTTTTATATTACAGGCTTTCTTATGGGTGCGCAAAGCACCGATCATAAAGCCCACCAAATTGTTCAGTTGTAAGAATTGAAAAATAGATAGTGTGCCATGCAAAGCTATGTTTCACGTTATTACTGAGTGTGTAAAATTCACAACGAACACACAGCTAATACGAGATGTCTAAGACGTTCTTTAGACAATTTAACTGGGAACTCAGTTAAATACAGCGATGTACAAGGACACCTACTGCCAAACCCTTTCAAGCTGTGTGCGCCAGTATTATTCTTGGCCAGCGTTATCGATTTCTTGGACTATGAATGAGTGACTGGGAGGAGAACGCGACTATAACGATTGTGTTGTGTGATTATTTCGCAGGGATGCATTGCAGCAGTGTATTTTATGCGACTCGTTATACTAAAATGTCGGGCGTAATTGCGAATGACAGATATACGGATATGACATTGGCATGCCCAAATTGAAGTTATTCTAGCGGTGAAACAGTGTGGTTTGCACTGAATACGAATCTTCCATAACTCTCGGAGGTCGATAGTCATTGTTTGGTCATGCGTCAGTGATGTGCCAGTCATGTGTCCATCAGTGCCAGTTGCATTGCAAAAATTGCCTTTTCCACCGTGAAAAGCGAACACATTGGAACGTTTACAAACACACCATGCTTCAGTTTTTCCAGAGTGTAGGTGGTGCCCGAATCCGCACCCAAGCGATGGCTCTTTCCACATATGCCAAACAGATCTCGAATGCCACGCTTTTGGTAACTGCATACACAAGAAGCGACTCAGTAGCCGGTGATACATGATATATGCCATGCCTTGGATATCTCCTATTGACACTTTCGGCAGAAACAGTCAGTAGAGTTGATATCGCCATGAAACCTATATGCAGCTATAATTGCACGCACGTGTGCAGCTTTGCAAACGTTGTTCGAAAAGCTTCCGTGTTCGCCGAGTGCCCTTAGGGCTGATCTCTCGGCGATTATATCCACGACCGCCTACGTGGTACCCTATTAAATGTACGAATTTCACGAAGAATCGATGTTTGCGGGTGATACACGAAAAATATGTGTCTGTAGATTTGTGCCAGTGTCGTACCAGGACACGGAAATTTTGAATCGTCGGGTCCTCGCTCACGTTAGACGCATTGTGCAAGCCCCGCGAATTCTGACTTCAGAATTCAAAGAAACACACGTGCATGGTCTCCTCTAGTGAGGCATGACCGCTAAGTGTGCTTCGATAAATTAATAGGCCACCGACTTCCTCATTATTCCCCAATTTCAACGCCTACAGTTACAGAATAGAGCAATGGGGCCATGGTCCAAAGAAAGAAGCTCGCCAAGTAGCCCCTATGCAAGCTCTTCACGTAGGCGACCCCTTCTCAATAGTTTCGTAAACAGCAACGAACGCGAGTCAACCCCCATCAATTCAGGGTCACCAGTTGGCGAACGAAATTTATCGACCTCGGCCCAGCTGAGCTGAAGCTAGTTGCTCAACGTACTAGCCATTAGTCGACGAACAAATTCCAATGGCCCTATTGAGAACCATTAGCATTGCAGCCTTCGTACTTGAACATCTTCGACCGGGAGATCCGGTTACACTCGCCTTGTAGGTGTTGAAAGCATCGCCAGCGTCCTTAGCAATGCCATTCCTATCGCACCGCACTCTGCGTATAGCCGATTGATTATTCTTTGATACAGATCAGACATAGCAATCTTGCCGCCATAAATTAAACTGGCACCACGATTGTTATATGCAAAATATTCGGCTGTGTGGCGCGTGAAAGATCTTTCAAGCGACGCACGCAAAGGGCCAAGGAGAAATTAGCCTGATATAAGCAGTTTCATCAAAAGCGTGGAGTGCTCTGGACGCCTCAGCAACACATGCTGAAGCAGCTTAGGAAGCTCCCCTTTCAGCTATTACAAACCAAGCAACTCATGACAGGTTTCTATTAGGGTCTTACATTGCCCTCCTGGCCAAACACTGCTTCTTGTAATTGAGATAGATTCTTTGACAGCACTTCTTCCCCGTGAAAGCCTGTGAACTTGTCACCTGCGTCATTTATGATGCGATAGCGCGAGCTGCATTGTACAGCGAGCCATTACACGAGATTACACAAGGCGTGGCTACGCTGACTTGCTTTCTAGAAAGTTTCTCTTGTATTTCCGGTTTCCACCAAAGTACGTGTAATTGGATTCCGTGACCAGTATCCGTGCGATTCGATAGCGTGGAAGTACATTGCATCGTTCAGCATTAGGCAGCGTTACGCAGCTTCCCGCCACTCTATATGTTTGCAGGCGTACTTTTTCAGAGGTTCCGGCTTGACAACACTCCACAAAAACAGGCAGCATTTGCACTCATAAGGGACCCATATCTGTGAGAGTTTCTTCCCTTTTATTCTATATACATATATATATATATATATATATATATATATATATATATATATATCTTATTAGTCGTCGCTCCAAGTGGTCAAATCCAGCGACAGCAGTAGCCCAGCAGCATGTTAGCAGGTTGTGAAAAGCAAAAAGAAATCAAGAAGCATCGTTACAAAATGTGGCCTTGCTGGCAAATCGCTAAGCGACTCCCACAAGGCATTGCACTGAACACAATAGTCCAAGGCATTCGGTGGTTGATAACGGAAACAGGGGAAAAAATGCAGCGCTAGTATGTGAAGCACCTACTTCTTGTCGCTCACATCTGCGGTCGTCCTACTTTCGTTACAAAATAGTAACTGCCATGAAATGCACTCACATATTACGCAATATGTTCTGTAGACAGCCAGTTAGTATCGATGATTGGGTCGTGCACGAATAACAGTGTGAGCGCCTGAACAGTTCTGTAAGTTGTTTTCTTATATTGCGCCAGAACAGCAAGTGAAGGCTGTTGGTTAGTAGTTGTATCTGTATGGTTTGATCAGTCTGCTGAGCAAGTGGTAAAATTTCGCGATGAAAGATAACGATGTATATACTTCTTGTTTTAGTGGCGACGGTCGTCATTTTTCCGAATAATGGCAAGGCATGTTGTGCTTTCGGAAAGTGATGCAAAACATCGGACTATTGGCAATCAAGAACACTACAACACAAGCCCAAGGGTCTTTCTTGAGATTTACGTTACCTCAATAAGTCAGTTAATGTTCTCGAGAAGCTACAGTAGCGATGCACCTAGGCCCGACCCTTCCGTAACATGCACCCCTGACCTAACCACTAAACCTCCTAGACACACGCACACATTGTAAACCACCTCCGCTTTTGACAAATAAACAAAAGTAAGTCTGTCCGGCTCATATTTGTGCAGGGTATTCGCTGCGAAACTTGAAGAATGCTTGAGCAACATCAATAAAGGCTAGCGCACTTTGAAGATAACTTCGTCATCACATCTGCAACAACTGTGTCGACGTTCTGAAATGTGGCAATGTGATGTTGAGTACGGCCTGTCGGGAGCAATTAAAAAAATTTTTGTGATTGAGCGGTGTCCTAAGACTAAACTTTGATGCCTACGGAGGAGACATTGACTTTCGCAGGCAGCACGAACACCCAAGATTCGCTTATTAATTCCTTGCTCAAATTTAAGATATTCTCTTGTTACACCATCACCTCAGGTCGCGAAAGAGACTCAGTGGGCAATTTTCGTTGGATTCCTGGGCATGCGTTTAGCATGCTACAATAGCAGGGGCGTAGGCAGGGGGGGGTGTCTTATGGGGCTTCAGCTCCCCTGCCCCTCCCCGTGAAATGTTTTCGTGCTTTCATGCGCCGCCGACCAAAACAACCCCCGACGCCGGAAATCATGCTGGACTTTGTCTAGAATGTCATTTTCACGCTCGAAAAGACATTTCAGCACGAACATTGATAAATTGAGCTGGATTTCGCGGCAAGGCCCATGCTCCGGGAGTCACATATCGTAATGTAAGGAGCCCCATAGAGCACAAAGTTTTAAGGGTGCTTTGATAGAGAGCAGGATCGTCGCGGTATCCCACTGAGGCCGGGGAATGTACGGAGCGCATGGATTTCAATTCCGGAACTGTAGGCGTATAAAGATCTGAAACGTTTGATGCGAAAGGTGCACTGATATTTTCAAAGTCATGCTTTAGGTTTTCAATTCTGGAACTTTGTGGGTTGCTAGTTGCTATAAACACTTGACGCCAAAGGTGCATTCACTTTTCTCAAGTCGTACATCGGACCATACAACGAGACAAGCCAAATCAAAACACTAACAGACAAGGTGACAAAGCACGCGATGAGGTCCGATGAGACGAAGCGTTGTCCCTCATTTGTGCCGTCATGTAACAGAAAAGAATATCAGCATTTCTTTCACCTGCGCCAAAGCATCCATGTCAAGCCACTACAGGCAGCAAAGGTAACTTCGTTCCTAATTATTCTTCGACTTTGACTTTTATTCGCCAGGACCACATTGAGCCTCCTCAATTTTCTTGTTCTCGCTACCCGGGGGCTGCCAGAATCGGCGAAAGCGCATGCGTTTTCCTCTTGCTGCCCCGGCCACCCGGCGGCGCACTTCGGTGCGCGTTCATTTTTCTCTGGACAAGCGAATTTTTGCATGGCAGAGTTTTGGAGGCTTTCTGGGTAGCAGATAAAAAAAAGAAACAATGCATGCTCGCTCGCCGCGATCACTGTGGGGACTCGACGGATTGCAACGGGTTTGCTTGAGCGCAACCTCTCCGGAAAATTTTGTCTCGCTGGTGTAGGATAGCGAGCAGTATGCGTATGCTTCTGTGTGCCAAGCGTCTCCCGTTTTCTTCGATATTCCTTCGGTAGCCAGAGTATATAGTTGCCGAAAATAGGAATTCCATTGTGGCCAACATGCCTTCCTGTGTATTTTTCGTTTTCATGCCCCGCCCCACAAAAGAAGAAAGTCATTGTTGCGGCACAGCAAGTTGTCACATGGTGTAGCCTGCGGTGTAGCCACAGCCACCGTAGTCCTCCATGAAAAAACCAACAAAATCCCAATAAAGAAAGGCGTCAGGCGGGGGGATACGATCTCTCCAATGCTATTCACAGCGTGTTTACAGGAGGTACTCAGAGACCTGGATTGGGAAGAAATGGGGATAAAAGTTAATGGAGAATACCTTAGTAACTTGCGATTCGCTGACGATATTGCCTTGCTTAGTAACTCAGGGGACCAACTGCAATGCATGCTCACTGACCTGGAGAGGCAAAGCAGAAGAGTTGGTCTAAAAATTAATCTGCAGAAAACTAAAGTAATGCTTAACAGTCTCGGAAGAGAACAGCAATTTACAATAGGCAGCGAGGCACTGGAAGTCGTAAGGGAATACAGCTACTTAGGGCCGGTAGTGACTGCGGATCCGGATCATGAGGCGGAAATAATCAGAAGAATAAGAATGGGCTGGGGTGCGTTTGGCAGGCATTCTCAGATCATGAACAGCAGGATGCCATTATCCGTCAAGAGAAAAGTGTATAACAGCTGTGTCTTACCAGTACTCACCTACGGGGCAGAAACTTGGTGGCTTATGAAAAGGGTTCTACTCAAATTGAGGACGACGCAACGAGCTACGGAAAGAAGAATGATAGGTGTAACGTTAAGGGATAAGAAAAGAGCAGATTGGGTGACGGAACAAACGCGAGTTAATTACATCTTAGTTGAAATCAAGAAAAAGAAATGGGCATGGGCAGGACAGGACATGTAATGAGGAGGGAAGATAACCGATGGTCATTAATGGTTACGGACTGGATTCCAAGGGAAGGGAAGTGTAGCAGGGGATGGTAGAAAGTTAGGTGGGTGGATGAGATTAAGAAGTTTTCAGGGACGGCATGGCCACAATTAGTACATGACCGGGGTTGTTGGAAAAATATGGGAGAGGCCTTTGCCCTGCAGTGGGCGTAACCAGGATGATGCTGATGCTGCTGCTGCTGATGATGATGTATCCTTGATTTTGTTACTGCTTTTGCCGAAGGTAATTAGCCACGGGACGTTTCAGTTGCCGGATACTCTTATTATAATATTGCGATAGCAATTATATGGACCCTCCAGGCGCATTCCTGCCGTCACCGTCGCCCTCATGTTCCGTATAAAGTCTAAGGGCGATAACATCGGGACCGTGCAACACATGCCGTGTGTGCGAGTGAAAGCGTGGGGGGGGGGGAGGCATGCGTGAGCCGACGATGTTGGCTCAGTCTTGTGTGCGCAAGGGAGAAAAGAGAGGAGAAAGCGCGCCGCCTACTGTCGTGCGCGATACATCAGGGGGAGTGGAGGGAGGGCAGGCTGTAATCTGTGAATCTCTGGTTACGCAAGATGTTTATTTGCCTTGTTTGACGCATTATAAACAGTTACTTTTCCTTAGCTACGTAGATTTAATGGAGGCTTATACGTATATTTCAATACCTTGTTGCAGGGTTTTGTGTATACGTGCAGCGGACTTCGTTTCTGGTGACACCTTTTTGTTCTTTATGAAGCTGTATCTTCGCATTTGTATATTCCATTGTATCTTCGCATTTCTAATGTACGAGGGAGAGTCAAATGAAAGTGAGGCAACCCGCCCTGCGCAATAAACATTCGGTTCATTTTGTGCGAGGCATGCGCGTAGCACACAGGCATCTCTCATTTACAGAAGTGACACGCAGGTGTGAGGATAAAGTTTCTTTATAGCTCCCATACACTGGGTAGAACATGGTTGCGTGACATAATGACCACTCCAAAATTTATACAGCGTAGTGCCGTGAGGTTTTTCGCAGCAGAAGGTGTGTTCCAAAAAGAAATCAGTCGCTATTTGGCTGCCGTGTACGTTGAACATGGCATTTCATTGGGCACTGTGAAGCGTTGCAGGAAACGGTTCAAAGAAGGTCGTGAAAGTTGCCAAGACGATCCAAGACGGGGCCAAAGCCACCGTGCAATCACCTCTGACACAATTGCAAAGGCTGATTAGACAAGAACGGAGGATAATCATCGATGAATTGGCAGGGCATGTGAATATCAGTCACAGTTCGGGTCACACCATAATTTATGAACATCTTCGTTATCGGCTCTTGTGTTCGCAATAAATACCCAAGATTTTGAACCACCGCGGAAAGGAGAGGTTCGGCGCGGCTTTGACTCATCTTATCCGATATCAAAATGAAGCTGATGGCTTTTTGTCTGAAATTGTGACCGGAAACGAATCATGGTGCCGCTACTACGAGCCTGAAACACGACGACAAAGCTCGCAGGGTAAACATTCGAATTTACCACTCTCTAGGAAAGCAAAGGCCGTCATTTGGCCGGAAAAGTGTTGTTCACTTTTTTTCGATGGTTAGGGGCCATTATTGATCGAATTTGCTAAACCTGGAGAGGCTATCAATCGTTTCTGATATTGTGAAACGTCGGTTCGGCTGCGTGTCGCAATCAAGAACAAACGACGTTGAAAATTGAGGAATGGGGTCATCTCGCTCCACGACAATGCCCGTCCCCACATCGTTGATGTGGCTAACACAAAACTGGCAAAGTTAAAGTGGGAAACGCTGCGACATGTGCCGTACAGCCCAGACCTGCCACCTTGCGACTTCCACATTTTCGAGCACTTGAAGAAAAAAAAAAACAGCTCAAGGGAACCAGATTCATGTTGGACGATGACGTGAAAGAGTCAGTTACAGACTTTTTGAAGCAGCAACCCAAGGGTTTAATGAGACGGGAACACTCAACTCGTTTGTCAGTTATTTTCGGTGCAATTGCTGACAATACAGGACTCGTGACAGCTGCTCCTGTGCAATATATTGGAACAAATGACAGCGTGATTGAGATTTTTTCATGGTCGTTGCATATGTACAAAAATGTAAACAAGGTTCTTGAATGACAGAGAGAGATAGGTGCAAATGAGGGAAAAGAAGGGGGTTAACAAGGTTTCATTAAAATGTTTGTCCTCTACTTGTTCATTACATGACCTTTACATTTTTCATATCAGCGGCGTGCACTGCTTTGTTCGTCTAAAGCTAATATAGTTGTAAAGTCCACGTGATACTTTCATTACTTAATATATAGAAGAAAAGCATAGAGGCATTGACATCAGTTATTTCGGGTGCAGTTTTTGAGACATACTAGTATATTCCTTTATGAAAAAATACATATTTTACTTGTCCTGACAGTGCCTAGCATTCAAGAATTCGTTTGCCGCATCTTTGGCAATGGCAATGAAGTTAATATTAATGTATGTGATCCCTCGACAAATTCAATAAGGAGGAGGCCGAGCTGCCACGTGAGCCCCCTCACCCCCCTCCCGGAACAAAATTTCTGGCTACGCCACTGTACATGAGGAGTTGTATTAACAAAAAGGTCCTTACGCTAAAATTCTTTGTAAGAGCGCACGTCTGCTTATGACTATGTCTAACATATCTTTAGTCAAGGAGACCGGCCAATGGCGAAAAGCAATGAGGAACAAAGGCTTTTGTGAATTTTGTCCCGGATGACAAAAATTAGGCATAAAATGATTCATTCATGCACGCACATATCATACGGAGGCACACAAACAGATAACTACGTTGTGCAGTTGAGCTTGCGTGGAGGAAAGATCATAAAAACAAAGCACGCTCAACTTTAATTTTACAAAAGGAAGCTCTAGTAAAATCCATTTAAAGCTGTATGGCGACATTAATTCGATGAGCGATGAAGCAATGTAGAGACAAACCGTAGCGCCACCACCGTAACGCGTCATGCATGTGTGAGTCGTGTGTGCAGCAGGACTCCTATGAGGCTTATGGTTCACTTTCGACACGTTGTCATCTAGCGACTCCGCCGCGATGTGGGCACGCGCCACCTGTTTGAATACGTTCTCTGATAAGTTCGACTCCGCCCAGCACCGAAGAAATTTTAAAGCAATCTAAATCTTAAAGCAAGCAGTGACGCATGCCCAGCGCATTATTTTCTTTTTCTTGTCTTTCTGGGAGGCCCTGAAATGAGCCACTTGAACGCATCCTTTCGTTTTGGGAGGCACTTGCTTTTTATCCGAAATCACGGTATTTGCAGCGTTCATTTCTTTAACTTTTACCAGGCAGAATTCCGGTTGGTATCTACAGGTTCTTGTATCTAATGTTTGGGGCATCCGTTAATACAAAAATTTAGGTGTCCGAGGGTCAGTTCAAGCGATGGTGCCAACCCAAAAGTCCTATGCTATACCCCTTAGACCACAGAAACATTTTTTTAATTGTTGGTCATCGCCTAGCACATGTCAGCCCTAACCAAAACACAAACCAAAAGTTGTACACGAAACATATTACAGAATCAGTATAGAGTATCAGCCATCATTCTAAATGAGCTGGCGTTGTCATTTAAGATTACTGAGTGCTGTCAATGGCTCTACCCTTGACAGCCACTGAAGAACAATGTCTTGCAATCTCTGCATTTTTACAAAGAATTTCCTGCACTCCCTGAACAGCAGCGGAACGACCCGTAACCCCGGTTCTTAATAAAACCCCGCCATGCTGGTTGGCCAAGCACAGTGCAGGCCGGTCAGCATTATCAAGTCGTATGGTCCTCTGCCGTCACTGGTAATGTTAAGAAAACATGTGTCATACGAATCTAGTGGACATTCTTTCTTCCGCGTTTTCTGTAGCACGTCTCAGAAGTATGCACCCTGTATACAAAACGCGAAGACCAACGCGATCAACAGTGTCCGGCATGTTACAGACAACACAGTTGCGTCGTCAAAGTAGCAGAGCACTTGGCAACATGTGATGGTCCATGTAACGAATAAAAGAAAAGAGGAAACCACGTTCATAAAAAAAGGTTCTTACGGTGTGGCACTACACAGCTTCAAGAAAAAAAAAAGGATTTTTCTCCTAGAGTAACCGGCATTTGTTTTTATTCGTTCTAACAGATCCCTGTACTCGCCTGCATTGCCCGTGGTCCTATGCATAAGAACAGGGAACACTTCATTACATGCACCCCGACACAGCTTCTGTTTAGCAGCACTTAACTAACGTTCGTTCACGAACCTTGCAATCAAAAAGCTCGTGCGCTTGCCAATAGACTTCTTAAATAAGCGCGAATTGGGTCCGACATGCTATCGGTATTTCCTACAGACTGGGGTAATGCACATTTGGGCCTCACCTTGCAAATAGCTTGCAAAAAAGGGCCCATTAGATGTACTACACAATAAAACGAATCAGTTTACTACTCACTGTTTAAAAACGTTTTGTGCGCAAACAGACAGGGACAAAGAAGAGGGGCAACACAAGGACGAGCGCTTTCCCTGTTGTTGCCCCTCTTCTTTGTCTCTGTCTGTTTGCGCACAGAAAGTTTTTAAATAATGAATCTGTTCCAACTAGGCCGACTCGCAGTTATGCTTCAGCTTACTACTTTCCCATAAAAGATGTGTGAAACCTACATCCCCGTCATTCACAAAGAATAAGTTATATGCAGTACCCTTGACAAATATGGAGAAGTGTCCCGCTATCCACTTATACACTTCTTTAATTGTGCTTGGCTAATTTTGCAAATATTCATGTTCTTTATAACCCTCTGGTGCGACATCGAGACACTTGACGGGAGTTCCGACACACTTCACGTTGGCGAAAGTGTCATAGGTCAATGGCAACTTGCCACCCCATAACTCCAGGCACTTCGCCCAGTTTAAATGGGAACCAGCGACGTACCAAAGCTTTGCATAATACTTAAAGACATCTGAATGCCCTCGTTGTGCCAACAGCATACGACAACATCATCTGCACACGCCAAAAAGTTAACATCAGTGGCTTGTCCGCAAAACACACGAATCGACTGATTTGTGATAGCAACCTTGCGCCGTGCTTCGATATATACTGGGTGTCTAAGGTATTATGCACCGAATTAAAAAAAAAAATGTACGGATCGTTCCACGTGAACATGACAGCGTTGGTGTTATTCGCAGTCCTCTTGAAAGACCACTAGCAGTATTTTAGCCCACAACGTCCAATTATTTGTTTAAAGTACTCATCTGTCTTGTTACTTATTACTGTAATTATAAAGATGTCAATTATCCGATTGTAGCGAATCTTAAGACGCCTGAAAATAACGCGTTTCCAGCAAGGTACGCCGCAGGTGTTTACTTCTGCCGGCCGATATAGAAAGCCCACGAAATAACAAAATACCATGTGACTGCTCAGCTGAGCGCACTCACGCACACACAGAGAGAGACAAAAAAACAAAACAGAAACAGCGCCATCAGAGAGCTCCAGTAGCAAAGCCAGATGGTCATTTCAGACTCTCTATTCGGAGCTGCACATTTCTTTGATCTTGATGCGCAATAAGATCCGGGAAGTCTTCGCACACCGTGCAAATAACATATGTGAAGTTATCACGACTGTTCGGCCCAGTGACAGATCAGCTGCTTGCTTTTCCACTGGGAATGCTTCGGGGCACTGCTGTTGCGTATGCACGGATGTGCATGTCACATGGTATATTTTTTTTATATTTCGGCGGCTTTCTTCATTTGCCAGAAAAGGTAAACACGCGATCTGTTACCTTGCAGAAAACACGTCATTTTGACATGTCTTATGATTCTCTACCATCTCTAATTAACAACTTGACAATTAAAACAACCATTAGAGAATTGTATAACTACGTTTAATTAAACCTATCGGTATCGTGGACAAAAAGTTACTGGCGGGTCCCCCGGAAGACTCTAAACAATGTGCTGTTCCTCTTATTCCCAGTGTGTGTCTTACTTTTATTCTTATACTGCAGTTCGGATGGTCGCACTTTCTTATGATGGACCTACGTGGCCCGACTAGGTGAACATTCTTCAACACGGTGAACAAAAGTCCATGACCCACACAGTCAAAGGTATTTTGGAGGTGCGTCGGAAGGACTGCGACACGCATGGCATCAAAACACTCAAACACGGAGCGCACGTTGCTCAAGTTTGTGACAATGTGACGCTCACGGATGCCGCACTACTTATGTGGCTCAATTATATTATTTACAGAAATTTCTGTAATTGTCGCGCCGGAACGTTAATAAAAGGTTTACAATCACAGTTTGCAAGGGATACTGTCCTGCAGGATGGAATATATTTAGATTTGTGTCTTCTGCCTTTAGAATCTCGATTGTGCGCGCTTACTTACGAAATATGGCCTACGCTCATTTTGAGTGTTTCGTACAACACAGCACAAAATATGTCCGCACCGGAGGACTTTGCGTAATTCGTGTTCTGTCGCCTTTTTCTCTTCGAGTTCTGTTCATTCCGCCCCCAATTCGGCCTTTACTTCCTCCGAAAGCCTTGGCACGCGATCAAGGAACAGCATGTTTATACTTTCAAGTCGACCGGCTTAGCGGCAGAAAGCAACTCGTAGTGCCGGGAGAACCCACGACCGAAATTCTCATTTGCGACATTTCAACTTCGTCATATGTGATAACTTCAATCATCTTCTGTTGGAAATGCGTTCCCTGGAGGTGAGTTCGACCCAGCCGCAGTAAGGGCGTGTATTTCATCGTGAACATAAAGGGCACTGCAATAGTAGTCCCTTACGTTATAGTTATCATATTGTAACTACAGTTCTTCAAACAGCGAGAGCTATGAACAGTTTACATGAAGTTTTGATGCTGGTCGTTAGGAGTAATGTATACTGTAGTATGCATAGTATATTATGGAGGCGAAATGCGAAAACACCCGTGTACTTAGATTTAGGCGCACGTTAAAGACCCCAGGTGGTCAAAATTTCCGGAGTCCTCCAATACGGCGTGCCTCATAAAAGAAAGTGGTTTTGGCACGCAAAACCCAATAATTTAATTTTATTACATCGTATATTAATGCAGCCAAGAGAAGTAGTTTCATGATTAGAAAAAGTAGAAAGGTCAGCCGAAAATGCAGCATCTGGCCTGCTACTCTACGTAAGGGAAGAGGAAGAGGGGAAGAAAAAGGTTCACAATGGGGGATGATAATGGGAAGAGCGAGGTGACGGCCACATTGTATAAATATTTATCACAAACGTGAGTCCAGGCCCGTGTCGCCTAAGAAACGTTTATTGCAGCCAACTCTTTTACACAGATATGCTCAATCGATCACGACAAGCATGTATAATAATTGATGTGTTTATTGCATTCTCGCCAAGTGCAACGAACACTGTTTTGGCGGTGGGCTAAATAAGACAGAAGTTGGTTAGAAGATTGAGGCTTCAAGTGATTAACGTTGCCCGGAAAGCAGATGTGGCTGGAGCCGTCACTCGGAGAAGGAATCTTGTCTTTTTCAAGGCAGAAACTGCTCTGACAAAGACAAGTCGTCTTGTCAAAACGTTGGCTCCAACATCTCTTTTTCGATTACTGTTACTCCCTAGCGGAGGGCATCAATTTAACTTCGGCCACTTGAGAAACGTCGAGCGGCATAGCGGCCCAGCAAAGGCACTGCAAACGGGAATTTTCGAATTCATCTCGCCAACAGATATAGCTTAAAAACCGATAATTGCTCTACCTGTTGAGTTGAGTGCTGAGATAACGACTGTAATTAGGGCGCCATACCCTTACGAAAATGGGTGTTGAATTTCCATTGTCGATTTGTTGTACTCTAATTGAGTCAAGTCAAAGTACATGGAATTTCAACACCAGTTGACTCACCACAACGAGAGTTCAACGGAATTTCCGTTGTGCACTGCCAATGATTTTTCCGTTGAATGCTTTCCAATTGATTTCCAATTGACCGGTACCACATGTTCACTTTAAATCGTGATCTTGCTCCATTAGGATCAATAATACGCGCATCGCGTTCGAGCCTCTTTATCGCGATCATAGGCTGACTACCATTTGTTTGATACAGTGTCTCGATGCTTAGCCAAAGGTTAGTGTGGATCCACGCACTATAAGTAGCATTGAACTTTTTTAGGACAATTGTTTACATACTGAAGACTACTGAAATCATAAATATAGAAATGAAACAGAAAACTGAGAGAATGAAGGAATAGCATAATAGAGCGAATAATAATGAGGAGCAAGAATATGTCGAGAACAGTGTCATACAATCAGCTGATGATAACGGCCCTATTCACAATGACAAACGAAATATTTTCCTTTAAAAATGTTTTATGTTGAAATTTTTACAGCACATTAGACAAATTTGACAAGTCCCTTGGACCTGCAACACCTGAAACTCCATGAGGATCACTTAATTGGACAGTGTTATCAGCTGTCACTGTCAATTGCAATCAAATTTGATCCATATCAGGCTTGATTGCAATCGAAAGTGGCTCTGTGACACCAGGTATTAGATGGAATGACGAAAGCCAGGCGTTCTTCAGCTTGTGGCTGTTTGGGCTTGTTGTTCCACATGTTGACAAACTGAGCAGAGAAAACACAGACAGAAAGAATGATACGAATGCTTGTTTGTCATCTAGTTTCTTTTGTCTGTCCATGTTTTTCTGCACTACATTTTCTCAACAGGCATCCATGTTTTCTTAATATTCCAGAGGTGTAAATTAGGATAGAGTACAGGCACACTGCAACAAGGCAACAGCAACCATCTGCAAATTACTGACAACCATCGTGATTGTTGCCCGAGGATCAGCTAGGTCACACTCGTTAGAGTATGAGTATGCATCCTATCCTAAAGGGAGTCAGGATAGCCGTCTGCTACAATATGAAAGAAAATACGCCTCTCACTCTATTGCACTGCTTGTTTCTTATTAAATGTAAGTGTCTATATGCAGATTTACAAGCCCCCTGCTTGTATTGATACAAGTGCAATGCTGTTTAATGATGTTTGTTAGCATGCTGCAAGTGTACATTTCAATTACCCTAGCTATTTCACTAAGTGATTGTTGAATAAGAAACGTGTTTTTGTCCTCATAGGAAAAAGCTCATTTGAAATATGTCACACTGCTTGGACTTATAATATATTACCCAATAGACCTATATTTTGCAAGTTAGATCTAGCATGCAAATGATGACTGCTGTTGGCCACACAGTGTTGCTGCACCAATTTTTAGATTTGCAGACGTGGATAAGCAAATGAAGAGAAAATTAAACGCATGTTCTGTGCCACCCCATGATTCCAATGTATTGCTTGTGATAATATGAGGGGCCACTCGTGAACCTGTGTGCTACTCCCCCAAGCAGCGATTACTCAAGGAACCAGACATATAATGCTCTTTATTATTTAAAGGCATCGCAAAAGTGTACAAAAGCATACTATACATGAAAAAAATCTGTATATATCACTTTTGCTCACAGCACACATAATAACAAAGCATAAAAATGTGGCACAACATCACGTAATAACTTAACAAAAGCAAGCATGGTTAAATAGGATGTGCTTAATTCAAAAGAGTCCATAGAGCTTTCCAACAAAACTGAACTCTGTTGCAAGGTAATGTAACATTTTCTATGGTGTTGGAATATCAAAATGCAGCTGCAGTATTCATTTTGTAACAAGCGATGAAAGTGACTGTAAGGTCTTGTGAGCAACTTCCAGACAGCGAATAGCTAAAGCAAGTCTAAAGCCCTTTGATGGCATCTCATATTACTCATCTTTTATTATCTAGTTTAAGGAAAATGTTACTTCACCATGCCAATTGGACAACTATCACTCACTTATCTCAAACAAAATATTACGCAAACATCTAATTTTGCCAGCTACAGTTGGCAATCTGAAATTGTGGATATCTGATGCCATTGACTTAGCGTCTAAGTGTACCATTCATAAATTCAAATGGAAAAAGAGGGTGACTCCACAAAGGACCCCAGTTTACGGCACTGTCGACAATATGCAAAAGAGGAGAGCATTATATGTCACGTACTCGATACCGTACAATTCCTGGTACTCAAGAAGAAACTTCTTCATCTTTCTCCTAACTGTAGCAAGCTCCTGAATGCAGATGCAAGGGTCAAGAAGGTAATGCATGATCACAAAAAATTTCAACTAATGGTTGTACTGTCTTTCTAGAATGCGTCCTATTAATGTGACTGGGGAACAAAACAGCAGCCGATTCCTCCAACCGGCAGCTTTCCACTCCTTTATGTCCTTTAAACACTTTGGCAGCCTCATGAGCTCCCATATGGGGGCGAGGCTCAGAAGACATTTGTCTGCATCAGGAAGATGTCGGCATAGATGAAATCGGTGGCACTGTCTGGACTTCAGCCACATAAACATTGTTGCCCGAACAAAACCAGAACAAACGGCATGCACGTAGTGTACTACAAAGGCCTCACTAAATGAAAAAAAAAATGAAAGAAGTGTCAGCACACTTGCTACTTTGATGCCACAACTAGGGGCCTGCACGGCCTTTTGTGCATGGCACAAAAATGGCTCGTGTTCTGAGCTTGTTTGCAGAAGCACTTGGCAGACACACACGACAAAACCCATTTCCTTTTGAAACAACCTGCCCAGAGTCCTCGCACGATGCACAACCATAAGCACTGTTGAATTGTGTCATACTGGTTCACATTTGGAAACGCTGTCTACTGTACGGGGACCAGGAAATGTCTTTGACGTGTGCGATACACCCCTGCTGTCCCTCCAAACAACTCCAGTGGATGATATTTCATTCATTCTTTTCACAAACTGTATCAAAAAAGAGTTCATTGATGGCCTCCCTGTGCCAAACCACAGCCCAGACAACAAAAGAGTCTGTGCACATTCTTTGCATGGCAGTTCACTAATCATCAAAAGAAGAGAGCACATGCTCGCATCAGAACTTTCGAAAAGGGGCACACCGTCAGTATTCAATGTCAATGTAATGTCATTCGAAGTCACAGGCAACTTGTACTGATAGCTTTTTGTGATGTCACACACATCAAAGGAAGTGCCTGTTCTACTGCATTGCAGCTTTCCTGATTCTAACACATCTGGAATTTGGCCCTTCAGATCCATTACAAGAAAAAATGATGAGCTTTTCAGTAAGCTGCCACTCGCATAGTTCACATTGCACTGACTGCCAACCACATCATTTCCTGGTAATTCTGGCAGTTCACCAATATACCCAGAGCACACACTACAGTATAAGTGCTTAGCATACTGCTTTTCGGATCCGGCAAAGTGTCAAAAAAGAAGTATACTTTGATGTTGGGTACGTGACACCTTCTGGCAAGTGAGCTCTGAGAAGCTGCACTAAGCTATCGGTGGCTTCTTTTGAGCAGCCATGGCGCAAGCTGTGGGCCATGACCATTAAGAGGCTTTCGGCTTTCATAAGCTTGGCTCCAGGAAACAGGTCTTCATCCTAAGCAGAGAGGAATGGTAGCAAACAATGGTGGTGTTAGAAAAAGTACAACATTACAATCATACACTTGTAGATGCCTGTTTTGTTACCTGCACAGTAAATTGGACAGAAAGTCCTGCCATGACAAGGGCTTCATAGTTCATGAGTTATCTTGTGGCACTGAGTTTATACTGGCTAACATGTTACTTAACCTGGCAACTAACTTTAATGCACCATTTTAAGCTACCCCTTTTACTTTGTGAACCTGCCTCGAAATAATGCAGATGCCAACTGTGCATGGTGAACACCAGATGGCCACCAAAGAAACCTCTTTAAAGCAGCCATGGTACAGCCGCCCTGATTTTTAATAATATAGCGCGAGCTGAACTGCTGGTGAGCGCCTTATAACGGCGATAAGCGTGCAACAAGGCGAGTGCAACAAGGTAACAAGGCTCGTGCGCGAACTCTCGCCTTGTTGCACGCTTATCGCCGTTATAAGGCGCTCACCAGCAGTTCAGTCGACGCTCGCGCTATATTATTAAAAATCAGGGCGGCTGTACATGCAGCACAGTGAGACTAAGCACTGTCTTGCCATGAAATGTGTGCTTCGGGACAGCAGATATTTTTAACGTGTACTTTTGGAGTACTATTAAATAACGACAGATGTTCAAGGAAGATTTGAGGGCTTCATTTACAAACAACCCCAAAAAAAGCAGGCTTTGGCCACAACACGACAAAATTACACACACACACACACACACACACACACACACACACACACACACACACACACACACACACACACACACACACACACACACACACACACACACGAACGCACAAACGCACGCATTATGTATATATGCTAGAACAGGCGCCAAGATAACGCCTGAACGTTAAAGGAAAACCCTAGGAAATTCCATCAGCACATTACGTATTCTAAGGCTCTGCGGTGCTCTGTTCCTGCCTCAGCTCCACTTTACCAGCACCGGTTTACTAATGCTTTACCATCAGTAAACACAGTTTACTGATGTAAACTGTGTTTACATCAGTAATATGAATTTAACAGCGCGGTTTTCTCCTTAATTGGGAGAAATAACTGCTGCGAGCAATGATCGCATCGGTACGCTCCCTACTTCATTCCATCTATTATTTTCACTATATGACTCGGTCACTACGCTGCATAAGCTTCAGGAGATAACCTGCGGCAGGAGTTACAGCGGGGCAAAATAAGACGTCACAGCAACAGAATAATATCTGGAAATTACGCCTGACACCACAACGCTTACCAAGTCATCCTTCCAGCCTCTCGGAAAATGCTGCTCGCCGGGGTCAGGATACACGTCAGCGCAATCAGCGTCACATTCCGATTCGCTGCTCTCAGACGACGAGGTAGACAAGGTTTCATGCGTGCTTTCCAATGGATGACAGTCTTCAGTTGCAGCGTCAATTGAAGGGAATGGTGCGATGTGGCCTGCGTCAGCGTCTGCTTCGTTTTCGCAGAAATTCTGTTCACTTGCATCAGTTGAACCCAGTTCACTGTCCAACGCGGCAGACGGAGCGGCCCACTGATGAACGTTTTTGAACCTATTTTGAGCGTATGGGCACGTCGATGAACGGGTCCCATAAGTAATTTCCGAATTGTCTTCTCGGCGACATTATTCGTGAACGGCGCTGGGCCTTGCACGATTACTTTACGATAAAATATAGAGCGCAACACCAAGTAAAACATAGCGAACAGCGAATGCGGAGTACAGCGGAGTAGTCATACAATCACGTAGTAGTGCACCCGCTGGCTAGAAAACCTAAAGCGTTGCCAGACGGTCAACTGCCTCGACGCTCAATGACTCAACAGTGAAACGTTAGATCAGCGTATCCAAGAGGTAGGTCTGGAAAATACATTTTATATTATTAGGAAATAGTGTGTGGCTCACAGGGCCGCAAACATTTATTAAAGTTTTGTTTTAAGCTTTTGTTATGAGTTTTTTAAAAAATAATTTTAAGCCAAACACAGCCATATCTAAAAAGTGAGCAGGAAACACTGATACCATCTCTTTCGTTTGCGTATAGTTTGCGTCGTGTTTGCATTTTTGCGTCGCCATTTCGTACGTATTTTTGTTAGTTGCCTCCCGTCAAGTTGGTTCTTTATTTTATGTTCCGGCCTCGGCACGTGCGTTTGTTTGCTCGGACAGCTGGAGCGATGTCTCACGTCCTTGCGAAGTGAGTTGACGATAACAAGTGGGACGTGTATCCCGTGAATGCTTTGGCCGACACGGATGTGGCCTTCCGTCTCATATCGCAGCAGGGGTCAATTAAAGAAGTATTCAACTCATCAGTTGGAAAGAAGGAGCGCCACCGGACCCGGCAGTACTCCTTGCCTTCGGTGAGTACATCTCGTGTTTTTTGACGGCTGTCCCTACTAAAGTAACATATTTAACAGGGAGAGGCGGGCTAGTTGGTGGTCGATATTGGAATGCATCATGTAACCGCGAAAACGACAACGGACGATGAAACATCCGCGCCTGTCCTGTGTGTTTCTTTCGTCGTCCGTTGTCGTTTGCGTGGTTACATGATGCACCCCAACTAAAGGCACGTTACACGGAACCTGTCTCAGAAAAGTTTATGCGCTGTCCAGGTAGCCGGTGTAGCGTGTTGCACGTACAATCAATTGATCACTAAGACACGGGAAAAAAAAAAACATCTCATAGCGAATATGATCGACGCGACCAGTTTGTGTGCTGGACCTTGACATTTTTCATACGTACGCCCGAGCAGCGCAATGTAATACAGCCTAGCCACAAATTCGTGCCAGCTTGTCCGCTTATCAGTCATTCTGCTCGATATTTCAGCAAAGTTCTGACTGGTGTCGCATAAAAGTCGCGGGCCGCTTTTATCGTCGCGACAAGAGATTGGAGGATTTTTTACAAGCACTGCTCCCGGAGGGGACATGTAACCGGCAAACGAACGCTTCAGAAGAGCACTTGATATTATAACAAAAGAGGCGGCGCAGGTTCTCCAGGGCACCCAAGGGGTGCGGGAGGATCAAAGCTGGAAGCAGGGCGGCCCGTGAGTTGGGGCCGCGGAGGCCGAAGCGTGTCAGGGGCATTCACACTGTAAGGCATTCGTATTTCGAGCTGCCGGTCTTCTACAGGTGGATGGTCACGCATTTATGAAAAAGAATATTTATTTATTCACAATATCGCAAAGGCCCCAGTAAAGGGATTTTACATGAGGGGTGGGCTATTTACAAATGCATTAAGTGTTATATAAAATTTTTTTTATTACTGTATTGAAGTCGGTGCTACTGGAGAGGAGCGCAACGTCAGAGTAATTCAAATCTTGCAATGTTTTGACAAAAAATGAAGAAAGATTCACAGTGGTTCGAGCAGATGGTGGGTATACAGCTGTTTCGTGATTGGTGCTGACTTGATGGCAGGAGTACAAGGTGAAGTGTGATAAAGCTTGAACAATAGGCACAGACGTGCTATTCTGCGGCGTGCTGAAAGACTTCCAAGGTTTGCACGAGATTTTAGTTCGGTGAGACTAGAATGGTATGAGCATTCTGAGAAAATGAATCTGGCTGCATGGTTCTGTACAGATTTTAGCATTTTATTAGGGTTACTTTGGTGAGGGTCCCAAACAGTACATGTGTATTCCAGTTTGGTCTGATTATTGTGTGATAGGCCAGAAGTAGGACAGAAGGATGTGGTAGATAAAGGTTACGATGTAAACAACCAAGAACGCGGTTAGCTTCATTAGTAGTGTGCATTGTATGAAAGGACCGTGTTAAATGTGATGACAAATGAACACCTACGTACTTGTACGCACCTACACATGAAATTGCGAAGTTATAGATCAAATAATTCAGTGATGAGTAATATTGCTGGCAATGAAAAGAAAGTAGTGATGTTTTATTTGTGTTTAGTGACATGAGCTACTCGTTGCACCAGATTTCGATCCGTTGAAAGTCAGACCGAAGGGAGTGAATGTCAGACAGGTTGTTAATTGGACGATATATGTAGCATGCAGTCGTCCGCAAAAAGTGTGATGTTAGAAGAAATATCACTCGGTAAATCATTGATATATATTAGGAATAATAGTGGGCCTAGGATCGTGCCCTGAGGCACGCCCAAGCTGACAGGAAGGTAGGCAGAAGACTGTTTATTGGCGCGCACGAATTGCTGGCGGTTAGTTAGAAAGTCACAAATCCACTCAAAAGCAAAAGAATTAACGCATGAAAGCTTTAGAAACGGGCGTTCATGAGGAACGTTATCAAATGCTTTCTCGAAGTCCCCCCCCCCCCCAAAAAAGGACACACTCACACGATATATCTCACGTGCTCCTTTCTTCCGCATTCCAAAGAAAGCCTGCGAAATATAAAAAAATACCATGTGACGGGGCAATGGTGCACTGTTATTGTGTTGCTTGCTCTCAAGCATGCGATGGATGAAGACGTCGGCTGCAGCGAGACTGGCCCGTGACAGGGCGTTACGTCTGGTGTAGGTATCTGGGCGTGCGGCTTTTATCGCATGACGGCACAAATGCATGCTGCTGGCTGAGCGGTGCCGAAGCGATAAAGCATCTAAGGAGACGAAAGAGAACAAGAAGATAGCTTTATTTCTTTTTTATTCTTGAAATTGACACGAGCTGGCGGCCTGCCGATGGAGTGTAATGGGGTTGGGCGGGGAGGCGGCGTTAGGGCCGGATTGATTTTGCAGTGACCTTCAATCCAAAAAGTGCCTTTCGATTATAATGCGTGTTCGAAGAGGTCACCATCTCATAGGCACATTTTCCAAGCCGTTCTTGATCATGGTATCAGGGATGGAGTTGTAAACTTGTCTTACTTTTTCTTTTAGGTTCTCTGATGTTGTAGTTGGTGTCCGGTATACTTGATCCTTGATGTAGCCCCAGAGAAAGAAAGCAAGGGAGTTAAATCTGGCGACCATGCTGGCCAAGCAATGAGCCCATGCTGTCCAATACACTGCTGCGGGAATAATTCATGCAGCCATTTGCAAGCTTTGCTGCTGCCGTGTGCATGAGCACCATCATGCTGATACCAAATATCCTTGATCCTAGCCAATGGAACTCGGCAAAGAAAATCCTCAGGCGCCCCATCAAGGATGTCATTCATATGTTTCGCCTGTAAGCATGTTATTAAAAAACAGGGGGCCAATGATAGTGCCACCGTAAATTCCACACTACACGTTAACCGACCGCTGATATTGGTAATGTCTTCAAAACCCAGTGAGGGTTTTCGTTGCTTCAATAGTGAGTGTTGTGGATGTCCACGTGGGCATTACATGAGAAGGTAGCTTCATCAGTCCACAATGTTTTGTTGGCAAAGCCCGGTGGAAGATAATCTTCCACCTTGATTATAATCCAGTTTGCAAAGTGCTTTCGATTTTTGAAATAGCGGGGCTCCAACATCTGGTGCAGCTGCATGTGGTATGGATGAGGCTGCCTCTTCTTAAGTACTCTTCACATTGAAGAATTTGGCACTCCAGCTGCAGCACCCACACTACGAGCACTTGCACGTGGGTCTGAAGAAAACTGACACAGTATCTATCTCCACGTCCTCGTCCAGGATTGAAGATTTATGTTGCTTCTTCGTAAAAGTCCCAGTCTGTCTCAGCGTTTCATATGCATGCACAATCATCATTGAGCTCAGATGCTTACCTGGACGCCAGTGTGGAAATAGCTAAAGTGCACGCCTTCTATGTCCACTTGACGCACCTAGAGCCAAAACCATATCTTCCCTTTCCTCATTGGAGTAAGCCATATCCGCTGCTCAACGCTGGTCACAGCTGAATAGCGTTGCTGTAGAGAACACACAGGGATATGTGTGTCTGAGGAGCTCTGGATATTGGGGTCGAGCTCCACCACTGGAAAAGCTCATGCCACCATCGGCGTGACGTGACATATGAGAGGTCACGTGGACACAGTGGCCGCATCGGCTGCATTGGAAGCACCGAAGCGAGCTGAAAATGAAAGTTTAAAGTGCCACCTGTGCTACAGTTCTGATTAAGTGGTGAGGCTTTACCGCTTGACAACATTTGAAAGTACTCTAATAGGTAGTGGCTGCCTTTGGAAGCGTGCAGCATGGTAGGCTGCTGCTCGGTGCCGTTGTGCCGGACGTACGCAGTGGAGCCTGGTGTCAGCCTTATTCACACGTAGCTACAGAACAAAGAGCCACATGAAGCTTGACTCGCGAAACTTAGAAGTGGCAGACAGCCATCACCTACAACTCCGGTATGCAGCAAACAGGTGCGAGGAAGATTTCTGCTATGGTGTCAGGACTGCGCGATGTTCGGTGAGTAGCAGAAAACGCACACCGAGACGCTTGCCCGCGCCCACTGCCTAGCTAATGTCATGACGGTTTTGGTCTATGAACTTGTTGACGCTAGATACTGGCAAGTTCACTGGAACGGAAAGGGAGCGGCAAGAAGCACATTAAAGAAAAGGCATGGCATATGGTCACGTTTGTGTTATGAATTATTGCACTGGATTACGACGAAGAAGCACAGGGAAATCGCACGCTGAGAAGACCGATAAGCATACAGTGCGATGCAACTTGAGAAATAATATTGGAACGTCCAAGAATTCAGAAGACAAAAAAAGATTTAATCGTTGCGATGGCACATCACAGTCACCGTAGGTGTCGAAATCTCTATCACAAAATTATTTTTGAACAGTTGTGATAGCGTCCATGCAACAAAGATTGCCATTGTACTGTAAAATGCTCATATGCTGCAGCCTAAAGCTCACGGCACGGTGCAAAAACGCGCTCACAGCGAAAGCAAAACATTGTTCACAGACATGCATGCAGACGTGCAGTCGGTCGCTGCGAACCCGTGCGATCGCTGCATTGAGGCTTCATTCTGTTATGCCCGATTTGGTTACACAGACAGCCCACTATAAGAACATATTTCGCATAGTTTATTCGCAGCATTTGCCTACCTTTCACGCAATTAAGGAGACCATCCTGGCGACCGCGTGCAGTGGCGCTCACTGTACATATGTATTCGGCAAAGAGATAGCGTCTGTAAACAATTCTGTGCTTTCAGTTTGCCCAAGATTATTATATCGACAGTCAAAAACTTCCTTCGTTGTGAGAGTACTTACATAAATGTTGAGGAGGGCCGCCACGTGGTGTTTTTTTTTTAGCGCTGTAAGCGAAACCTATGAGGAGCGCGCCGCGTGATCTCATACTACGCAAGGGAGGAGCTTCTGACAGATGGCGACTCCGTAAGTCCTCGCCCCCAACATTGCAGTTCACTGGAATTGGTTCAGACGAGGCACATAAGGTATGATCTACATCCGGTAAACTGGAACACCCTGTGGGCGCACTCTCTCGGGGACTGACACGCTGGTGACGGTGCACAAGTGTGAAGCCAGACGCGGCCACCCGATACTGCGACCACAAAGTGATGTGTATCCGTGGGGTGCGAGATAAAAAAAAAGTCTGGTAGACAGTAAGTGCGAGAAGGAGAGCAGACGGGGCCAGTATGGAAAGAGTTGTCTGAAGAATACATGTGTAATCTTCCTTGAATATAGCCAACGTTTTTTTACCATTAGTTAGTTTTGTCCGCATGCGACTTATCCGCTGTTATTCGAGCCCTAAGGTTTAAAGTTGTAGCATCATCGTTCAATTTGAAAACTTTTACAAGGTCATTTGTGTACAAAGGCAAAATTACAGCAGCAGTAATTGCTCTCCATCATTCCCACGCACTTCGCCCTTTCCTTCTTTCAAGCAGAATCAAAATGCTGCTTTCATCTTTTCTCTTTTGTGGCCTTAGATGCTTTATCGCTTTGGCAACATTTGGCCAGCAGCATGCATTTGCACCGTCCTGCAATAACAGCCGCATGCCCGGATACCTACACCAGGCATAACACCCTCTTGCGGGCCAGTCTCACTGCAGCCGACACTGTTCATCCATTGCACGCATCAGAGCAGCACAATAACAGTGCACAAGTGCCCCGCCACGTGGTATTTTTTCATATGTTGTGGGCTTTCTTTGGAACGTGGAAAAAGGGGCCATGTGAAATATACCGTGTTGAAAACAATTTATTGAGAGGTTTCTGTAAATGCTCTACAACTTTGCATCTCACATTTGGGGTCTGCAGAGTTGTAGAGCATTTGGGGTCTGCAGCCAATACTTAAAAAGTTGATTAATTAAACATAAATAATCCGTTAGTTAAGGGGAAAATAAAAAAACAGCCTGAGTAACTCTAGAACAGTGCCAACATTATGAATTTGGTTCAACTTGCGTCCGGAGTGCCTTTCATTTTTAAAACTTTGGCTCAAGCTATGTGGGACAAGCTGTACAGGAGGGAGATTGAAAGGTTAGATGACATAGCTGGCTGTTCATTACACTATTACCAAAAAAGTTGTTTGTAAATTTAATAACTAACCCTCATTTATCACTAGTTGCGAATAAGCTCATTATGTAAACTAGGTTGGTACTTAACCAGACTTACTTAGTCAAGACAAGCATGGGCCGGTTTTTGTAGCAATGCCTTTTCCCATGGAGGAAAGAAACAAAGTAGGAGGGCTTGACGTCACATTTTTGAAGAAGTGACTAGCGCAAGGGTGGACATGAGACAATGAGACACTAAAAAGATGACAAGGACAAGCGCTTGTCCTTGTCGCCTTTTAGTGTCCACTCTTGCGCTAGTTACTTCACCATGGAATACCAACTAGCCCGGTCTCGCACCCCACATTCAGAACAATGCCTGTGAAACTTCTTGATCAGTTTTAGTGAAGCAGATGCGATCCTGTGCCCATCTGGGGCATGTTGAAGAAGATGACAAAGACCTGCACCGCAAATACTTGAGTATGTCTGTTGCTGACACTTGCACTCACAGACCCAAAACATCTTTCAAGCTTACACACCTCGCTTCAAAGTCAGCTTGTCTTGCGAGCATAATGTGCTGCGAGAAAGACGCGGGTTGAACAAGTTTATTTTACTTTTCATAGGCCTAGCACAGCAGCGAGAGCTTAAGGGGCATGGTTGCTATGGCAAGATTTTCATTTGGGGCACCATTACCAGTGCTGCATTGCGAAAAACAGCATGCGACTTCCGTCACACTACCTCCAACACGTCTGTGTTGGCCGGCGCCTCTCCTACGCTCTCCTTCCTCCATGCCTTTTCCCGATAACAATGCCTTTCAGTTCTCTTCGCTTTAGTGAGTGGTCAAGCGAGGCTGTGTATCGGGCGGAGCTTTAAAAGAGGCCACTCATAAATGCGAAAAGCACTGAAAGGCATTGGCATCGAGAAAAGGCATCGCTAAAAAGTACTGGCCATGCTCGCCACTTCTTTCTGTATAAGTAAATACAAATAAAAATTGGCTCACAAATGTACAGGACTTGACACAGCATAAGAATTGGGGATAAGAGTTAATGGAGAATAGCTTAGTAACTTGCGAATCGCTGATGATATTGCCTTGCATAGGAACTCGGGGGACCAATTGCAATGTATGCTCACCGACCTGGACATGCAAAGCAGAAGGGTGGGTCTAAAAATTAATCTGCAGAAAACTAATGCTTAACAGTCTCGGAAGAGAACAGTAGTTTACGATAAGCAGCGAGGTACTGGAAGTGGTAAGGGAATACATCTACTTAGGGCAGGTAGTGACCGTGGATCCGGATCATGAGACTGAAACAATCAGAAGAATAAGAATGGGCTGGGGTGCATTTGGCAGGCATTTTCAGATCGTGAACAGCAGGTTGCCATTATCCCTCAAGAGAGAAGTGTGTAACAGCGGTGTCTTACCAGTACCCATCTACGGGACAGAAACCTGGAGGCTTATGAAAAGGGTTCTCCTTAAATTGAGGACGATGCAACGAGCTATGGAAAGAAGAATGATGGGTGTAACATTAAGGGGGATAAGAGAGCAAGTTGGGTGAGGGAACAAGCACAAGTTAATTACATCTTAGTTGAAATCAAGAAAGAAATGGGCCTGGCCAGGGCATGTAATGAGGTGGGAAGATAACTGATGGTCATTAAGGGTTACGGACTGGATTCAAGTAGAAAGGAAGCGTAGCAGGGAGCAGCGGAAAGTTAGGTGGGCGGATGAGAGTAAGAAGTTCGCAGGGACAACATGGCCACAATTAGCACATGACCGGGGTAGTTGGAGAAGTATGGGAGAGGCGTTTGCCCCACAGTGGGCGTAGCCAGGCTGATGATGATGAAGCAAGTGATCATTGTTAGCATTGTGTTCAGTGGGGCTGTTTGGTTCATGTTTAGAATAAAGACAGGGACAGCACATCATGGAGTACAGGACAGCGCTCTGTGCTGTGCTCTTTACTCGCTCGCCCTGTGTTGCGCTGTTCCTGTTTTTATTCTAAAGGGATCATTGTCTGTGTTTATATATTTTTAAATAAGGTTTCCATTGAAACCGTTCAACGGTGTGGAGTAAACAAAAATATCGGGACATCTGAACATTCGAATATTATTCATCAAACAACCATGCAGGCTGACTGATCACTGGTTGTCCAGTTTTAATCTTTGAATAAGTTGGGAATCAAGCAACCAAATAACTGGTATTGCCAAAGGCCTGATTTATTGGTGCTTTTATAGTTTGTCAACTACCATTGGCAATATTGAATTAAGGCGTGTTTGTAAGAAGGCATTATGTTGATAACTTCAATGACAGTCTGTGAAAATGCACTGCCCACAGATAATTTTCGTGCGCGTGATACTGCTAAACCAATTGTTCTTGTATGTCTTTAAAAAAATAGATGCTTTCTTTTATTTCAGATATCAACCCATGCAGCACCTGTACTGTTCAGGTAAAGGCACTTCAAGAAGAAAATCGGGAATTAAAAGATGAAGTGGAACATATGAAGCGGATGGCAGAAAAACACGATTACATTTATGGTAAAAAGCCTTTAAACATATGTTGCCACAACATTATACAGTCAGCAGCTGTCCTAACCTTGGTGCTTGACCACTTGCCATTGCTTTTGAAAAAGTTGAAGACCCTTCAAAATAAGAAAGAAGTTAATTTCATGAAACATGTTTTTCAACGTAAAGGTTTTTGCTTCCGTTATTACCATGTGAACTTGGTCACAAAGTGCCAAACTATGTCATAAAAGGCGCTGGTAAGAACACTCTTCCTTTCCTATGAAAGCACAACAAAATTTTTCAGGTAAATGAAGAGAAAGAAGTTTTACACCATAATGCATTCGTCGATTATCAGCCATTTCTAACATTTTTATAGGCCATTGAAAGGCAGTAAAATGGCCTGTATTTAGAATTTTTTCCAGTAAAAGCTTAAATTTTGCATCAGGCAAATGGTCAGGACCTGTACAATGCTGAAAAAAAATGCTTGGACGGAATATGATACAATAGTGTACACATGTGACGACCACTCAACAAAGCTGATACGGTGTGCTAATTTAACAATGAATTGAAAAAAAATATGCAAACACTGCCTCTTGTGATAGCTCATTGTGTTGTTATTAAACTGAGAAAGCTTTGTTAGAATAATTTTTTGCTTAAAGGGAGAAAAAAGGATATTGAAGTGCTATTCCACCGATCTCAAAATGTACATCTTCTCACTTCAGGAAGCCTCTTGGGGCCAAAGACGGAATGCATGGGTACGAGTGCTCCTGTGCCAATAAATAGAGGTTAGTCTAAACTGATTTTAAGGTAATTGCTTCATTGCTAGGGTGGTTATGAGCCTCTTCAGTCAAGCAGGGCTGCTAGATTGCTTGTGTTTACCAGCATGTCACTGTCTGCTAATTTCCTGCTTGGTGCCCTTACACAGCATTGGGCAGTGCATTGATACCGACGTATTTGCTACCCGACTACTTGTGCCAGTCTAGTTAGAATTGGGCAGAATGCAATAAATAAAATAATAATAATTGCAGATTCTCATAAATATCAAACGAGTAAATTGGTGGGAATGAGCTGCCCGGTATTGTGTAAGGATGATGAGCCGGCCATTAGTAGACAGCGACATGCTACTAAATACACGTAATCTAGCAGCTCTGCTTGACTGAAGAGGCTCGTAACCACCCCAGTACTGAAGGAATCAACATAAAATCAGTTTGCACTACCCTTATGGCATAGTAACGCTCGTGTTTAGTACTACAGGCTCAATATATAACAATAGATCAAAGGACGAGAGAAAAGAAATTAAATGTGCATGCATCCGCTAGCACAAAAACTTGGAAAAGGACAGCAGAAGCACAATGAGATAAACAAAGTGGCAAGTGATTGCTTTTTCATTCTGCGTCACTTGTGCATTTATCCACTTCCAGTTTCATTTCACATGCTGCCATGGCTCAGTGGCTGCATTTTGACTGTGGTGCAATCCAAAAGCACCTGTCTGTTGTGATATACTAAAGAACCATAAGTGATTGCTTTCATAATTTCGTAACCAATTAATTTTGCAGAAGCACCCAAATTAGTCAAAACGACCTAAAACAGCACTTGGCAAGGTTGTAAATCAAGCCAAACAAACAGTTGGACATTTTGTTGCTTGCCCAAAGGTGCATATATCTATCATATCCTCTGTCTTAGCTAGCTAACATAAATGCATGAAATGGTACTGTCTGAAAAATGAATTTTTCGCACTATCCTTAAACTTCAAGCAAGCTCCAAGTCTCTTCAAGTCAAAGGCAGGAACATGCACATTGGTATAGCAATGCATCATCAGAAATTGATGTTTATTTAAAAAGGTAGTAAGCAGGATGACCTCTCATTGATAGGCTGCATTTTTCATATCAATTTTGTCTGTGAAAGCACACATTAGGGTTGATGCCTGAGGAAACTTGTCACTGTCTTCACTGTAATTATGCATTTATGTTTCTGGCTAGAAACGTCATTTATAGTCCTAATATAATGTGTGCTGTGTAGCATCCATGTCTGAACCTGTACTTACTATTGCCAAAAAGCACTCGTCCTGTCTCCCTTTCTCATCCGTGTTTTCTTCGATGAATTCATAACAGTGAGCTTGCGTTCAAATCCTTTTAAGCCACTGATAACTTACACCATCACCAGACAGTAACTTTAATGTCATGAGCTTGTACAATTTCACTTGATAGAGGTCACTTTGGTGCTACATGACAAAAAAGTGTCACCTGATATTGAGGGCTATGGTGCTTATCAGAGTAGTATGCACTTGAGCTTTTCCTGTGCCTTTATGCTGTGTGTAGATATTATGAATGGATATGAAAGTGCCAGAAAAACCAAACTTGCCTCCGATGGGAACCGAACCCACAACCTCTTCACTACAAATTGTGTTACCGCGGCAACTGTTCCAACTTCTAGATTCTTGGGTATTTTGTTTATGTGTAACCGTGGGTGTGTTAGCCAGTTCTATTCATGCCAATCCATTGGATGTGGACCATCCTTTTGGCCAATGGTGACGCATATGTGAACTTTATGAGCAGGCAGCTGACCAATAAACTCTTGTATGCTATTTGAAGACATCAAACCTGCCTGATTCAAGACCCTCATTATGAAATTAAAGACAAAGGGAACTGAGGGGCCCAATTTTGTTAAACACAATCATGTGAAACCAACAGATAATAAGCCAAATAAAGCATAAAAGAAGTTATCTGTATTTTTTTATTTAAGTGTAGAAATGATAAAGCAAAATGATAGTCGATGAAAAACAACTTGCTGCTGTAAGTCATGTCAGTAACTGCTGCAGGTTACCGCATTGTTTCTCTCCTTTAAACTTAGCTATTTGTTCCTAGATGTGTCACCCGCTGTGGTTGCTTAGTGGCTATGGTGTTGGGCTGCTAAGCATGAGGTTGCGGGATCGAATCCCGGCCACAGCGGCTGCATTTCAATAAAGACAAAGTGGAAAAGCGCCAGTGTACTTAGATACAGATGCACGTTAAAAACCCCAGGTGGTCCAGATTATTCAGGAGTCCCCACTACAGTGTGCCTCATAATCAGATCGTGGTTATGGCATGTAAAACAGCATAATTTAATTTTTTGTTAGGTATGTCATTGCCAGCAAATTCTGAATCTTACTCTGCAAAAGGTTATGGGCTATACAGCTCCCACATGATATTTTTTTTTCATGTTCCCAGGTGGACATTGGGGCCGGTGTGAGTGTTGAACAAGGCACCCTAGAGAAGCTATGCTGAGCATGCGAAAGTGGCCTTGGCAAATTTGCCAGGGCTCTTTTGTGGAATGTATTCACCTCTGAGGAGCTACGGGACGAACCGCTCCTGGGTGAGAAGAGCAACAGCCATTCAAGGAGGCCTTGGACCCTATTCGTATCCGAGCTGTGATTGGTATGTACGTCAGTCCTAGTGGTACAACTCCAAATTACAGTCTTGGAACATTATTTTAAAAATTCGCATCTCCTCGTGCGTTACTTAGCAAGAAATATGCGCCAGCACAGCAATATTAGCTTTTAGTTTGACTGGTCAAGCTCGGCACCACCAGGTAGCTGGACCGTACAGAGCGATCAGGCCACTCACGCACGTCTAGGCTAAAAGCTCCTTATCACAGCAATAGTAGCATGGAGAGGATTTAGTGTACGCCTCCACCTATCCATCAAAATCTCCAAATCTTGCCTGTGGATAACAGAAAACCAAACACGCTTGGCATTGCGACAGAATGCTCGCAACACATGCTGCTTCGACAGCTCGCTTGGGATCGACTGCCAGTCAGCTGGCGGAGAAGTTTGAGAGGCTTGGTGCGCTGGCTCAAGACAACTAGAAGGAGATGACAGGATGTCCCATCACGATGCAGAGCCAGTGAAGGTGGAGCTTAGCTTGGCGAATGAGTTGGAGAAAAAGCATGGCTATGGAGGTGGGTAACTTGTAATTGGCTAAAGTTCTCTTAAAGTGCCCCTGAAACAGTTCGGACAAATTTTGTAGGCGCGTAGGATACAGCTAAAGTTAATCATTCACACCACAATTTGTGTGAAGCCTTGCGTATTAAGAGAGCCACTGACGATTACAAGTTACCCTCCTCTGTAGCCATGCGTTTTCTCCTCAACTCGTTTGCCAAGTGATCAGGGCTAAGCTCCGCCTTCACTGGCTCTGCGTCAGGACGGCACGTCGTGCCGTCTACTTACAGTTCTTTAGGACCGAGTGTGCGAAGCCTCTCCAACCTCTCCACCAGTTGCTTGGCAGTCGACCCCAAGTGAGAGCTATCGAAGCAGAGTGCATTCTGAGCAGTCTGTCGCAACGCCGAATGTGTCTGGCATTCCGGTAACCACAGCTGAGCGGACTGATTGGTCTGCACGGTCCAGCCACCTGCTGGCGCAGAGCTTAACCAGCCAAACAACGAGCTAATATTGCTCTGTCTCGGCGTAAAACAATTCAAGCATTTACAAAAACATGTTAACGATTACGCTCGTGCAAAATATTTACACCAGCAGCAAGGAAGAATACACTTTGTTACTGTTACTGTTTTTGGTCAAGCTCTGTGCCATCAGGTGGCTGCGCCGTGCAGTTTGCGCTTCTGCTCATCCTGTGAAACGGCACAGTCAAACGGCCAGGCCCTGTCTCCTTGTGCTTGCATTTACACAAATACCGGACTCGCGAAACACTATTGTGGTTTTTAGTAATCCTCCGGTGTAAAGTGACGGCTGCAAACGTGGAAATCCTGGCGCCGATTCGATATCGACAGTCCGATGCACTGCAGCCACTTCGCTCGTCTGCTGCCTTGCAGAGGGACATGGTGTCGCAGCTTGACATTGCCAGTTACTACGTTTTCAGCCTTCAACGTAACAAAGGCGAATCGTGTTTCTTGCGAAAGGACTGAGACTGACAATGACTGTGGAGCTCTCGTAAAAATGGAGCACGTTGCAACACAAGCAGACGACACTTGCTGTGCGGCAGAAGTGTAGTGACAAATTTTTCTTGTGCATTCTCTTTCTGTTACTTTCTTTTTATATAAACAAATTACCTAACATTCCAACTATTAAGAACAACATTGGTTCACCATAAAGTTAAAAAAATTATTGATGAAGCGCGCTGGGCGGCCAGTCGGATAGCCTGCCCTACCAGCATCATTAGGACAGTTTACATCAAATGGTTAGATGCGGCTGAAAATTCAGCCGAGTGGTGTGCTGTGATCGGCAGCAATGTAAATTTTTGAAATTTTATAATAAATTATGTGCTTTAACCGGAGCACTTACATGTGTCAAATAATGATCAGAAGGACCTATCCTCTAATGGCTCAGTATGTTTGTACAGAATCATCAAAATCATTTCGGGGTCCCTCTAATGTAAGCTGCTTTACACAGATTGTTGTGCGAATGTTTTACTGTAGCTGTGCCCCACGTGCCGACAAAATTTGTCAGGACCATTTCGGGGACACATAAGTGTCTTAGCAACAAGGCTGCATGTCAACGCTTATTAGCCTTCATATAGCTGTGATACTTTAGTGTTGCTATCATTGCTTCCACTTTTGGGATAAGCTTCAACTGTTTTTGTCATTGAAATTCATTTTTTCTGATTGCCCGATAATTTGATAAGGTTTATGCACCCTTTTGGGTAAGAGAAATTTGCTGTGAGGATAAATGAATTTATAAAAGGTCAAATTTTCATTCAACGAAATTTTTATATAACGAAGTAAAGTGCTGGTTTTACTGGCTTCGTTATAGAGGATTACCTGTACGTGCAAATGAATTATATAAAATTCAAATGAATAGCAGCTAACACACTGACCTGTTCTTTATGCATGCCAAAGAGCTTGGTGCCAGTACTGAGATGTTTATCTTCATTCTGCCTCTGCTCTTTACAATATTGTGGTGCACACTTGATAACTGCAGACCCTGGCTCAAAGTACACAACGTAGCTAAATTACTCTGTGATGATGTTTTATGACTGACACTAGCAGTGTGGCCTGCACTTGAACATAGCATGAGGCTTCAATTTGTTATTATTTTATTAGACAGCTAGAAAATCTTGTATGCATCGGTAATCTTATGCTGTATTTCTTTTCCAGACTACACATGCTCCAAGTTTCCCTCTGCCAGCCTCTCCTACATAAAGGACATCATCTCCTCAGTACTGGCAAGAGAAATGAAAGAGTCTGAAGCTCAATAAATTTGTGGGCTATTGTATGAAAGGAATGATTCACATGCTTTTTTTTAATCACGAAGTTGTTTCTTTTCATAACACCACAGGGAAAGAGGCCTTGCAATGGAAAGCTGGAAAATGCACCTTGAAGATGTCACGAGGCCAAGCCATGCCTCAATGGCGAATATCAACATTAGTTAATTTCATGTTGCATTGCACCTTACAATCCATAAATTTAATATTGCATTCCACTTTACAATCCATAAACTTAATGTTGCATTCCACTTGAAAATCCATAAACTTATTGTTGCATTCCACTTGAAAATCCATAAACTTATTGTTGCATTCCACTTTACAATCCATAAACTTAATGTTGTATTCCACATTACATTTCATGGAAATACAATTGTTCGTCCATGGGAATTCCATAGAAAGTCAAGGCAATAACTGGTAAATGAAATTACAATGGTTTCACGGTGGCCACTTTTCAATGCTGGTCAACAAATCTACAATAGTGGGACAATGATATTTCAACAAAAATTTTGTTGATTGAGCAATAGGACGGCAATGGAATATCTACTAAAATTCAACACTGATTTTCATAAGGGTACTCACTGCGGAAATTTATTTTTTATCAGTGCAAATGTTGTAAGTGGAATGACGCATTTCGGCTCATATTACTCGCCGGATAATCCAAGCGGAGCCTTCGGAGAGGATGCTATGAGGCCATATTGTTGGACGGGACCATGCGCGACCCGCGCTCCAGCAAGCTTCTACGCTGGCTGCAGCTTACTTATGGGGCCCTGCTGAAGGGCTTGACAGCAGGCCGATTTGATTTGGCACCCTCCGCTCGCCTCTTGCCAGATGCGACACCCGTATCGACAAGCTCCAGTGGGCCTGTTGGAACGCCTTTTTCACTCGGGCGACAGAACGCGCCAACGCCTGGTTCGGGGTCCCGGTGAACCAAAGCGCGAAAGGCGTCCCCTGGAATATAGCATTAAATGATTCGCGGCCACGAGTGAGGCAAATATAAGTCGCTTTGCTGAACTTCTAGCACCGCCACTATACGTGTCCGCATCATAGGCGTCCAGAATTACAGATGCTTCCCATAAATAGTCCTTTTCCCACTTTACACACACACAAAAATAAATCGTAGGGTAGACTTAATTTGCACCACACCGCACACGCTCCACTGCACCAAACTGTCGGAGTCGGTCGCTCACAGTTAACCGAGTTAACGAATCTTGAGTTCCTACTCTTTGCGCACGACTGCCGCGAGCCATCGTACTTATAACAAATGTCGCATTGCATATCCCAGAACTTCTACTACGGTCTAAACTTTTACGAACACGTATGGTTATTAAGTACGTTGCCAGAAGTCCCTGGGTGTTTTCTGTTTGTCGCTGCGCTATCTGCACTTCTGTGCGCCAAATCTTTTCCGGCACTTCTGCAGAAGGGGAACTTCTAGTCTCTCGACATCTCGCACAACATTGTAGTAAATGTCTTTCCTTTCTTTCTTTAGTTTCTCGAGCAATTGAACGAGGTCTCTTAGCGCGTGCCTACTCGCATGTAATACGGAAGACAGGGTACCCAGCTTACATTAATTGCGTTACGCCTAACCCGATTTCCCAGAAGAAGGAAGTTGATATTGACCTGGGGCTTATTACGGCCAATGCCAGCTTTGCATACCACTTTTTCATCATTGTTGTGACCTTCTCCTCTCCATAACTTATTCGCGGCCTGAGGGTAGTCTCAGGCCGCGGTATATAATTTTCAACACCTGCACGTCTGGATGCCGAGATAACTCTAGAGCACATAAGCATGTCTCAATGGCACTGTATGCCGACGCCTATGGTGCCTTGTATACCTCGACAGTTCTCAGAAGTGATCGAAGCAAAAGAACTCTCGCCGATGATGTACGATAAGATCGCGGTGCGCTATACTCAGGGTTGCCTAGACCTTGACTGAGGAGGCGAACCGCACGAACGTCGTCAAAGACGCCTCTCACTTTGCCTTTTGCACCTGAGGGCCCGTGAGTGGGAGGGCGTGTCGATAAAGTTGCGTCATCAACGGCAAGGCAAAGTATAGAGCCTCGAAAATTGTGGCAGCGCCATTCAGTAAGCCTGGAGAAACTGGCGTTTCCCATAGATGCGTACGAAGATCGAATGCTTGGATAGAACGTAATGAGGCGTCCTCGATTAGGCACAATATCAACGCCGGCACGCTCACGGACAAAAAAAAAAGTTGTCGGTGAAGCAATCTGCAGGAATTAGTAATTAGGATACACGAGAACACGCGCAAAATGCGCGAGTGCAGGATGAGCGCACAACCATGTAAGCGAGCTCACTGGTTGCAATATAATGTCACGTAGACGACTCAGTGTAAGTACAACGGTCATAACTATAGCGCTTCCAGGAGGCTTGTCGCGCTCAATGGCTCGAAAACGCTCTTGTTACTGATACTCCAATGATTCTCACCCATAGCGCGTAGCCTTGAAACACGTACAAAAGTAGTCACGTGGAAGTAGAACATGAATTATAGCGAGTGCTGCATACATAATATATACAGGGCGTTTCGGTGAACACTAAAAATTTTTTAAAGTTGCCTGTGGCAGATGTCACAATTGTAGTTCATGAGCTGGTCTACTCGAAGCGGTGGACAATGCTTGCACAAAAAATTAAGATCCAAAATCGACTAAATAATAAAAATTAACTAATTGAAATTTTAACTAATTACATTATTGACCATATTGCAATTCACAAATTATAGCCGTTGAGTTTGCAAGGCAGTTCCACTTGGAAAGAATTTTCAAGATGACACCAGCTTAGAATATAAATCCGCGAACTTTGTGGAGAAATGCATTGGAATTCCAGTTAATTTGTTAACAAAATGTCGTTTCATGCACTTCAGTACACAAGCAACTGGAACTCCCATGCATTTCTTCGCAAAGTTCGGGAATTTATGCCTCGAAACTGGTGTCGTCCTGAGAATTCGTTCTAAGTGGATCCGCCTTGCGAAGTCCACTGCTAAAAATTGTAAATTGCAATATGGGTCATAAGATAAATACCTAGGAAGTTAATTGGTGAATTCTTGTTAATTAGTGAATTTCGCATTTCAATTTTTTGTGCAAGTATTGTCCCCCGCTTCGGGTAGACAGGGTCATAAAATAGAATTGAGCTATCTGCCACAGGCAACCTTCAAAAAAATTTTATTAAAAGTGTTCGCTGAAACACCCTGCGTATGTATGAACCAGAAGAAGGGAAACCGAGGGGCCCGGTTTCGATGAATCATAATCTCAAGAAAGGCGAACGGATAATGACATCTCGGAAAAAAACTGGGAATTTATTTTGCAGTTTTATTGGAACTGAAGAAGTGATACATAAATGGAATTGAAAGTGAATGGAAAAACAACTGGCCCCGGGTGACACAAGAATCCACGTCTTCGCATTACCTGTGCGATGCTCTTATCAATTGATCTATACCACGGTGCCGTCTGCCTTGCCGCTTTACCGGAGACACACACACACACACATATATATATATATATATATATATATATATATATATATATATATAAAGTAGAGTAGGCCGTGTGGGTCCTATATGATAACCGCAAATCTCTGCGCGAACTCCGCCGCAATTCTGGCAGCTGCACTTCATTGTCTATCGTCCTTCTACTTTTCATTCTAAAAAAAAAAGTTGATAACATAAGACATTTGCTGACCAAACATACTTAAACAGCACAATTTCTCCAAACATTTTTTACATCTCTTTCCGACAGAAAAGCCACTTACGGGATCAGTTCTCATTTCCTTCATTTCTCGCTAATAGTGCAAAGCATGTGAAAGCGTAGTAGCACTTGAACTCTGGGAACTGCGGAGAAACGGACGAAAGGCGGAAACCCTCATCACCGCGTCTACACGGGACGATGAGGGACGTTTGTGTCGTCCGTTGAAATTGTGCGACTGGAAAAAATGTTCCTTCGGGTTGCAGCCTAATTTAATACTGCTTTTTACTGTTGGGTGAGCCCCCCTTTCAAAATCCATTAATTCCCTGTCCTTTTCTTACCCGTTTGTTACCCAGCACAATACTAGAATTTTCGACGTCGATTGTGTGTGATGTTCACAGCTGGCCATATTTGTTCGATGGGAAGTTTTAGGGACGTCTTTAGAAAACGTTTACCCATTTTCGAAGTATGTCCACACATAAACATTCTTGACAATGACAAATCTTCAGAAAACGAGTCGTTGCGGCGTTCTGACTGCGACGAGGCGAAAAAAATATATATGTCGCAATAACCGTCCTGCAGATAAATATAGGTCGCTATATATTTGTCACTGCGCCACCCCTTATTAGTTGCATTTCCTTCCTTTCTACCTAAAGATACAAAAATTTACAATACCAGTGCAAGTCTCCACATGCCTGGGTATAGCCGGTAACTGTAGCTTTTGCGACAAAACAAGCTCGAAATGCCATGAAGGTTATAATTCGCGCTAGTGGTTTGATATCCATCCATGTGGGTTTCAAGGAGGCAGCAGATAAAAAGCCAAACAATCGGAAGACACAAAGAAACGGTTGTTCCGTCTTTGGATGCGTCATCCCCTCTTCCTGTGCGTGAAATGTTGCGCCTCTTTAATCCCACAGAGACAGGACCAATGCCACCTACCTACAAAATTTCAGGGGAAATAAGTAACAGAAACTAGCCCGGAAAGTCTCGTTTACCTTGTTTTCCGCCGTATTACAACATTCAGCACAAACTTCTACTTCCGAATGCACAACATTTCTGGGTTGATTCCACAACTATGGCTGCAGGTAGTATATTACAGGTAGTGCAATGCCTGGTAGCTTTATCGAATCGCTAACGAGTAATGGCGAAAGAAACGGGTTGTCGATGGAAGACCCTGCCTGACCCGCTTTCAGCCTAATTGCAGGAAGTCCCAGTTTTGGTCAATAGCCTGCACTTAATGGGCCATCAGTAAAGGCTCCACCGGGCCACCCCGCTCTTCTCTCCCCTTTGTCTCTCGTCCACTCCTCGCCTGCTAGCAGCGCTAAGAATGTCGAATGCCATACACAAGAGAGGGTAGATTGGGAGATATAGCCAAATGTGAGTAAGCAGCGGAGTGTTTGGAGAAGGGCACCCGGAGGAAGCCGTGCGAGAATGCATCGCGTAAAGCTCCGTTGCACATTTTCGCTAACAGGATGCCCTAATCACCGGCTGTAACCACCGTTATTGGCTATTAGAACAGTTGTTACAAGGCTCAGCTTTGTGCCATTGCACGGCCGCAGCTATATATATGTTAGCTGAAAGCACTAAAAGAGGCGTGACCGACTTACACTTGTCCGCTCGGGACAATAACAAGTACTCCGCTGCCTGGAAAGTACCGCGAAAGCAGCTAACAGTTAGCTGTATCAATTGATTTGTTGCTAAATTTGTAGAAAAATTTTATTGTTATCGTAACCAGTAAGACCGACCTTGTTCAGCCGACGCAGAAAGACACGCCCAACATGAAAAAAAAAATAAGAAAGAAAAGATAGTAAACACCCGTTAAATAGGCTGTGTCTTGTCCTTTATTTTCGATCGGTCACTTCGATGCAGTACCTCCATCGCCTAAATCTGAAAAGGCCATTCACATCCTAAAGCATAATTTATGCGATGCTGTGGGGAATCTCGTGGACCCGCCGTGGTTGGTTATAGACTATGGTGGTGGTCTGCTAAACACGAACTCCCGGTATCGGGTCCCAGCCCCGGCAGCCGCATTTCGATGCGGGTCAAATCCGAACACACCCGTGTACTTAGATTTAGGCGCATGGTATAGAAGCTCAAGTGGTCGAAATCATTCTGGAGTCCTCCACTGCGGCATGCCTTATAATAAAATCGTGGTTTGGCACGTAAAACCCCATAATTTTGTTTAATTGCGTGGCGTTGGTCCGGTAGTAGCTATATTATTATCAACATCGAAAACGACGCAGCACAATGTTTTGGGACTGGCCGAGCATCGTTGATACTCTCTTGCGTTGAACCAAGCCAGGTGAAGCGTGTTTCACTGTGCGACAATATGCTTAAATTTCAGATGTCCCAAACCTCTTGCCCGGCAGCATGAGTTGGGAGGCCCGCTCTTCGCTTGCCCGCCCAACTCTGTTACGCGCAAATGGCACTGCCGTAGATAACCGAAAATGAAGCAGTTACTTCAGCGCGAGGTATTGACAGGCACCATTAAGGGAAACACTTACCTCGGACCGAGCCCCTGGGTGCTATAACGCAAAACTACTCCAACCTTTTCTATTCCAATTCTGCAATCAGCCCACCGCATTTGTTCAAAAACTTTTTGGGACCTACGCCACTTCACCTGTCTGTCACGCAACATCACGAAAACCGCGATAGCTCCCCATCTGATACAACATGTACACACTGATTATGCATAACTTGACCAAACCAAGCAAAAATAGTTATTGCTAATTCGACGACTTTTTGTCATTAGCTCTCGGTTATTGGTCAAAAGTTTTCGGGCTGCAGCCACTTTACCTGCCTCTCACGCGACGTCACAAAACCACAAAAACTTACCGCGTTAAAGGGACGTGTACGCGTTAAAGATTCATTAATATGTCGAACAAAAGTGAATTTTCTTCTGAACAGCCACAGGTTGCCCCTTTGCGAAAGGAATAAAACATGGCTGCCTCCGCTTGCTCCGGCACTGGCTACTCGCCCCCTGCCTGAGAGCATCGATTTATTTGCGCGTACTGAAACATTTTGCGTGGCCGTGTAACGTTTTCGACAACTTTCGGCACGTTTACGACCTCTATCTGCCAACTCTTCTTCATGAGCATACGTTTTAGCGTCATTCTTAAGCTTCCATCGCATGCCGCCGCGATTGTCGACAAGCCACCGCAAGCTAAGAGGAAGCGGACCAATCGCAGACGCCGGCACCACCCTCTTGATCCGGTTATCGACTTTCAGTGCAGTGGCTCGGCCCCATCTAATACCTCTTCACTTGAGCATGCTCCTCAGCTCTTGTGAGCCAATTAGATAAGACAAGCCGCTCAGTGCAGGCAATGTTATTCGTTTTTCAAGCAAACAAAAGTGTCCTCCTATGAACGAGAGGAGCATTTGAGTGGTTTGTTCAGACAACTCTGCTAGTGACCGCCCGATGCTTGCGTCGGTGGTTACGCAAATTTAACGTGAGGTTATTGGAATAAAAACATATTGGAATAATTTTACGTTGTACGGCCCCTATTTCTCATTTTGAATCCATGTTAATGATAAATGTATACACTTCTTAAGAAACCGATAAAGCAAACTTGCTTAATCTCTGATTTTAATTCAAGGAGTCAGTTTAATACCATTCGCTGATTGTGGCGGAAAATTATTTTTTTTCTTTCTTTTCTTGCTTCATACTTTCTTTCTTTTCTTTTGGAATAATTTTACGTTATACGGCCCCCTATTTCTCATTTTGAATCTATGTTAATAATAAACGTATACACTTCTTAAGAAACCGCTAAAGCAAACTTGCTAAATCTCTGATTTTAATTCAAGGAGTAAGTACAGTACCATTCGCTGATTGCGGCAGAAAATTATCTTTCTTTCTTTTCTTGCTTCATACTTTCTTTCTTTTTTGTTCAAGCTACTGGTCTTCATAAAGCATTAAAACAGCAAACCATGAAGCGTTTAACTGTGTGACCTATAAACAAAACTTGAAAGAAAGTGGGAAGGCGAATTTACCCTCACCAGAGGTCCCGGCCTAGAAAAAATTCTAAAAGTGATTTCGCTTACTGCTCGCTGATACGTTTTGTTGAAGCTTTCCCTGCATGATTGCATGTTTTTAGTCCACAATTCAGTTAGCATTTTGCTTCCTAGGTTCTTCCACAACATTGGAGTCAATTCCTACAGTGATCCATTAATCCCCTGCTTTTATTTTTCTTTCATTTCACATAAATCTCTAAGTCTCACTCTTTCGCCAGTCCAGGAGAGCCAAACCAACATGCATTCTCGGATAATATGATTGACCTTTTGTCTTTAAATATTTCTTCATTTATCTCTACATCTTTTCTCGTGAGTGACAGCCTGATAATTAGGTCCTCGTTGCTACAGCAGCTCGCTGATCTATTGGATAAGGAGCGCACAAAACTAAATTTCCTTTGTTTTTCGCGCTAATCAGGCAAGGAAAGAGGACGAGTATCTTGATAAATGCTGCAACCAAACAGAAACCTTTAAAATTAACGGAATTCGGTGAAGAAAATTAACGGAATTCGATGACATTTTTAACTTTTCAACAGCATTCTTGAATTTCAAATCTGTCACAAGACCTTCTGTTTGCCGCTTAGGTCACACAAATGCAATTGGAACCGCTCCATGCATTGTCTGTTAAAGCGTTTCTTTCCCCGTGCAGTCTAATGGGAAAGTGGGACTCCTAAGTTTAACAAGAGCTTTTCTTCCATTTTTTGTTTGTTTGCTTTCGCCCCGTTGTCTTATGGGAAAGTGAGAATTGGTCTCGTGGAATCAAGACTTTCGACTAAAGGCGCTCGCGAGAGTTATTACAGCGTGCGTTTCCCGGAGTGCAACGACGTTTCTCACTATTTGCGCAAGCCCGCGAACAGCTCATTCTTTTCGCGGAGTCTCCGAGCTACGTTGCAGCTTCTCGCTTTCAACCGTCTGCAAGACGGAAAATTTACGACAGCGACAAAACAGAAGCAGCGAAGGTGCCATCGCACGAGCATTAGGCCTGCGAGACAAACCGTTGTACCCTGCAAAAGAGACTTCGCGACAACGCGAGACAGAGTGGGTGTAGCAAGTGTATCTACGTCGCGAGAGAAGATACACATAAAGGAAGCAGCCAGTCGGTCGGAAGTTGTGGCCAGGTTTACGGTTTCCCGCGGCCATTAGTCGTGATATATATATATATATATATATATATATATATATATATATATATATATATATATATATATATATATATATATATATATATATATGTATATATATATTAATGGTGTAACATTAAAGTACCCTCACTCCTCCTTCCTGTCTTTCTCTTTTCAGTCTCAACCTTGTTGTTTTTCTCCAGAACAAACACTGTTGGCAAGAAATGCAGAATTGCCGATGCTTATGTCGTCATCATCGCTATCCGACAATTTTCCAGTATAATTTTCATTATCAGCCATTATCAGCCAGTGCTCATGTGTGTAAACAATAGTGGTTGGTGCTGCCCGCATCACTGACAGTGCGACACTCGCAGTCTGATTATTCTTAACTTTTGTCGCACCAACAGGAAGGGGGAAGAGTGAGCGAGCAGGACTGTGAAGAGCGACAAAGTTATAAAAAAAAATTCGCGGCAACAGAAGCTCGGTTTAAGCGCATCATAAGAAAGGGTGGGGCGTGGGGAGGGGTTGATTGCAAGAGCCCGCCAGCTTCGATGTAGAATACAAAAACAATAGCACCAATGTGGGTGCGACTAGCGCGCTTGGAAACAATAAACTAATCAACAAGAAAAACCACCTGCAGTCTTCCCGCGACATCCACATCTTGCTCGTGCTCACGTTCTGAGACAGCTTTCAGCCTCGGTCTCTATGCTACGTACGTTGTCAAAAGCAGCTAGTCAAACGGAAGCATACGACGTTAGCATCTGGACAAATCTTCGAGTGCTGAATCGTCTTCGCAAATGCTATAGTGCTAGATTACGAGACGATGAACATTTCTTACAAACGCTTGCGAGGTGCGCTCAACACAGGACGCCGCTGCCACCCGTACTCGCTTCTATACCGGGTGTGCCACGTAACTTGAGCTGAACGTTAAAAATATATAAATTCCACTGAGCTGGACGTTGTTAAGTTACCGTTGTTTTCCGTCGCTTAGATATACACAAATTATTTTTTGCATTCCACCTGAATACATAATTAGTAATAATAATGTAATCATGTAATAATAATAAATGTTATTTCATAAAAAGCGTTAGTGACAAAATTGTAGAGCAACAAGAACAACTCCCGATAGAGTTTTCTGTTGCTAAATAGGGAAAATACCGGATGCTATTGCTGTTGCAATACCTGCTAGTGTTTTTACAGGCATGAAAGCAGTCCGCGAATACACGAAAAATTGCTGTGCGAGTTGCCGCTCGAAGCACTTAGCGTGCATTCGCGGCCTTCTCTCATGCTTGGAGATACACTTTTATGTAGCACGCATTGAGCAACAGAAAGCTGTATCGGGAGTTTTTCTTGGTGCGCAACAGTTTTATCATCGACACTTTTCATGTAATAGTAATATTTGAGAAGGTGACTATTTATTGAGTCTATTTATGTAATTAGGCGGAATGCGAAATATAATCACAGTATCTCGAGGCAACGAAAAACATCATTACGTTATTTCTGTCCAGCTACGTGTCGTCTGCATATTTTAAAGTTTGGCTGAAATTAAGTAGGACACTCTATAAATCTATACGAGATCTGCTAATAGGGTGGTACAATATGACCGTACAATGCTTCGTGCAATACAGAGCTGAATAGCGAACGGCGTGTCTAGATAGTAGATAAAAGATGTCGTCTCTGACAAAACGCCGCGCACAAGGCATGTGTTCAATGGTCTTTAATTACATCTGCTGAATATCATACCACACCGAAGACGCATCATGAATTAGATGAACTGCCATGGGTGAAATCTTCATCAATAAAGGCCTGTGAAGGAACGTAATTAGTTTCGGTAGCGAATGACGACGATATTGCCTTTTGTATCTTAAGCGCCTATATCTCTATTTGTCAGCCGCCTGGTCATTCGGTCTATCTGAAGCAACGGGAATAAGTTTCGAGAAAAGGGAGAGGGTTTATGGTTGTATGCTATTCAGCGTCATTTGGCCAAAAGGCCTAGTTGAGGCCTAGTGATGTATATTTCAATCTCCAGCCGCCCTTCGATTGCTAAGGGCCGATTTACGCTCGAGCCGCCCATCGCCGCAAGCCGCACCGCATGCTTGCGGTCACGCGAAAAATTAAACGTATGCAGCACTTGTGCACAAATTACCATTTACACTGTGTTCACAGTGTATGCCTTACACATTGGAAACCGAAATTTGTGCACAAGTGTTCGATACGTGCAATCTTTCGCGCAACCGCACGCGTGCGGTGCGGCTTGCGGCGATGGGCGGCTCGAGCGTAAGTCGGCCCTAAATGTGTGAGAGAATTCCCGCAAGCATGCCAATTCCCAGTGCGAACCCAAATGTGGTTTTCTGAAGAATTCACCATAGCTGCTTAGGCCCATACTAACTTTTCTTATAATAGAATGTTTTTGTCGGTTACTGCCTTTCCGCCAGGTTCAACGAGATGTGCTTGAAAGAGCAAAGTAATGACCCCGACAAAAAGATCATTGTGCACAGGAACACAGACATTTCCGAGGTATAAAATGAGCCGTTCACTTTTTGTCCCTGTCGCCCAACATTTCGAGGAACTGAAAATTACAGTTTCAAGGCCGCCCCACAAGAAAGACATCTGGAGTGCGTGCAAATATCTATGTTCCACTGGTGCGCGGGCACGTATGACAAACACTGCATCCATGCTCTGCGAATCTGACATCCACGTATGTCATAGTATTTTTCAGCGCTTACATTACACCTTTAAAGTAGAACTATTTTTTGAACATACTAGCCGGCGCGTCATTCAGCACTTCTTCAATACGCTGTTGGTACAGGTACAGACTACCAAAGAAAATTGTATCTAATTGATCATGATGTTCTGTTTCACGAGTTGAAGCTTTCCCTAATGTACTTTCTTGTACGTTAATGATTGTGATTTACTGCACGACCTGTTCCCCCCACTTTCCAAATGTAATTCCACTGGAGCCATCACGGTAGATGAATAAACTAATACATGACAAGTAGAATATATCGGCGGTTCTTGTTGCGGGTGACCACGCAGTGGCCAGAATAAACAAACTGAATGAAGCCACCGCAGCTGCAGTGGTGCGTAATATGCAAAAAAATTGGCAGAGAGGAACCAGTGAGAGTTGCTTCTTGGTTGTTCATCACACAACTAGAGGTTTGTAGAGGGGGCAGGGAACAAGAACACTAGAAGGCACAAAAGAATACACACACGTAGCGCTTACGCCTATTCATTATTTCGTGCCTTCTTGTGGCCGTGTTTCCTGCCCGCGTTACAATTCGCTCGTTTCTAGAGAATAAACATCTTTTATTTGTATGTGATTCCTAGTGCGAGCTGCTGAAGAGGAATGCTTAGATTATGTACATCTTGTGCGGAATCTTTGTGCAGTATAACCGGCATGAAAGGTTCCATCATCGACGAAATGAAGTCAAAAAGAAGAAGGGTTTATGCTCAGACAATATCTAAGCGATGAGGTGCCTGAAGGAATTTACGCGCTTCTATTTACACTATGCTCGCTTTGAAAACGAAGTGAAGCCACCCTCCTTCTCCTCCTCCGACTTGCCGAATGCGCGAGTCATACGGAATGTAACTTCGTCGTCGCGTAGTCGTCGTCGTAGAATTGTGGTTCCTGCTGCCTGTTGGCTACAGCCTTTGCCGGCACCGCAAATACCGAAAACAGACAGCGGATATAGTGCTAATTGAGGCAGACCTAACCATCTGGTGATGTACGTAAGCGTGGTCGTGAGCTCCAACAAAAACACGTCGTTGTTTATTCTTTTATTTTATTACACGCCATTTTTATTGTTATTGTGCCATTGCCATCACTTCCTCATTGTCATTTCATTAGCATCCTTTCTCTTTCTGTCCGTCATCGCTTTTTTGCTTTCACTTTGCTGTTATATCGTAGCCATCACATCGCCATCTTCGAGACGTCGCCATCATACCACCATCATTTTTCCATAGTCATCAATTAATCGTCGTCGTTCCATCGACGCCATGCCGTTGTCACCCTTGCGCCGTTCTCATGCAGTCGTCGTCATGCGTTAATTAAAAATTAAGTTACGAGGTTTTATGCGCAAGAACCCCGATTTGTTTATAGGGCACGCCGTATCGGGGGACACCGGAATCACTTTGACCGCCAGCGATTCTTCAACGTGCACCTAAATCTATGTACACGAATGTTTTCGTATTTCGCCCCCATCGAAACGTGGTCGCCGTGGCCGTAATTCGATCCCGCGACTTCGTGCTTAGTAGCCAAACACCTGAGCCTCTAAACACCCATGGCGGGTGTCGTCATGCCGTTACGCTCGTTCCATCACCTTCAATTTGCTGCAGTGATTGCATCGTCGTCACTTATTTGTCGTCATGCGTGGTGCGTTCATGATCGCGCGCAAGATATCGAGCGAGGTGATTTCGAGGAAAAAGAGTATCCGACTGGGACGTGTAGTCTCTACTTGCATATGGTCTCTAAGCAGGAGCGACATTAGTTACTAACACCAAGGAAAATGTCGCCTAAATCGACTAACCAACGCGCATGGGATCTGCAGATTTTTTGTTTCGTGGCACTACTGCGATCGTCATAATAAAGCGGCAGTTGCGTGCAGTGTTGTAGGGAACACCCAATTAATAATAATAATAATAATAATAAGCTTTATTTCCATCACAACGATGGAGGGGCCGTGGGTAAAAGCTGCTGAACAGCTTGACTAGAGCCCACGGTCCCCTCTACAAGGCAGTACAGGGGCATACATGAAACATACAGGAATCTAACAAAAGACAAACGCAAAATTGACTCGGTTTAATATATCACAAGGAAATCAAATATTACATTTGTTCAAAAACATGAGATATCACGTGGCGCAGTTCGCGAACTGTAGTGCGACCTAAATCAATTCCACATTTATTCAGATCATTAAGAAGTTTAGGCAAAATATACGATAGTGTACCCATAGAATAGTTAACACGGGGAGTGACCACCTTCCAGTATTGAGACTGACGTATATTATAGGATGCAGGCTTTATTTCTAGCTTGGCTAGGTTCTGAAAAAAATTTCGATTTTCTTTTAATTCGCACTTAAAGGCAACAATTAGTCTATAGCTAAACAATTTCCAGACGGGCATTATATCTGCTTTAATGAACAGAGCTTGTGTATGAGAATTGTAGGGGACATCAAAAAGAAGTCTAATTATCTTTTTTTGTAGGACGTACACCTTTGTTAAGTTAGTTACTGTGGTAGATCCCCATACTAAGAAGCAGTAAGACAAGTGTGAGTAAAAAAGAGAATTATATATCAGCTTTTTTACGCTGAAAGGTAATATCGACCTACATCTGGATAAAATGCCAACGACACTTGACAGTTTAGTGCAAACAGAATCTACATGAATATCCCATAGCATATTTTGCGAAAACGTTACCCCGAGAATTTTAATACTGCTTACTATTTCTATTTTTCTGGTGCCATAGATAAGATCTATGTTCATAATTACCTGCTTTGATTTCGGTCTAAATAGCACAGCCTTAGTTTTGTTGGTGTTAACCTCTAACTGATTTGCTACAGACCAGTCCAGAAGTTTTACGAGGGCGGAGTTAGCTATATAGCTGATTTGCTCACAGTCTGTAGCGGAAAAAAATATGCTGGCATCGTCGGCGTACAATATATATTTGGCTTCAGCGCATGTATTTACCAGATCATTTAAATAGATATTAAAAAGAAAAGGTCCAAGAATGCTGCCTTGAGGCACTCCTCTAGCAATCGGTTTTTGGTCGGAGCAGTGCTCACCTATTTGAACATACTGCGGCCGATAGCCAAGGTAAGATTTTATAAGATTCCAGCAATGGCCACGTACTCCATACAATTCAAGTTTTTTGAGTAAAATGGAATGAACAATGCAGTCAAATGCTTTCGTGAAGTCAATGTACAGGCCCAGTACAACCATCTTACTTGAAAACTGTGATAAAATAAACTCTTTTTGTTCTATCAAGGCTAGTTCCGTAGACCTATGCTTTCTAAATCCAAATTGAGCTGGGGCTAAAAGGTCATATTTTTGAAAAAAAAATTGAAAGGCGCACATGAATAATCTTTTCTAAACCCTTTGAAAATATGGGCAACACTGAGATAGGGCGATAATTCTTGATCTCATTTCGATCACCTTTCTTGAACAATACCGTAACCTTAGCCACCTGCATTCTTTGTGGGAAAACGGCAATTGAAAAACAAAGGTTAAATATATGGGTAAGACTCGGTGCGATAAGATCCATGATATGTTTAATAGGTCGAATTTGCATACCTTCAACGTCACAACTAGAGCTGTTTTGAAGAGACATAAAAACAGACCGAACTTGTTCTTCGCTAATGGCCTCAAGAAAGAAAGTAGATTGGTTACTAGAGGGCATGAATCTTGAAAATTCAGACACTGGAAAATAATCACCACACTGCACAAAATAGTTATTAAATAAATTTGCCAGGGCGCGACCGGATAACTCGACTTCACCGATTTTAAGGTTATCTGTTTTGGGGGAAGAGTTACTGCGATTTAAAACAGTGTTCAACTTTTTCCACAAAAGATCAGGCTTACGAGAGCAGGCGTCAAGTTCCGCATGAAAATAGTTTTGTCTGCTTCGCTTTATTTCTTTATTTAGCTGATTTCGGTACATCTTGAACTCCTTGAGTTTTTGGGGATTTTTAGTTTTTATAAACTGATGGTACATAGTATTCTTCTCATTTATTTTTTTAATGAGCTCTGGCGTGATCCAAGGCTTGCGTATTTTCCTCCCAAGTTTCAGTTGCTTAAGCGGAAAATGCCGTTTATATATTGCAGCGATGTGATCAACGAACATGTTATACGCCTTGTCAGCGCAATCAATCGCAAGAAGATATTCGAAATCAGAATTTAACACGTCATTCCTGAAGGCATCTAGGCGAGTAGGATTAATTATTTGAACATTTATAAATTGTTTTTTTACTATGATGATTGTGTCTATCTAATATTATGAAGGTAGGAAGGTGGTCACTCAAGTCGCAGGTCATTACACCCGCAATGATATTTTCACTGAACGAGTTAGTAATAATGAGGTCTAACAAAGTTTCGCTATGTTCTGTGATCCTAGTAGGCAAACTGATTTGGTTTGAGCACCCGTTTGAAGTAATGAGCGTATTCATAGTGGTTTTGGCTGCTGAATCTCCTAACAAATCAATATTAAAGTCACCAGCAGATAGAACAAAGTAACCAGCCTCAGAAATAAATGATAAGAACTCTTCGTAGAACGCAAAAAAGTTTTCAACATTTCCATCGGGCGGGCGATAACATACAGAGAAAACAGAATTGTTCACTTTTGCAGTCAAAACCTCGTAATCACAGCAAGAAACACAGAAACGAGAAAGCAGTTCACACTGTATCCCGTCCTTTAGTAGCATCATTACGCCGCCGCCACGACGATTTGGGCGATTTAAGGAGAATGAGTGATAAGGTATAAACCCAAAGTGACAGTGATCATTTTTACACCATGTTTCAGTGAGCATTATCACATCAAACTGAAATGAAAAACTCGAAATAAAATGCTCGATAGAATCTTCTTTGTTACAAAGGGAACGAACATTTATGTGAAGGCATTTCAAAGCGCTTATTTGATAGCCCGAGACAACAGCATTCACTTCATGCGGCAAGAGAAAGTTGTGACGTGTTGATTCACACATAAAATATTAAAACAAGCAATATGATCAAGATTGACTGTTCAGATAGATCACGTCGGAAGGTCACGTTCACTGCGCACAATGACAGAAGAATCACCGTCTGCCTTACGCAGATAAATCTTGCCGTTTCTGAACCAGACATATTTATAGCCCTTTTTCTTTGCCAACTCTTTTGCTGTTAGAAACAGTTGCCGACATCGGGTGGTGATATTCTCTAGTATAAAAGTACTGCTCTCATTGTCTCTAAGTTTCCGCCTATTTTCCAACCATTTATCCCTGGTGGCTTGTCGGGCATATCGAACGATTATTCCTGGGACCTTGCCTGCTTTCGCACCATTCAAGGCAACATTACTTCCATACCTCCAATATCGTAGAACGCAGCCCAATATCTTTTCAACGTATCGACCTATTCGTAAAAAAGAAGTTCTTGATGGGACCTATTAAGCAAACCTCTAAAGTTAATTAATAATCCCTGAAGTTTTCACATCAACCAGGACGTGTAAGTTGTCCCGAAAGGCCTATTTGCTGCTACCTTTAGCAGGTTATTCTTTCTGAACTCCATATTTTCATTTATATTCAGTGAGAATGTTAATTTATCCTGAAGGTAATATAGACTAGGCTTCCCTTCCTATTTTTCCTTTTTTTCCCATAAAAACCTCATCGCCGGAATGTCAGTGTCAGCCACGAATTTAAAAGCAAATCTTTCTATATAGACACTTCTAGCGCACGAAAGCTTTCAAACTTTCTTGGTTAAGTCATTATCTACTTAAAAATACCGTATCGTCATTCCTTACCGGCAAATAATTACTTAAACCGGAACTAAAAAGGAAAACAAGTCAAACTGTGTTAGCCAACTATTCTCCCGCAATAGAGAAAAAGAATGCAGTGGTGATTTAACGGTAAGAAAGAAAATATCTTCACTATCTACTTTTTGTCTATCAATATTTCGTGAATTTGCCAGTCGCGTTCACTAGGTCTTCTTGCCACGGCACTGGTTTGCATTAACTTTGACATTTTTAGGCAGGTATAGAAGTTACTGCCCTTTTCAAAGTGCAGAAAAAGTGGTAATTTTGGCTGCGCACTCCTCGGCAATGCGTGCAATATGTGAATTTGTCGATGTTCATAGGCACTTCAGTCAGCAACGCACACCACTCAACCAATTTAAAAAGAACCGCTTGAAGGAGCGTGTAAAGCAAACGTACGAATAAAGAAGTGTTCGCTGCTTAAATCCGAGCCATGCCATTTGTATAATGAAGTAATCCCGGTTACTGACCAAGGCAATGTGTTTAAAAGGACAAGCGTATATACTTAATCCATGCAGCCGCCTTGGTCAGATTTCAAATAATGCGGTCGTTCTAATAAATACGTTAATTTGCGCTCGACGTCAAATGCAACACATGTCAAAACAAGGAAGGCACTGTCAAAAGGAGCGCTGCTGTGACCGTAAGTGCAGATGCTTGGGGACAAATGCGCAAACTTAAAAATAAAATACCCAGGCTCTCGCACCATAAAAGGTACGGTGTAGTGCTGGACTCCTAATTAATTTTGACCACCTTTGTTCTTTAACGCGCACGCGGACCTAAAGACACGAGCACAATTGCGTTTCACCCACACCGAAAAGCGGCCGCCGTAGCATGGATTGAGCCCATGACCTGGAGCGCAGCAGCATACCACCATAGCCACTGCGCTATCGCGGCGAGTCGACGAAGAGATCGTATTACCATGCAAGCTTATTACTATTATTATTATTTGTTTTGAGCACATATACACATATACACGGGTAACAGGAAAGGGAAAGTGAGGAGCAGGCAGGCAACTGCCACCGGAAGGGGCACAACGCCAGCCTACTTTTCTGAAGGGAGGTGACAGCACCACAGAAATGGAAGATAGGGAGGTGGGGAGGAAAAAGGAAAGAGGAAAGGAGAGCAGCAGGACAAATCCAAAGACCAAAGTAGAACACTGCAAGAGGACAAATCTAAAGACTAAAGTAGAACTCTGCAGCCGGAATTAAAGTGACGCCGCGTCGAACAGCCTCCACAATTAGAGATCTATCAAAATCTATCTATCAAAGTGAGGCGGTAACCATTCCTCACACACAATGTGCTCTGACTGCCGTGTGTCACACACAATAATAAAAAAAAAAGGACATTTCTACAAATACGTCAAAGCTTAAAGCTGGGTGTGTTGGTGTGTTACCATCTTAACAAAAAACCAGCGCGAACAATACGTCGACGAGCAAAGATACGACAAATACGGGCCCATGTTTGTCGTACTTTGCTACAACGCAGATCACTTAGGAGATGAGCCCCTCGCGGGCGCTCACATTGTCCACATCGGAGATGGCGTGCAAGATATGGTGGCCGCAAAGCCGCGCCGTAAGCAGCAGCCGCCGGAGTAGAACGCGCCCGCTCCCTCCCCTCCTAACTCCCCCCCCCCCCCCTCACTGTGCCTCGCGCGCTACAGAAGACGGCGCGCTTGAGCCCTGCCTTCCTCTCTGGCGCGCGCGAGATTGAACCGCGACCGTCAGCTTACCCTCGCACTCTTACACTTGCACATACAGCGCACGGCGCGTGGCGACGACGTTATCGTGTTTGGACTTTATACGGAACATCACGGCAACGGCAAAAATGTGCTTGTGTTATTTTTTTTTTTCTGAAGGAAAGTAAAAGCTTTTATAATTTAGCCTCCAAAGACGCCTCAGCTGGTCGCTTCGGTATGACTTGCACGACTTGGATTCCGAAATACTCCAGGCGGCACGAGGCTTTCTGCACTTAATTCCGGCCTGAATGCACCCGCCGCGACCGGCAAGATAACCGACCATCTATTGCTCAAACGCACAATGTCTCAGCCAGTGCGCCGCGATTGCAGGTGTTATCTAAAACAGCTGTATTTCAATAAGACGCCCGTGTGTTGAATTTCGCGCCGTACATTTATTTCCTTGCTATATTTCATTCTGTATGATCGATCAACCTCTCTGTGATCATAGAAGAGACCCATTTGGCGTATTCTATAAGCGCGCACCTGACCACAATATATTCTATCTCTCCTTCTTTTTCATGTCTTTTTCGTCTCTCTTTGCTTTGTGTTGTAGGCAAGCAGACGGCACATCACGAATGATGTGCCGGTGTTTTCTCTATCTATGCGCGTGTGTACGTGTTTGTATTTTTGGTCTTCATAACAAAGGAAAATCATAGGTAGACGTGATACGCATAGCATTGTGATCACGTGTGTGCGCTCTCTTTTCTTGTCTCGCTCTACTTCCTTCATAAGTTTATACATCCACTTACCCCATTTTTCAGTGCAAAACAGGAGGCTCTAGAGTTCTGGTTAACCTTTATGCTTTTCTAGTTTCGTTCACTTCTCTCTCTCTGTCTCTCTGTCTTATTTACTGGAAGCACGGTTATAAGGAAGCGCTGCTCAGTCGAGCGAAATGGTGACACACATGAACGACACCACGCAGGGTCGCTACAATTAAGTGATCGGAAGGCACCAACTCGTACGAGTTCGCCACACTTGACCGACACACAGTGAAGCGGAGAGGAAAGCGCTACCCAAACACGAGCCTAACGGGCCGTCTATAAGGGTATCCTGTTGACTCAGCAAGCGTGCGGCAGAAGAAAAACACGCTCTAGAGGACATAAAGCTGTGCTCATTTTTCGCAATATTGCGACTGCGCGTTTGTTCACAAGCTTCTGGAGGAGGGGCAAACGTATTTGAGCTAGCGCCCGCGCCAGGAAGAGCGCCAAAACATGCAATTTACCGTGTCATTCGTTCATGTGAACGTGTTTCTTGTTACAACAATGCCCTTGTCGAGTGGCGTTCACACGGTGCTCGCTTAAGCTATAGGTGGGCCAAGTCTACCGTAACATACACGTTTTGTCGCGTTTATGTCTTAAGCTTAGGATAAAAACAAAGCGCTAGATAGTGCTTGAGGGCTACTAATAACAATAGATTGCTTTCACCATGGCTATCTTTGATGTTTCTATGTTACCTTCTTTTCCTAAGAGCAAATGTTCACAGACCAGTGGTCCCGACTTGTATGTTTACGATTCGTGTGGGACAATTTCTTTTTTTTTTGTTTCGTTTCGTCTTTATGCTCTCGAAAGGACAACATAGTTGTGTTCATTTTATTACCGGGTTATACACAGACTGAACGTCAATGTGAAGGCTTGAGACTGTGCTTAAATTTTATGTCAGTTTAGAACAATATTTGCATTCGTACCCGCTTTATACGATACTGAGTGCAGTTTCTGGAACATCATTATACGTTCATATTGAATCTGAGCTGTGCATCTTGTGCCTTAATCTTGTATGTATTCTTCTATATTTCTTTTGTCGTTTTCAAGGAACAAATCCCTCCAACATGTTCTATAAAAATACTCTCACGCGCTTCTCGGTCAAACCATGGCACAAACCGGAACGCATTACTCGAATTGGTGACCGATGCATGCCTTGAAGATTTATGGTTCGGTCTTTTTTTTAATTGCACGTTAATTTTTCTTCTTTCTTTCCTGTTTGTTTCTTTCTTCTTGATTTCAGATGAGTTTAGGGAGGCACTCCTTCCTATTTAAAGCGTTCATCTGGCTTTGTGAAGGAAAGCGGTTCTATATTTAGACACTTACAGAATTCAGGCAAGCAACAGTGACATACAACTGTTTAAGGGGAGAGTGCCTTCCGTGTAAAAAGCTGGGTGGAATTTCCTTCCAAACCATTTGATATTCGCCGCGCGACGTCTGTGGTTCAATGAAGTGGTAAAGGCTGCAAAGGACAAGATCAATCCTTAATCTTTGGGAAATTAAGAAATAAGCAAAAAGTCGCAGTTTCGCCATAAGGGCGAAGCATCGAGTGCGATAGCAAATAAGTAGACAGCTATTAGAAGAAAAGAAGTACATAGCTTTATCGAAGTAGTTTTATACGTAGTAAGTCGTTTTATCGGTAATATAAACTTGTAAACATTCGCTTTCTAAGTAAATTAACAAGCATGTTGTCACGCATGCAAAAACAAACCTGAAGCTTACACATCTCACTCGATGACCGCGGGCACTAGCTCTAAGAACGCTGGCAACAGGAAGCGTGGTAGCAGCAGCGAGCGAATTGACCTTCGTGCTGCTTCTCACTTCGACGCGAATCAAGCGGCGCGAACACAGCTCACACAGAGCTATCAGCATACGGCGCATTCTGTTGCCATCACCGATCGCTTTCAAGATAGTGTCCACTCGGCCGTGGTCGGCCGCGTAATACGCAGCCGTCGCAATAGTAGAACGCCCCCAACCCCGTCCTGTCCCGGTGCGTCGCGCACGATGTAAGACGGCGCGTTTGCTCCCTGCCTTCCTCTCTTGCGCGCGCGAGATCGAACCACCATCGTCGGGCCACCTTTGCACGCCTTCACTCGCGCCTGGAGCATACGTTGCGTGGCCACGATGTGATCGCACTTGGACTTAATACGGAGTATCGCGGCGATGCCGACAGTGGAGATGCGCGTAGGGTGTCCATGTAATTGCTATCGCAATAAAAAGTTGGGCGGTGCAATAAATAAACCCATTGGCTCCACATGCCACGTTTTGCCGGTAACATCAGTCGGGGACGGTAATGCCCTGGAGTCAAATTGAATAAAAAAAAAAAACGGGCAGATCCCACGTTCTGTGGGAATCCATTTTAATCAAAACAGTGCGGGGAGCCTACCAAATAAACTAAACAAGCATGAGAGCACAAAGACGCAGGCGGCTGTTTTACGGCCGTCATGACATGACACGCATGCCATGACATTTATGTCATAACCTATTATTTCTGTTTGTCATAAACTCTTGTCATGCTACGCCAATTTTGGTACATATCAATACGTAAGCGGCCATTTCATGACTTGCATGACACGCATGTTATGACATTCATATCATGACCTATCATTTAGGTTCTTCATACTATGCCAATTTTTGTACATACCAAGTAAACGAAACGACCATGACAGCACCAAGATGTAGGCAGCTGCTTCATGACCTACATGACAAACATGTCATGATACTCATGTCATGACCTATCATTTCTGTTCGTCATACGTTCTTGTAGTACTACGTCAATTTTTGTACATACCAAGTAAACGAAACAACCATGACAGTAACAAGATGTAGGCAGCTGTTCCATGACCTACATACAAACATTTCATGATACTCATGTCATGTCCGGTCATTTTTGTTCTTGTTATACTCTTGTAATACTACGGCACTTTTGGTACCTACCAAGTTAACGAAACAACCATGAGAGCACCAAGACGTAGTCAGCTAGATCAGTGTTATGCGAAACAGTACTTACTGTCAAAGTGGCAAATGTTCGCCAAGAACTGCTTCTCATTTAATAAAATGAGCGCTATGTAGCGAGCTAGAAGCACAACATAGTTTCGATGCTGAAACCTCATGTCGGTTTCGGCGTTAGACACAAAGTGTTGCAACCACGAAAAAAGAATGACCTAAATTTGATGGAGTAAAGGGTTAAGTATGAGGTCTAAACTAAGTGAATACAAATATTTGCCAGCCCTTACAAGCTGTCTAAATGAACAGGTGACACAAAGAGGAATATTAGTTGAGCTGTGTTCGCGATTTACTCTTCCGCAACGCCAACAAAAACAAAAGACACTATTACCGCGCGAGGAGATTGCATAGGCGAGAATAGACACTCATTCAGATGTGCGATCTCACTACTACAGAGCGCGGGATCTTTCGTCTGCTGCGTTTCCGGCCCGCGTTGCTCCTCCTTAACATCCCTAGAGGCCGCCGTGTGCCCCTGGGTGAACCATGCCGATGCCCAGTTTGGCGCGGCATGGTTCTAATTTCCATGACACAAACGCAAGTAATTTCCATGACGCAACTAATTTCCATGACACAAACGCAGCTAAAGTACTAAAAGAAAAGTTTCGCTTTAAAAACTAATTACTATTTCTTTTCCGTTAAGTCTCATTGTACAAGACATTTAAGGCTTGCGTGCTAAGCACTGATTAATAACTGTTTGAATGAGATGTTGCTTAGAATACGTCTGCCCCTAATTGTCTAGTATAAATTCCAGTCGAACAGCATTCAGCACCTTTTTCTGCTTACAATGCTTCGGTGGTTGAAAAAACTGCCCTGAACGCTGTTTTCATTTTTTTTTTGCTGTGACGTCGTTGTCGCGTCAGTAAACATGAAACGGGTCAGGCGTACAGGTACAGTTTTATAATCTTCGAGCAGAGGTCACCGACAAGGTTGCCATAAGGTTCCTGCCTAACTACTGAGCCATACTCGGTAAAATAATTCATTAATAAACAGTTGAGAAGATTTTTTTCAGGTTCTTTTACGTTCATTCTTATAGCTTAGCGGTTTCATATATTCGGCGTGGTTCTTTTTTGTTAATTGCGATATTGAAATGAAAATAAGGAAAGAATGATTGTTCGTCTGTATGGGTGATATTGCTTAATCTGAGAAACAGCAAATAAGAAAGCACGCAGAAACACCTATTTATTATATAGCCAAGGCCCCGAATTCGGCACTGACGATGACATGATGTAGAAAACGAGCGTTTATTGCACAGTTGCCTGGATTTAAGTTGACGCACTACGCTACACCATGCAGTTCAAAGGATGCTCCACATTCGTCGTCAATGTCATGAGTGGCGCTGGTTGCAACGCCCCGGGTTAGCTCTTGAGAGAGACGCCGATACTAGAACCTTAACTTTTGGGAGAGATGCTGACACAAGACAGGAAGCTATAGTAATAAAATACATAAAACTGAATGGAAAGCAAATATCAGAAACTGCAAGAAGCGTGAAGAAGGAAATGGAGGCCTTTCCTAAAGTCCGGGATCACAAGGAACTCGTGGACGTTACACATGGCTAAAACATTATTGGAGTGGGAAGAAAAAACCGCGCACGTGGTGAAACAAGGAAATAAAGCAAGTTGTAGAGGAACGTAAGCAGGCGACTAGGGATTATAGAGAAGCCTGCACAAAGAAGAGGTACTGCTTAGATGGAACAAGTACCCTGAAAAGAAAAGGGTGGGGAGCAAACTAATGCAATGATAAACAAAATGTGCAGTTGAATGTTCGGTGCGTGACATTACCGAAAAAAAAGGCAAATGCACACCGAAAAGATTCTTGAATCATGTAGGAGCACTCCATGCTCCAGTAAGGTCCACAAACGGCTTGAAAGGAGGATGACGGGGAGCTTTCCAAAGAGACGACGCGCTGCTGTACATGAGAAAGGTTATTAGGGATAACATTGGGAAGAAAAAGAGCGACTTACAGACTCAAACAGCGCCAGAATCAAAGAAGGCCGAAAGATAAAAATTTTGCGTAGACAGCATTTACTAGAAAAAAGAAGAAGTTATCCCTTACAACAAGGCCGCATGACCCGATGAAATCTCAATGCAGTTAGTTAAACTGCTTGTTTTAAAAACCAAAGCACTTCTGACTAATGCCAGGAGCAAGTTAGTAGGACGTAGCGAATTCCGTTTGAGTTTCGTGTAAACAGAATAACCTTATCTACAAGGGCAAATGTCATAAGGTTAAGCTGAGCTCGTAGAGCCCAGTTAAAGCAATGCCGCTGATATATAGAATGACAATGCAAGACATAAAATTGGAACTGTTGAAGCGGGTGGAGAAAACTTATATACTAGGGGAACTGCCAAGCGGGTTCAGACCAGGCTGACGCTTAGAGGATATCTTTCTACTCACAAAGTGCACAGAGATTTCAATAGCTCATTGAAGGGGTTCATGAATAGCATTGCCAGAAAGTAACGGAGCTTACGACAATCTAGAGAGGACATTGCTATGAGTTATTCTAAAGCACGAGGGAATAGGCGATGTTTTCGTGGAGCTGTTCAGCGAGGTATATGAGAGCAACGGAGTACAAATCGTATGCGGAGGCTGGAAACGCAGTGAAGTTGTGGATTCTCACCGGGGACTGATACACCGGTGTCTTCCGTCTCAATTGTTGTCCATGCTTCATGTTAGGAACATAGAAAGACGGCTGGAAAACCATTAATTAGGTTTTAATCTATCTTATATCCATACACAGCAAAAGTTGCACCAGAAGTAGGCTGGGCTGATGCGTGAGCACGGTACAGTTCTCCTATAGCAGAATATATACACGAATAAGCAAAAAATTGCATATAAGCGCCAGTGCAGCGACGGATCTATGCGTTAAGATTAGCACTGAAAAATCGGGAATTATGATATTTAGGGAAGAAACGAGTGATGGCATTGTATCAACATAACAGGCAGTCATACCTATGGTGAAGCAATATAAGTAGCTGGGTGTATGCATAAAGAAAGGAAAGGCTCACTCCAGCGTCTACCAAACTAACATAAAATTGAAAGGGATGCGTAATGCAGCAACAGTGAAGCGTATAGCACCTTAGGGATACAATAAGTGTGACGTTGCGAGAGGAATCTCGCAAGCACTAATATCGCCGTGCCAGCGCTAATTTTCGCAAATGAAGTTCTCTGCTATAAATCATAAATATTGTCGCAGTTAAAGATTTACATTTACTGCCGTCGTTTGGCTAAACAAATAGGGGCCAATACTTTCTGATTCGCCCTCGTAGAATTTGAGTGTTTGCAAGCGAACGCAATGGTACAATCTAGAAAGATAGGTTTTTGATGATAAAATTACGTGCAAAGCCAGGCGTCCAAGAGGGCCCGTTGTGTCTTTCAGCGAAGAGACCCAGATAAACTGTGGGGATCTGTGACGACAGCAAAAAGGTTGGTTGAAAGGTAAGGACGGAACATAGCTATGGCCGAAACGATGGCAAACCATTATTCGAGAAAAGGCGGCTAGCGTAAGTGATTACGCGATATGCGCCCCGTTGATGCTGGGAAAAGAAAGTACCAATGGCATGGACACTTCCACCAGTGTAAACTTCCGTGTATGCGCATAGATCAAAATGACCCAAAGTGGGTCCATTTACGAGGCGAGCAATAAGCGTTGAAACTGTCTCAGCTTGTTCGCGTCCACAGCAGAAACTAATTTCCTTGAGGAGATTGCTGGGAGAACGGGCGATGTCGACAAAATCTTTAATGAACCGTCGAAAGTATAAACGGAGCCGCAGGAGAGTTCCGACATCAGCAGGTGAATGAGGAAGTGTAAATTCGCTGACGCGCGTATTTTGTCAGGGTCATAGTGTGTACCGGTAGCGTCCAACAATTCATCCGAGTGCTGCTGTTTGACGACAGCCAAAATGACATTCGACAGAATCGAGCTGTAGGCTGGCCCGTCGAAAGACGTCCAGAATGTGGGAGAACCAGAGGAGATGGTTCTCGAACACAGGGGCAAAACAATTACGCTATCAAAGGCATGGGGACCATTTCCAGTCGCGTAAAGTAGACTCCATCATTTGTTCAAACGTAGCGAGCGAATACATAGTCAAAAAGGAAAATGTAAAGCAAATTAGTTCTCAGGAAACCGGCAAGGTGGAGAAAAGTACATGAAATTGAGAAATTCGCATCCACTCGAACCCTAGAACGAAACTACAAAGAAGACCAATATGGGTTTTTGAGAAAGAAAGCCTTGCAGTTAAAGAAAAATTCATCCTGGTCCGGGACTCGAACCCGGGACCGCTTCCACGGTGGTTGCCCTAACATCTGAGCTACCCAGCAGGCTAGCCGATCACAGAGCGGGGGTAAACTAATCGACAACTCGAGGCACTGGCTCATTGAATATGACAAATCAGTCCTGCAGAAGGCTGAAAGGTAGAGAAAGTATATGAAAGCGAAAAATTGGCATCAATCTGAATTGTAACACGAAGCTACCAAAATGGGGACTTTCATGTACATTCTTCCACGTGGCTACTTGGACGGCAGGTGGCTCAGCCAGTGCCAGTATTTTCCGCGGAGAACTACAAAGATCTGAGCGCTATGCTGACACTTTAGCTCCGGTTCGAATGAGGGCTGTAAGTGGGCACACCATCAACAACTTCGGTTAGGTTCGGTCTGAGAGCTAATGTCAACAGGGGTTTTTCAGTCCGGGTTGTCAATGCAGCCTCACTTCCGGGAGCTGCATTGTTTAGTTTGCCGTTCTTCGTTCTTAGTTAGTCGTTCTTCATACTCAATTTTACTGCGAGCTGCCCTCTCTTCAAAACTAGTCCAGCCCATATCACTCTGCACACTTCATTCATAGTCTTCCCGTGAGCGCCCAATGCGAGGCGACCTACTGACCTTTCATACGCACACATATACACATACACACATCGCGCTTAGCGCCACCTGGAGAGGCTTCAAATTACTAAACCGTATTGTTACTGCGCGGCCCGATTGAGGGTGCTAACAGCTGACGAAAAAGAATGCGTTTCTTTTTCTGCTTTTAATACGGCAAGGACCTGGTCACGACATACAAACACTTTCATGCACATAATATGCACAACAGAGCACACGCAGCACTTTCCTTCGTCCTATACACAACAGAGCAACCAGAACACACAAACGCAAAGCACATACACAAACGCTGCTCAAGCTGCCTACATTCACATGCCTTGCAACCTTTCTATATAGCCATGATGTGTCCACCTCCATTGTAGTGCCAGTGAGTGACTCTCCGTTATACGTAATTCAGCAATAAATTTCAACAAAATACTTGTTTGGGTATAACGACCTGATAGTAACGCCAACCCCACACAGACCTGGTAATATAAAACCGCATTACATTGACTGCTTTGGACTAGCGACTTTCAATCATCGATACGGTGGCGACGGCGATCTAAGCCTTTCACTTCGAAGCCGTAGCAGATTGAGGTTCATGAAACGCTGACGTTTACAAAATGCATTCTGTTGAGATCGCTTCAACGTTTCGCTTAATACCATACAGAAATGGCAAATAACCTGCTATTCGCGGCCTCCGTACGCCGCTGCAAAGCGGGTATGTGCGAGCCGGCACGCGGTGTGCAGGTGGCTGCCGGCGGCGGGACCTGAGGCCGGGCGTGTAGCGCAGGGATGAATCTGACCGGGCGCTGAAGCCACCGCTTTCGAGCAACCCATCGAAATTATGTTTTGCCTTCCTGTCCACAGAACAAAAGTGCTCGGCTTCGCCGAGGGCGTCACTCGCTGCTACACGTTGAGCAGCTGCGTGTGATTTGTAAAGATATAGCGGTTGCATGAGAGCGGCATGTAAATACTAGCGTAGCATACAAGGAGGATATATGACACAAGTTATTCGTCGCGACATCAAGGTGCTACTTCATACGAGTACTAAACATTACTCACCGCGATTGGCGCGACTGGCCCCGCTCACCATTGACGATGTCCGAAGGCTAACTGCTGGCCTCTGTTGTGCTATATCCATCTAAAGGAGAGTCGTGGTAACGAAGATTGTTGCGATACAGTTTACTAGGCTACAACTACTATAACCATAGCGTAAATACAGTGGCACAAGCGTAACCGTCGCCACAAGGGACCGGGAAGGATAGCTCCGACTATGGGGTATGCTGCCTCTCTCCGAGCGCCTCTACTGCAAAGCCGCATCTGCGTCATGCTAGCCGTGCTTTCTGCTAGAGAGCGGGTGGTTTCGCTCCGTACAGATGGTCGAGTTCGACAGCGCCCAGCAGCTTTCCAGAATCCCGGCACTCGAAACAGCGCACAATGGTGCCGTCACCACGTGTGTCCCATTAGCTTCGTCCCCCGTTTATGTCTGGGCATCTCCGTTTGTATCGACCCTTTAGCCTGTCATTAGGCTTTTTGTACTTTGCTGTTTCAATTGTCAATCTACATGATATCTCTAGAGTGTCTCCTTTTCTTTACAGACGCCGACACCTGTATGGGCTAAGTTGCCACATGGAAGTCAGTAAAAAGGTTATTTTTCTCAAATTTATTTTCTTGGTACTTTTTGTTTAAACGTTTGCTTTTTCCTCGCCTTTTATGAAATATATCTTCTATTTTTGGTCAGCGCTTCCCATCTCTGTAGTGTCATGCGTGCTACACGATGCATCACGGAGAAGCAGCCGCTGGCGGGCGGAGGTGCAAACGAACCGGCACGCAAGTGATGCTGCATATATAGCTGTATATCTGGTTGCATGGTGCGCTCGAACGCCTCCTTGCTCTAGCAGCAGGGTTTGTGACCCATCTGTGGATTTGGAGACGCAGCTTGCAGCGGTGATGCGCTCACAACGCTCGGCTACGTGGCGACGGCGCCAGCAAACGTATTTTGCTGTCGCTTCGAAGCCGTCGAGGATCACGCTTCAAAACGACCACAAATGCATGCATTTGATATAGCTTAACCTTCTCCTCATCCTAATTTCACGCATCAAAAGAAGAAAGGCTGGCTGATATTTGCGGAGTCTAGGCCGAGATGCCTGAGTACGGGCTCGTCTCGATGTGCGTCAGCAGCCGGACACTGCTTTCGAGTTGAACTATTCTCGTGTCGCAGCTCCCCTTCGATCTAGAGGTTTGAAACTGATGGTCGCTTGTCATGGAAGGCTTAGACGTCAGGTTAGGCTACTTAGCATTACGTTCCGTCGAAAAGAAGTTGTTGTAGCCGATGTTCGTGTCACCGGCGACGGCGACACAAAATACGCACGCTAGGAAGAAACGTTCTTCCCCATTTGATTGCCGCGAGAGGGCGCGACATGTGAAGTGCGTGTGAAGGAGGAACTTAATTAAATTCTGGGATTTTACGCGCCAAAAGCACTTTCTGATTATGAGGCACGCCATAGTGAAGGACTCCGGAAATTCGACCACCTGGGGTTCTTTAACGTGCACTTTACTTACACGAGTGTTTTCGCATTTCGCCCCCATCGAAATGCGGCCGCCGTGGCCGGGATTCGATCCCGCGACCTCGTGCTCAGCAGCCCAACACCATAGCCACTGAGCAACCACGGCGGGTAAAGAATGAGCTCACCGGCGTGAAGGAGGAAAGAGCTGGTTCCTCCTTTGTTGCTCCCTCTTTTTTTAATATTGTACAGCAACATGGCAGAGCTTAAGCACAAAAATAAAACTAGTGCTCGTGTTGCAACTCACGTTGAGCGCGATGGTACGCAGAAAGTGTTGAAACTCTTATGCAGTATCGTAATCCACACGCTGCTAGCACCCAGAGTGTCTTTATGATGTGCAAAAGGTCACACTTCTTAGAGGCACATTTCTCCTTACAGGCCGACCGACAGTCAATATTGAGAAGTCATATGTCTTGAAGTTCAGACACGTGGCGACTGCTAGTGTATAGCGACAGGTTGAACACAAACATCTCTCCAGAAGTGTCCGTATTCCTTACAAGATGTTTGGGCTGAACAAATACCTCGTGCTTTATGTGCTATTGACTCCAACCTTTTGCCTTTTTGGCAAGGCGGGTCGTGCTTGAAGGCAAGGTTTCCTATAATTCAATACGTGTGTCCACTGTTCAAAATGTGCCGTCAGTTATTGGTTCTATCTTCCCTCAATTTATTGCGCTTATTAACTTCTTTGGGCACCGCCGCACTGCTACCATGGTCTCCAGCGTTGTTTGCGGATCCAATTTGCAGTTCGACAGCAGCGTACTTTTATAATTCATTGTTCTACGTTACGGTGCAGCCGACGCCGTATATTGACACGACAACGTTAAAGGGCAACGTGTCGCATAAAATCCCGTGTCGGCGTCGGCGGACTTGTCTGTGTGCGAAAATTGCTTTGTATATTTAGGTATGCGTATATGGTACGCCATGCTATATGACGTGCGGTATATCCGAGCTATATTGCCACACCGTTCTGTCACTAAATTTGCTCATACCTTGCCTTACATTCTTGACAAAATTATTCCTAGGAATTTCGAGAATGACAGCCCGAAAAGGAATGTCACATAAAAACGACTGCGAGTGCCTTTTATATTACATAATCTCAGACTGAACTATTAAAAACGTGAAGCAATAACAGACACTTGAAAATGATGTAATTTTTCGGCGCCGCTGTGCACCCCCTCCGGGATGGGCCCACGTAGAAGGCCGCATTTGTACCAAAAAGCTCGCATTTTCATGCACAGCGTTCGCAGCCAGCGTTTTCTGATAGAAATAACGGTTACATAAGCTGCAGTTGCCGGGATGCGCGAGAAGCAGTCAAGGATATTTGAATGCTATCGTATACCCCTCTTACAGGGGTGCAGACATGAAAATTTTCGTTCATGTGTTCTTCAATTCAAGCGTTGCGCACTGCTTCGGCCAGCACGATACACACCGCGTTATTAATATATACCTGATAAATAATTTAGTAATAGCAATATTATACCGAGCGATCTCGGTCTCGGTTTCTGGGTTCCGGGTGATGCTATGACGTCGTATACACGCAAGACGGTTTGGTCACGTGGGTCACAAAAAATGGCGACGTAAAACTATGCGGCGTCGTCTGCTCGTGCCAGCAGAGTTAAACTGGCCACTCGATGTGCATATCGCGATTATTATAATTATTGCGAAGACCGACAACAACGGTAAGAAAATATGGCGGCTTGTGAGAGTTGGTGATTCATTCCGTAGCACTGCCAGCTTTAGCTTTAAAGTGAACCGGAAAAGGCCTAGCGACGATATCGGCGCCGCCGAACGATCCGTGGTGGTGAGGCTGCCGTCGGTGCCAGAGTGACCACTCCTCTGACTCCTCAGTCGCTGATTGACCGCTTCGCCGTACGGCTGCAGGACGAATGGGTCCCGGTCCCAGCATCTCTGCGGCAAGGAAATCCCACCGTTCGCGAGCAAAGTAGCCGTCGCACTGCGGTCCGCGAACGGCAAACGGCGTTCGGCGAGTGGCCGTGCCGGTAGCGTGGACGGGCCTTTACACGTTGAGAAACGCCAAGCGAACGAGAGACCGCTCCGAGCTGCCGAACTATGCGACTCGCAGATGCTACGTCAAGTGCTCTCCGCTACAGCGCTGTGCATTTCTCGGTTAGCCAGGGGCCAGGGTTAGCTCGGTTACAGTGTTCTAGAAGCCTGTAGCATAGAGAAGGAATTTTTAGAATGACAGAATGCTGAGCTAGTTGGTAAGGATTCATAGTGCAAAGAAGGGGTTAGGCGTTCAGACACGGCCACAAGAGAAGTGGACAACACGAATGCCCCATTTCCTGGTCCCTTTCGGAGCTGGCCGGATATAGTGTTACACTCAAGGCCCGTCCACGTTACCGGCACGGCAACTCGCCGCACGCCGTTTGCCGTTCGCGGGACGCCGTGCGGCGTTCGTGTTGTCCGCTTCTCTCCTCTTGTGTCCGTGTCTGCACGCCTTACCCCTTCTTTGCATTAAGAAAGAATTTCTATATGCCTGCAGCTTGGTCATAGCGGAGGCTATGCTTGGTCGCTCGGTTCAGCAGGCTCCCTAATCGGCACTTCGTCGCTACTTATCACACGTCCCGTTTTTGTGCTCGTGTGCTATGACGTCAATATTTTCGTTCCTCCGCTGTGACGTCATAACAGCCGCGCTAGCGATGGGTCTCGACCACGAGAAGGAGCTTTTAATGATTTTGGAGCTGAATTAAAATTATTTTGAAATGTTTGCAGCGTCCAATACCTCGTTGTGGGTGTCCTCGCATACAGAAGGAGCCTATAACAGACTTTTCATAGTCTCAAAATTTGGTGTCTCCGTCCCATTAAGAGGGAGCCAAACTCCAACGCGGCCTATTCAAATACATGTAAAACGCCAATGCTTTTATGAGAAAACTCCTCGGCCGATTTTAATAAAATTTCTTGCATTTGAGAGAGAAACATACATTGTAGTGACTGTTGCAAGCACAATTTCGATTTAGCGCCTGAATTTTGTTGAAAGTATTTTCAGCAATTCGAAAGCTCGAAAAAAAATCAGAAACACGAAGCTTACACGTTGATAGCTCTCCGTGAAGAACAGATATCGCGGTTCAGTAAACTTCATCCATTAGATCATTTAAAGCGGACAAATTCTAAATGTCAATTTACATCTTACGTGAATTCGTTACGTTATGTACAAGGGGTGTGCAAAAGCTTTATTTTCATATTTCCAAATTTTTCGAGATTCATGTGTAACATATAAATTTTGTCCGCTTTAGACGTACTATTAAATGCAGTTCCTAGAATGGTGGTATCCTTTTTTATTGCTGAGTTACAGAGCTGTAAAGTTGATAGTTTCGTTCTCTGAAAATTTGCAATTTTTGCCAATTTTAATTATAAAAAGGACGACCTAAATGGAAAATTCGAAACCAACAGTCACTAGATTTTGAATTTTTATTTTAAATGCAGCAAACCTCGTCAAGTTTGGTGCAGTGGTTGCCGAGAAAAACGGATTCTCCTTTTACATGTATTTCGATTGGAGCACCTGAGCTAAAGCTTCCTCGCAAAGGCGGAGCTTAAAAATCCTCCAAGTTTTTCCTGTCCAGACATCACCACACTGAATACTACTCCTCTTGTCCATAAGCAAGGAGGTCGGGGAAGGCGCGGTAGAAGGTGCCAGGAGAAGTCTTTCCGATACGTATAGTTACTTGAAAGCTTACACTCTATCTTGCCGACTATGCGTACAAAGGTGTGGGAAGCATGGTTTGTGCCATGGCACGCGGAGCGGCACGAAAGAGATGTAGCTCCTTCATTCAACATCGCCCGTGGTTCTAGATTGCCTTTAGCGCAACTAAACGCACAAAGTTTCTTGAGCAATTTCTGAGATCCTACACGATGGCCTGTCACATATAAGACTCAGCGAATGTAAAGGATAATGCGTTTCATTTAGGTGAATAACACAGTAGCTCACGAGCGCACTCACCTTTGTCGATTCCCTTGTAGTGAGTACAAATTGCAGTGAAAGTCATTTGCTTGCATGAAACTGGGAGTTTAGTTTAAGCGTGCGATGTCACTATGGTATGCCGGGGCTCGCGACCAATTAGGTAAATACATACTGGGGCATTTACGTGCCAAAGCCTTGATTGCATTACGAGGCACGCCGTAGCGAGGCATTCCAAATATTTTGGGCTCCCTTGAGGTTTCTCGACATGTACCCACTTACGCCATCACGCTACATGTTCGATCCTGCCAAGGGATCTGCACTGTCCAGCAATGACAGTTGGTGCGTTAATAAGACTGAATAAAATTAATGGTAAAATGCGCATTCCTTTTTTTGCGTTGTTCGTTCTTCGAGGTACCGATACTCGAAACTTGCCACGCCGGGTCTCTGATTTCATAAGAACGCCAAATAATCACATATATATGGATAACTAATCAACTGTTGTGGCGAAATAACAGTCACAATTATTGAAGCCACTAGTATCAAGTACGTGAACTTTAAGCTAACGTCGCAATGGATGTTCTATATTGCCTTTTTTCTTGTTTAGTACTCAAGATCTCTTCACGGCGTAACCGACCATATTGCAATCCAGATGGCTATAATTAGGTGCAGTATACGTAATGAGCATTGATACAATATGTTGAAGAGCCATAATTGCTGCGAGAAATACTACATCGTTAAGGAAAAACGCTAAACAAGCCTCTTTGGCAGAGAAATATTTTTACATTACGGGCTGATTTAGCACACAAATCTGGTTGAAAGGTGTACCACTCTTAGTTTTCCTTCCATGCAGATTACAATGAGCCAGTGAGACGTATATAGAAAAACGTCCGGCAGAACGCATCTCCCACTGAAAGAGGTCGATGCGATTAGCATTGAACGAATGCAGCAACACAGCATGTTGCTAGCGCCGAAATGCGTCATGTATGAGGCCTGTGTTAGGCTTGTAGACAGCCTGGCTACTCTCTCAGGCCGCCCTCTGGACCCGTTTGACCATATATACCTGCGCCACCGCGAATAGCGCGCATGGAGCGCGCCTGACTAATATATATATATGAATATACATGACGCGTGTTAGTGAGGTCCAAGATTCCTCTCAATTTCAGTGGAGAAAAAGTTAAAAAAATCATTCAAGAACAAACAGGCCTAGCTAGAAACAGTAAAGGTAACAGTAGACGAATTTAGGCTGGCTCTCGCCAACAAATATGCTGCTTTAGAACAGGACGTTCAAGATCGCATTTAGGTAATGAATGGAACCGTAACTAGGCTGAATTCAGAAGCAGTAAGTGAATGGGAAAGTGAGGCACCAAGGCAACCAGTATGTAAGCTGTCTCGAATAACAAAGCACCTAGTAAAAAAAGAGATTGAATTCGATGAAATTTTAGAGGTTACAATCAAGAAGAAAGTGAGCAATATTCAAATTTATAGACATCGGAAAGATTGAGGGAGCAGTAAAAAATAGGCGCAGCATGAAATCAGCGAGACGAACACTTCGTATATGACAGGGCAAGATGTATCCAGTGAAAGATAAGCAGGGTAATGTCATCCGCAATTTCGATGATGTCGCAAAACAGCAGAACCATTTTATGCTGACCTATACGCTACCCAGAGCAGCCACGCAACCTTCATTGGAAATAGTAATGAAGAGGATACAGGGACTCCTCCTTTTACTAGCGATGAAGTTAGAAGGACCTTGCAATACATGTCTCGGAGAAAAGCGACAGGAGAAGATGGAATAACAGTCGATTTAATCAAAGATGGAAGAAATGGCATGCTTGAAAAACTTGCGGTGTTTTATACGCAATGACTTTCGACTTCGAGTGTACCAGAGAGCTGGAAGAATGCCAACGTTGTACTAATACATAAAAGGGAGAAGTTAAAGAATTGAATAATTAAAGGCGCAGTAGCTTGTTTTCGGCATTCTATAAAATATTCGCCACGATAATTTCCGATAGGATAGTCTCAACACTCGACTCCAATCATCATAAAGGCTGGCTTCAGGAAACGGTACTCCCCAATGGATCACATCCATGTCTCATCAATGAGGTGTTTGAATAATCTGCGAAGTTAAATAAGCCACTCTATATGGCTTTTATACATAATGAAAAGGCATTTGATTCAACACAGATATCAGCAACTATGTAGGCATTGCTTAATCAAGTAGTACAGGAGGCATACGTGAATATCTTGGGAAATGTCTGCAACGACTCCACAGCTATTCTAGTGCTCCACAGGAAAAGCAGAAAAATATCTATGAAGAAAAGGGTCAGGTAACGAAACAGAATCTCTCCAATGCTATTCACTGCATGCTTAGAAGTATTCAACCTGTCAAGCCTTAGGACTGAGAGAGACAGATAGAGAAAGCTTTATTCAAAGTCCTTTCTGGGGTCAAGGCAGGCGGGGGATAGGGAGACTATAGACCCACCAAGGCCACCCTTCCTCAGGCGGCGGCAAGGCCTTAAGTCTTGGCGGCATCGGCCAGCCGGACTACCTAGATTTGATCCTCCTGGCATTCGCTGAGCAGCATGGCCTCCCACTGTTCGGTCATGGTAATCTTGAATGTAGGATTGGTGCTGTGTTTGATGGTGTATCGTACTGGGGATCATGCCCTGATAATGTGGTCGAGATCTGCGATTGGAGCGTGGTATGTTTTGCAGCTCGGTGTGAACGCATCGGGGTAGATGTTAAGATACAAGGACGGTGTAGGAAAGGTGCGAGTCTTTAAGAGAAGCCCCTGCTTTTGCAGATTCGAGCTTTGACTCCAGCCAAGTAAAAAGTAGGGTACAACAGTAATATGCAGATGAGAAAAGTAATATTAAGTACTCCGGCAAGCGAACAAGAATTCATCATCGTGAGTCAGCTTCCATTGTCCGTGCAGAAGTACGTTTACCTAGGCCAATTACTCACAGAGAACGCTGATTACAAGAACAAAACTTACAGAAGAATAAAATTCGGGTGCACCTAAGCACTTAGTATGAGTGGCGAATGCGAAAACATTAATGTTCACTTGAACACCATTCAGCGGCCTTTCGAGTTGTGATCGCCTCGCGGCCAAGCGAGCGTGTTGAAACGCTTGGCCAACGCCTGCTAGGCCAGTGCACTTCGAACCGTGGCTTCATGCTACCTTGGTTGACTGCCATGGAAAGTAATGAGGACGCTCCCGAGTAAGCCGCAGTGATTCTGGCGTCACCGCTTTCATCACGCCAGGCTTCCCAATGGAAATTTCGGTCCAAGTAGCATGACGTTATAAAGCACTGCACACAGGCCTGCTATCAAAGAGTTTAGCACAGTGGGTAAGGCACTGGGCTTCTGAGCCTGGAGTCGTAGGTACGAAACTCGCTACTGCCAAAGTTCGAGAGATTTTTTTTTTTAAAAAGATAAATTATGAGGTTTTATGTGCCCAAACCACGATCTGATCATGAGGCCAATGCCTCGTTAACTAGATGCCTGCCGCGTCACTAGTTTTCCCGTTGGAGTGGAGGTTCTTGTAGTTCAGGGCAGTCGCGGAGAGATGGCGCTCGCTTCCGACCCTACTTCCTGTTGTGGACGAAGTGACGAAAGGTCGAGTGCCTAGCGCGCACTCGACCAATGGCTTGACCGCGGGTCCTGCCTCCGGGATCGGAACAGACGCCGCTAAAATCTCCGACGCAGGGGAACGTGATTCAAGTTTGGAGCAGCCGCCTCAACTAGCGCTCGCAGCCGACCCTGGTGCAGAGCAGGAAAGTGCAGAGGGGCCGGAACCAGCTTCTCAGCTCACGCGATAGGCATCTCCTAAAGGAGGCATTAATGAGGCACGCGGTAGAGGGGGACTCCGGAAAGTTGGACCACCAGGGGTTCTTTGACGTGCACCTAAATCTAAGTACCCACGCGTGTTTTCTCATTCCACCGCTATCGAAATGTGGTCGCCGCAATCGGGATTCTATCCCGCGAGCTCGTGCTTAGCAGCTCAACAGCATAGCCACTAAGCAACCATGGTGTGTGTTTCCTTTTGGAAGTATTCTGCTCTTTGATACATTAATTTCTTTCTAGCGATTACCGAGAAGCAGCTATAAGGCAGATGAGAGCTTGGGCGGACAAGGAAAGCGCGTGTAACACAGACCTCTAAGAGCGAGAGGGACGTGTTGTCGTGGCGATGCCTACTCCACTCACGCAACATCTAGCGCGCTACAGCGACAGCCGGCGTCTCCTTTCGCCCGCTCTGCCCGGTCAAGGCGCGCACTTCACAAGACGTCGCAGAAAATGGAAATTTACGTGTCGTTTTTCGCTTGTGCAAATGACAAACGACGGCCTTTTCGCTCAATGGGCCATTTGAAGCTTTCCTTTTTATAATCAAATCGTACGTCTGGCATGTAAAATCGCATAATTTTTTAATGCTTTCGTATCTAAAATGGTTGGAGTGCATACGGCAGGCATTTTCTAATCCTGCATTGGAGCCTACGATTGTCGTTGGAAAGGAAAGTGCACAATCATTGAATTCTACCCGTTATAACATATGGGGCATAAACTTAGAAGTTAACAGTGAAACTCGAGAGTAGGTTAAGGACTGCGAAAAGAAGCATGGAACTAAGCATGTTAGGTATGACGTGACAGGAGGAGTGCGGTGTGGATCAGAGAGCTAACGGATATTAAGCCGATATTGTAGTGGACATTAAGAGGAAAATGGGTAGGCGACCCTAATCTTTGACTTAGGTGTCTCTTACCGAAATTTGCAGTTGGGCGTTGGGAGGTGACGGAAGCTCATAGTAAAATTGTTTCGAAGAACGATTGAGTAATATGAAAGAAAATAAACGGGCTTGGAAAGTGTTCATGTATTTGTACAACAAAAGCATTGATTCACAGTGGAGGAAAAGAGCCAGGAAGCTTACCAGCAAGTATGCGAGCAGTATGGTGAGCAACATGCGAACTAAAAACGTTAAGCGGAAGGTCATAGAGGCTGAGATAATTTCATTGGTGGCGGCAATGGAAAAGAAACCTGCTATGACCAACTACTTAAGAGGAAAAACTAAATCAGGAAATAAACAGTTTATAGTTATTTAAAGCGAAGCTCATTACTTTTCGAAGCGAGATCAGGATTCCTTAGAACACGCACTTATAAAGCGAGATATAAGAAGGAAGAGGCATGTGCTTGCTGTGGTAAAGCTAGCGGAACAATGGAGCGCATTTTATTAGATGTTGAAGATATCTGCCCAGCAGTCGAGTTGGACACCTCTAGTTGAAGCCCTTGGGTCGGCAATAGAGATTAGTAAGAGGCGATTAGAAGATTAAAGGAAGGAAAGCAGGGAAACGACAAATAATGGAGGCGTACAAAACAATGTTCCCAATAGGAGTTCAGAATGTTTGGCTATGGGAATTCATCGTGGGTTTTTCCTATTTCTTTTTTTTTTCATTTTCAACAGAGATAGGACATTAGGCAATATAATAACAATAGCTTGGTGGCGCAACCCACCACCCCGTTCCAAAGGGGACGCTCATAGCATCCATCCATTCATCTATCCATACATGGTGTACTTTAGGTTAACTTTAGGCGAGCACATCGTATGAACCGAACTCCGAGACAACTGCCTTCCAGTAATTAGCCGCTTAAATATCATGCCACCTTCTTGTGCGTGACATCATTAGTGACGTCATGGCTTCCGCTTTCTACTTGTCGGTTTCCTGAAATTTCGACAAAGCCGTGCTCACGTGGCGGGTCCCTAACGGCTACGATTATGTGCTTTGTTGTGCGGTAATCAGTCATTTCCACTTTATTCTAATTATTTTAGACACTTCAGTAATTCAACCTGTAAATAAGCTTATGTTCTGATATCGTATGGATAATGAAACCAGTGAATTATGTACTGTGCTATTTCTTACATTTAAAAAATATTATTTTGAATTTCTTCCTCGGTTGTCTCAGGAGGTGAACCAGAAGTGCTGCGCAGAAAACAAGAGTGTCACTCGATGCTTGTGCCACTAAATGTAGAGCTGGCGAGATGATGTACAGCGAAGGTCAGATAACTAGTCGGCCATTATAGTTGCAAAATAGGTGCCAAGGGAATGTAAGCGCACTCGAGGACGGCAGAGAATTCGATGGGGTGATGATATTAGGACATTCTAAGCGTAAGCTGGAACCAGCCAGCGCCAGATAGGAGTGATTGGAGATCACTAGGAGAGGGCTTCGTCATGCAGGGGACACACGCACACACACAAAACCAAATAGACTGATGATGTATGACAGAGGTTTCATTCCGCCCAGACCCAGAGAAAGCTGAAACGATTTTTTTATCAAGGAAGAGGGCGCCACATTCGCAATGGCACATACAAATTGGAGAATGTTTGCATCAAAGATTTCTGAATACGTCTTCTTTTAAGCTTAAAGCAAGCTCCAGCTATGCTGGAAAAATGAAATGGAATTAGGGAGATGGCACGAAAGCTGCCATGAAATAATTCCTTTCATGAGTGGTCACATATCCCGTGTTCCAAGCTGACGTGATAGAATTATATTGCAATGTCGCACATACCCAGTTCCACACAGTCAGTGATCGTAAGCTGACTCAAATAATTTAATTGAAGAGGGCCACATGCCTAGTGCCACATATTTGTACCCCAACGTTGGCGCCCAAGAGGTTCATGGAAGAGCGGCAAATATCCAGCACATACCAAGCCACTAAGTTGGTCCGACGGTACCTTATTCCCTCAGCACTGCAACCTGACTCTCCATCCATTCAGCACTACCTAGTGACTCAAGTTATCGGGAAAACTATTAGCCAAGGATAGACCGCAAACTGGGTGAAGTTTCCAAAAAAATTCTAATGGCCAGTCACCTAGCAACAAGGGGGTGGCACAGCGGTGTACTTGCCCCCTCCACACACAAAAAAGAAATGAATCCGTGTTAACATATTGCCTTTCCAATCCCCCCTCTCCCTATTCCCGTTCCCCATGTCTGGTGTGTACTCCCCTTGAAAAAAAAAATCTGGCTATGTCAGTGCTAATCACAGGAATGTGTTGAGCTTAGTTGGGGAAACATACTCTATGTGGATGGAGACGATCTTCCACTTAGTGAAACACAGGAGTACTGTCATTAAGAGTGATATACAGCATAAAGCGGCAAGAAGCTCGGCGGAGTGAAGAGCCGACGCCCAAAGGCATTCGTGCCACATATAGGTTCCACTTTTAGTAAGTGCAGCTTTTTTGAAAATATTTTACACTTGCGTATTGGGGCCTATCTGCAACAACATTAAAAGTGCAGTTCTCGGAGCACCTCTTATGAAGCCAATTGAAGCACTGTAATTACAGAAGATTCCTTAGCAGATCACCTGCTTGTACGACCACTCACATGGCTTACATTTTTACTCACAATTCTTATGCAAGGTTATTGAACACTATGGTTTGTTTGCGACAGATTTCTTATAAAAAGAACATGCTAATGCGTATACAGTTTACGGGTGAACAGCTTGGACACCTCTTGTCACCTCATCCTGCTTTTAGCAAGCATTCACTAACTACGTAAGCCCTATGTTAGATACAACGTTAAATGTGAGTCTGCTTCCTTATCTGTTCTAAAGCACATAATTTCGTAAAAGTCAGGTTAGTAACCACTTCAATGGAAAACAGCGGGATGTAAAGAAGTTCTGTGTGCTCAAGCGAGCTAGGTAATGAAATACCCTGTTCAAACGCTTTGTGTCGATCAGTAGATGTTTAAGGTGTAACTCAAGGTGCATGAAATCCAATGACCTAGCAAATATTGCATAGCGAAAGGCTTCCACTTGATAGCAACTGGGTGAATTACACCTCTACGACAAACGAAATTCTACTCCACCACCAAATAGAGAATTACAATTGGCATTCTTTTACTACATACGGAGCATTACGGTAACCAAAAGTTTAAGCAATCGACAGCAGATAAAGGAAAATAAATACTGCGGGCTTAACTAAACTCGATAATTGTCTTTTTCGGCATTTGTTTATGAGCTTGCGCTTGCACACGTCTACTAATAACTAAGGCTATCTTAGTATGAAGGGATGAACGACAGGTACTAGGGCACTTGGTAAGTGTTTGCTGATTTTAGGCAAGCAGACCCTCAGGCACGCGCAAAAAAGGAGCAAGAAAACAGTTCATGTAGCAATAACCTCAATGTATTAAACAATTCAACTTGTGACGTGCTCTATTTTGCATTGCGCAGTCACTGTCAAGCTCTTCCAGCACATGTGAAGTGTTCCAGGCCTACTAATTTCATGTGAGTTGTGCTCGTTTTAGGAAAAGCAATGACTAGGCTGAAAAAGAGAACTGAGAAACATGTTAAAATTCGTCCACAATCTATTCATAGATACCTGTACTTCTCCTGTTTTGGCCTAGCTAGGTAGCCTTAAGCGACCAAAAAGGAAGGCAGTTGAGGAGATGCACCGTAATGTGTCTTTACAGGGAATAACACTGAATCAAAGAGCCTTCCTGTTAGAGGTCATTTACAATGCCTCAAGACATCGTCTGGCCCGTGTCGCTGAGCACTCCAGCAGCCAAGGCTGCCTAGCAGGCATTGACCCCTCGAGAGGGCATAAATGTTTTTACGAGCTTTGTGCATGGCTCCCAGCTTCTCTTGAACGTTGCGTGACTAGAAATGGTGCTGGTAGCATCAAATCTATTACTGACGGGAATACAATCTCGTTAGAGCTGGCTAGTCAAGGCATACATTCTTGTAAGTGCATGCTATATATTACTCCCTCACGCATTACCCCACCATCGCGCAATCCACTTTTCTGGATGTTGCGAGCCCGGAATCCAGCTCAGTGGTCCCTAATGACGTCTAAGTTGCGTGAGCTATGCTGCTACAGCCATATACTGTTTTGCTCCATTGCTTTGACGTAGTCTCAGAGCCCATACGATTCCTTGTTGGATGATTACATTGTTCTCGGGTTCTCCCACGTTTATGTTGTTGTGCCTCCTTTCCGACTATCGTTGCTCTATTCGATAGTCACGCTACGCAATGAAGAAAAAAAACGATTGGTAAGGGTGCTTGATGAGCCCTGCCTCCTCGCGTGATTCATATTAAGGCATCTGGTGGGCTGCTTCCAACACTCATTACGGTAGCGACCGAATTATAACAGGTATAATACATATTTATGTGTGGCGCAGTGATCCTCTTATTGGCAGTGCCATATATTTTTTGACATTGTTTTCCACCAACTACCTTATTTCTGACGCATCCCATATTGTGAGTATGTGTTCAGTTCTAGGATAGTCAACATTGTCATATACGTCTCTCATGTGCCGACGAAGCTGTTTAGATATAACTGAGAACTAAGCGTTGCACGCCAGCACAGAACCATCTTGCCAACACTTATAACTTCCGTGCGATGTACACGATCCTTTCTTCGCTACAGTATTGCTTCTTGTGGCCTACGATATAAATACCTAAACGCCAGTGTTCTTGGAGCCCGTGTGCAGCTATCAACTGTGCACTAGTGGGAAAGCGCAAATGTTGCACGATAGCGAATCTACGCTCTGACATGAGTGCATTGGTGGGACAAAGGGGACTGCTTTTTGCCGTGGTCGAGAAACTACCATTGCTTGGCAGATTGTAATGTGTTTTGTAGACTGTGTGGTGCTACCTTCTTTAGGGAAATTCCCCAAGCGAGGCTTAAGAAAGCTTGAAATATTATCATACGCAATTCATTATCTACCCGTTGAAAATCCCTGCGACTCACCATATGACACTATTATGCATAACCATTCGCGGAGTAGAACGGGTAACAAGCACAGTAAAACACCACGAAACACTCGGTCCTTTGTGGAATATGCTGCTTAGATTCGCAGTGCACATGCCGCTCAATAATATCTGCCGGGGTAATATCTGCATTTACCCCTTGCACTTTCTTGACAGACGTTTTAGCATTTCCTCGGAGCTACCTTCAATTTATGTTGTGCATTCTTTATTTACAGCGACTTTGTATATCTCTACCGTACCAGAAAGTTTTCGTGCCATTCTGGTAAACAAGAAACTCCCCGTTAGCCGATCCATACGAGCATACGTGGGCCGATCCCGGAGATAGTGCAATGCCGGACCGACCCGCGGTGGATGTGAAGCAGGCATTAAGTGTTCCCCGTACGTGGGCCGGTCCCAAAGATAGTGCAATGCCGGGCCCACCCACGGCGAAGGTGAAGCAGGCGTTAAACACACCCCATACGTGGGCCGATCCCGAATATAGGGCAATGCCGGGCTGACCCGCGGTGGAGGTGAAGCACGTGTTAAGCACTCCCCATGCGTGGACTCATCCCGAAGATAGTGCAATGCCGGGCCGACGCGCGGCGGATGAGAAGCAGGCGTTAAGCAGTCCCCATAGGTGGGCCGATCCCGAATATAGTGCAATTCCAAGCTCATCGGTGGCGGAGGTGAAGCAGGCGTTAAGTATTCCCCACACGTGGGCCGATCCCGAAGATAAAGGAATGTCAGGCCCACCCGCGGTCGAAGTGAAGCAGGCGTTAAGCACTCCCCATATGTGGGCCAATCCTGAAGATAGTGCGATTCCGGGCCGACCCGCGGCGGAGCTGCAGGCCGCCATTAAAGGGCCCACATATACAGCTTCGCTGGTCTTCCTTCTTCAAAAGGATAAAAAGTTGGGTGAGTTGGTACGGTAACATGATCTTGGGTTACAGCGCGAAGGGACACGGACACAGACTAGAACCAGACAGGATGAGCGCTAACTCTCAACAAAAATTTTATTCAAACGAACATCATGTATATAGGGGATTGCAAGCACCCGCAGCATAAGAACATGACAAGGTATAAAGACATCAGTTAAACATATCAGGAGGTGGGGATGTCAAAAAAAAGGAAACAACAAAAAGACACTTCTTCAGATTAACGCACGTGTTGTGAAGATACTGAAATTCGAATTCTAACAGAGACAAAGATGCATGGCTAACGCGAGTCTCTCCTAATCTTTTAATGTGGAATGCCTCGATTATTTCCCGTGTAGTTTGGCATTTGTGTCTTGAAATAATTTTTGTGTCTTCAAACAAAAGTTTACAACCGCAATTGAAACAATGCGATGCTAGATGTGAAGCATTAGGGTTGTTAAGTTAATGTTTGTGTTCTTTTAGTCTAATAATAATGCACCTGCCACTGTGTCCAATGCATGTTTTCCCGCACCATTAGTGCAATCTTTTTTTGCCAGCCTGTTCAATTTTCTATTTGTCATAGGACACATGATAGACAACTTGCGGGGGGCCGAGCAAACTGTGTTGACGTCATATCTATTGGTCGCGTTCCGTAAACCATGGGATAATCTATGTACATAGGGCAGCACAGCAAACCTTCTTCCTTTTTCTGTTTTTCTTGTTTCTTAGCTGGACTTTTTATCCCATTTTAAAAGCTTTTCGCAGGTTAGTGATAATAAAGGCACATGATAACTAGCCTTCTCGAGCCTATCTATTTGTTGTGAAAAACTTTGTTTCATATTGTGTGGACATTGCAGACCTAAGAGGTGAGTAAGCTATCCCCTGTTTAACAAGTTCGGAATGACAAGAGGAAAATTCAAACAGTGGTTTCTTTGACCTTGGCGAATAGTGCCAACAGACGTGCTCCTCCTGGAACGTTAAGCACAGATCTAAAAACTGTAATTTGTTGTTCTGGATAAGCTCAAGCGTGAAACCTAGACCGCCATCATATTCCCTATAATATTTTAAAATATCCGTCGCTTTCTTGGTGTAGTTATCGCGAGAACAAAACATTAGATAATCATCTACGTATTTAAGGGCATGCACAGCCAATTCCTTAAGATTGTTTTGTAGCTTTCTATTGACACGACTTTGATAAATATCACTCAAAACTGGCGCAACCTTTGAACCAATGCAAACTCCCGATTTTTGTACATACATAGAACTACCCAAATTTACAAACGTGTTCTCAAGATAAAACAACAAAAGTTCTAACAAAGATCCCATAGACATCCCACAGTACTGATATGTTTAACTGATGTTTTATACCTTGTAATGTTCTTATGCTGTGGTTGTTTGCAATCACCTGTATATATGTTCTTCGTTTCAATAAAATTTTATTTGAGATTTAGCGCTCGTCCTGTCTGCTTCTAGTTTGTGTCCGTCTCTTCGTGCTGCAACCCAAGATCATCCTCCTTCACAGAGTGGAAGAGCACTGAGATTTTTTTCTCGAATGTTTTACTTTCATGTAAGAATCAAAATCAAACATTGAGCTAGAGCGCATTTGCAGCTTATTCGTGCACCCAGTACACATTGCGGAACAGTGACAATTTGAATTCAAGTGGTAGCGGTTGTGAACGAAGTTTGATTTTTTTTTTCTTTTTTGCCGATAGCTACGTGGAAGGTCATCATGAGGAGGCAGCCTGACGACGACCACGACGCTTGTCGTGCGCGCAACTGAATTGATGGAAGGAACAAACTTACCTAGGAGCCTTTAACTACAATGACGCTAAGAACGATACTGCGCACGCGTTCTGGGGAAGTCCCCCATATCACAGGAATCCATTCATTTTTGAAATAAAGTAGACAAGTCGGTATTTGCCGCTGGCTACAACCAAATAGTGAATGTCAACTGTTATTTCCTCTTCCGTGGTTCTGAAGCCGTTTCTCATTTGTTATTGGGCCAGCGTAGTCCCTGCTTCTGATATGTATAAAATGTCCCAGCGGGACCCACAGGTGCACAGATTACCTAGACTTTTTCCACACATATTTGTCGGGATGCATCTGACTGCGAGCTTTGCATTCCTTTCGGCAAGTAACTTTGTCCTCGCGTCACCTTCCTTGCACTTATGCTTTTTCAGCTGCCTTCATATAGCTTAATTTTGGATGGCAACCAGGAGGAGAATGATGAGATTCTGCTAGAAAGTTGTTGCGGCACTGTTTACATATCGCACTTTATGAGTTATCCTGTCCTTTTATTTCTGCTTCATTTCCGATCGACGTACATCAAGGTAGCAGTGCAGCAGTCGAGGCAAATAGAGAGAAGTAGACAATTATCTCAACAGCAATAAGGTAAGAAACAATGAGCAACGAGTATTATAGTGCCGTGAGTGCCGCGTAACGTTTACACAACGCTCTTGAGACAACAAAAATTAACAAACACGATAAACTGGTGGGACGGAAATTGCGAAAAGCACGTGGAAAGCTCGCAGTCGTTGGTACATATTCCATGAGCTAGCCTCGTCATCACTTAATTCATTTTGCCTCCGTTAATAAGAATATATAGGCAGTGACAGCCACTGGATATTTTTCTGCACTTCTGTCATGCGATGAGGATTGCTGTCAACTCTTAGTGCGAGCCAATTCATCATCTTACTCATCCTTTTCTTCACTCTCACTTACTTATTTATGATAATGAGACATTGCTGATGAAAATACACCAGTATTACATTTTTTTTTCTTACTTCGTGAGCCTGCTCTTCCTGTCTCCCTGCTTAGCTACCGATGTCCATTGTTCGAAATATCAGAAAGGCCAAAGAAGAGTGAAATGACATTTGTTGGCACGAATCTGCTTAGGAAATACACCTAATGATTGAAGGCTTGAGCAAGCTCTTTCAAAAGCCGGGACACCTGCTTTCTCTGTAACTTAAATTTGTTCCAGGAGAGTGATCATTACAGCTCGAGCTGACGCACACAATGCCTATCTATGTACATGCTCATTGGAAGCTTATCTTAGTAAGCTTAATATAAATGCGCAGAAACAATTTTCCCGATGATTGAAGAAAGGTAAAAAAAACTCATTATGTATAAGCAGCGCCCCTCTGTACGGCTGCAGTGCCGCTTACACAGCTTGAAGTTTTTACAAAAGAGTATAGCAGGCTTGCACAAGCTCGCAAAGTCTTGACCTACAGAGTGCGTGCTCGGCACAAACTGCTTGCTTTGGCGACTTCCGAGGTTCACTGATAAAGTAGGTACATAGACCAGTAGCAAAACAAATACAAAACAAGAGAAAATTCACGATGCTTTCAAAGCCAGTGGTCGCGTTGCAGAGTGACTCCTTGCTGATATATTCAAATGCAGGTGTTTTAAGCTGGATGCCTTTGAAGCTAACGTTGATGTTGTTGGCTGCGGGCATGCGGAACCTAGTATGTTTTCCAAAAGTGTCTTCCACTAGAGCACTGTCTTAACCTATATTTCCGTGTTAGCTTTCAGAGAAAGAACATATCAATCAGAGTCACAAGAGTAGCAAAAGAACACAATATCCAGACACAGAAATGTATGCTTCGAGTCGAAGTTGTGAGCAGTCCCTGTCGTGTTTGTCCTGCATCGTGTTTTCAGCATTTGTGCATTTTGTTGTTTACTTTCCAGCTTGTATTTATCGCGATAGAAATTATATGGACACACCAAGCGAATTTCTGCCGTCACTTTCGCCGTGATGTTCCTTGTAACGTCTAAAGGCGATAACGTCGTCGCGGCGCGGCGTGCGCGGTATGTGCCAGTGGAAGCTTGCGAGGGCTTACGATCGCGACTCAAATCTCACGCGCGAGGAGGAGGAAGGCGGAGCGGAAGCTCGCCGTCTTCTCTCGCACGCGAGGCACAGGGGAAGGTGAGGGAGAGGGGGGGAGGGGGTGTTCTACTCCGGCTGCTGCTGCATTCGGTACGGCCGCGCGGGCGCCGCATCTTGAAAGCGATCTGCTCTATGGACAAAATGCGTGACCGCGCGGGCCACGACTTCAATGTGATCAGCGATGTTGGACACAGTGCATGCGCCGAGTGCCGGTAGTTTCGTATGTGGTGGGTTTGCGACGTTTAGTTTGCATTGAAGCGAGACACAACACGAAGGCAAATTCGCCCGCTGGTGCTGTCGCTTTTCCTGGCTCCGGCGTTTTGACAGCGAGTTTCCACGGCGATCGAGCGCGATGTGTACATGTTTACCTGTGCGCGCGTGACACCGTGCCTTTTAATTTAGTTAATAGGGGAATGTTTATAGATTTATACACCAGATAAAACCACTATGTTTACTTCGTATAACTGTCTACTAATTAGCTATCGCAATCGATGCTCTTCCTTTCAGACGAAACCACAGTTTTGTGCGTGTGTGTGTGTGCGTGTGCGTGTGTGTGTCGCGCTCCTTCAGTAACTGTCCGTCACATAAACTGAAGCAGTAATGCACTTGTTAAATGTTTTAGAGCGGAGATTATGTTACGGAGCTTCCCTGGCTTACTTGACTGCGGCTGCTGCATGCTGATACGCTTTTGCGGTGTAAATCATAATTTACAAAAACAAAATCAATTACGTCGCCGATGATGGGATAGAACCTCGGTCTCCTAACAGAAGCAGCCTGATGATGTAACGGTTGGCACACAAACGCACGTGCAGCTTTTTCGTGCCAAGGACAACCAACTCTTTGAGATGGTCGCCGCGTGTCTCACACTGCGTAGCACGAGTGCGCTAGAATGCAGTTGCGGGCGATGTAGTTTCTTTGACTCCAGAGACGCAGGAATGAAATGGAGAAATTTCTCGCATTTAGTGACTCGCTTTAGATGTATTCAGAGATATGCCACGGATCTGCACTTTTTTTTATCTGTGTAGTATTGTTCGACTTGCCTACTGCCTTTAAGCACTACTTTCCATGGACAATCATGAGCGGAAGGGTTGAAAATAGAGCTTCTTGGTACGTATAAACTTTTGGGACAGCGCTAGATGCGATAAAAAAGACAACACACTGGCGCCCGTGTGTTTTCTTTCGTACCCTGTCATCTATAGCGCTCTTCCAAAAGTTTCTATCTTGAGCGATCTACCTTCGTAACAATATTGTTGTAAGTTTTATTATTGAACGATATAAGAGCGCTGGAAAACACGCTCACATTCACGCTCGCACTGAAAAACGCAAACACCTAACAAGGCCTATTCACACAAGCGTCCATAAGCTGCGCTCCTAAAATCTTACGACGATGGATTACGAACTAGCGCAGCGACAATTTCTTTCACGCCGTAACTACATTTCTGCCTTTGACATAAGCGTGGTGCCAGGCTTACTCCTACACGCCCTCCGCAAGAACGACATGAGTTAATAGGCAACATTTCTTAACAAACCATTTCATTTTCCTGTCTTTTCGAACTTTGTCATTGTTTCAAATGTACCTCGCCGCTCGGATGCTACCGTGTCGTTATTTTCGCACTCATTGCTGTGCATGATAAAAAAAAAGAACAAGAATGCAAATGGGCAAATGGGCAAACGGTACAAATGGGCCGCTGCTGTTTATGGCTTCAAGTCCGCCATTGCCCCCTCTGTTACTCGCTAATGCGGCTAACAGTAACACAACGAAACACGAAAAGAATAAGTCTTTAACCTTCAAAATAACTTCCTGCGGCCTTACCAAGAAACGCGACGATGCAGCAGTATGAGACGCTGGAAGAAGAACCCAACAATGATCCTCAGACGCATTTTACTGGTAGCGACGTCAAGAGCCTGGCGACGGTGACGTGGTCTGGCTGGGTATTACACGTACAGCAAGGCATATGTAAATTGCTAGCGAAGCTTCCATAGGAGCCCACACGTCAAGAAAATTGTGGCTTGTTGCAACCGTCGCCATCTACGTATCGTGGGGACAAATATCAGCAAGCAAAAAATAGTTACCTCACAACCGGAAATAGCAGTGATGTCAAGATCTTATGCTTCTTGACGCGAATGTTTGAATTTCTTTAGCTTCCGGCATTTCGACCGCTGCGCCAGCAGTTACTACTTTTTTTTTTTTAGGCTGAGGCGAGCTTGTGACTTGCCTCAGCTGAAACGTCAGCGTGTCCTTTACCTATACGAGTAGCATATATCCTAATGTGAACCTAATTAGGCTGTTATTGACGGCAATTGCTCCAGTAGCGTCCTTAGGAAAGTGAGCGAATAGGGTGGAAATAAATGACGCTGCCACAGAGGTTTCAAAAGCAACTTCACTTTTATTCGTCCAGAATAATGCAACCAAAATAACTGACCAGACAAAACATGTTTCAATGCATGAAGGGTACTATGGCAAGTAGACAGTCGTGATGTGTAGCAACATATGGGGATCATTTTCACAGAATCATTCGTAATTCCTTGCGACACCATCTATTCATATGCAACAGTTATCAGACAAGACAACATTGCCCCACCCCACATTAAAATTTAGAAAACATCAGACTCACTAATTCCGTTGTCCGTCGGACACTCCGAGCCTGTGTTACGCAGAGTAAACGAACATAGCGCGACATTTCTTAGCGGAGCGTTCCACATTTATCGTCACGACGAGACAAGCGCGTCGGATATCGCAGCGTGAACTGGCACGATAACAAAAAATCCTGCACCCACACGTTTCGCCAATGAATGCCATGCGCTAGGTCACGGAAAACTTGAAGTGCAGCGCATGCCACACTTTAAACAAATACCCAAGGAAATAAAAAAATAGGATGAAACCGCTGCGTTCAAGTGACCTACGCCATCCCACACGACATAGTGCTTGTTTGCTCAGTCTTTTTAAGTCTTGCGCCAGAATGACTGGTTGGTAGAGGTCACCAACAACGAACTAATAAATTGAGAAGTAGAAAAATTTACATTTGTTGTTTTAGTAATGTAATACTCCTTGAAACCGAATGTTTACTTGTGTACTCGTATGACAGTACTCTAATAAAAAATTTTCGAACACTTATTTTTCACATAGGTTTTCTAGTTCCAGTGTTTTTGTATACCCATAGGTGTACCTGGCCCTGTGGCAAGTAAACGTGAGGTAGTATTGCGAGTAGCTTCGGCCATAGCGTGCTAACGGACGACGGAACCGAGACAGTGCTTAATTCTAGTCACGTGCCTCTTGCCTCGAGGTGCAAACCAACTTGTTCATTTGTCTCTCCTAATGCATATGCACATCTTCTCTCGATTTGCAGCTGCTGTGGTAGCCCATGAGTGCGGATAGCAAAATTGCTAGCGAAATAATTGGCCTCAACGCCGGCGATAGTTCAAAATCAAAAGCCGTCGAAGAAGACGTCTTTCATAGACACCGTGTGACGTTCGAACACTAAGACAGAAGAAAAGCAGCCGCGGAGTGCTTCCGACGATTATCCTAGCCCGTTGACTCCGCAGCATTAAAAAAAAAGAAAATGTGGCTGCTTTTGGGAAGCATCTGAAAGGTCCGGAATCAATCATCTCTGGGCTTGCCTCGTCGCGACTAAACACCTTTAGGATGATAAGTCTTCCAGCCGACAAGCGGCTACTCTTAATCAAGAACACTGATAACGCCGGCGGGACAAGCTTTCTGGTGAAGTTTAGCGTGCATGGATATCTTTTAATTCTTTTAGTTTTTTTGTCCTTGACGTTATCACTACATCACCGCGGGAAGATTGAAATGTTTAAGGTCAATACGCCACGTGGTGGCAAAAGCAGTGGACACTACGATAGAGCCCAGCGGCCGAATTGACTGCAGCGCACCGAGTCGTCAGCGTTAGGACCACACTTCCGGTTTCGGCTTTGGGCGCTCGCGTTTTGAACGCTTGCTGGTACGAGTTATGCCTGTTGCGCTGATCGGCGCATTTTTTTTTTCATTTTGCTTCTACAACTCAACCTCGCATGGTCTTCATGCGAAATCGTTTTATTTTTAAGGAAAATTTATTGCGAATTGTCTTTGGAAGCCTCCATCGAATAGGTGCCACGTGCAATTTCATAAAGACGCAAGACGCCTCGTGAAATGAGGATATGTTTATGTTATTCTATATAAATGCTCGTTGCGGGCTTTTTCGGCATTCATCCAACGTTGTGGCACCAGGCAAGCAGCAGTAGTTCCCGCACGAAGCTCCACCGGACGACGTCAGCTGAAAAAGTTAAATTACAAGCAACTGTTATTTTGGTATTAACATATAAGAATAATGCGCCTAGAGGCAAAACGTGCGACGGTAGTGAATGGACGGCATTACAAATAAAAGCAGTTCACTTTTACATACACGGCGTAGAAAATACCCGATTAATCCGAAATAATACCCTACATACCACGAAAACATTCTATTTCCAAGCATTCTTCCATTCCCAGGCCTTATTTCCTGTACTTGAAGAGCACGAATACACGGGCTACTGTGCGTTTCCAAAAGAACTTGGCTACCGTCAACGCTATATTATTCTACGAATACACAGAGGTGGCCACTACACAGGCCCTCTACCAGACCATGCTGAACGCTAGCAGAATTCCTTCTACTGGCACTCGAAAGACAAATGCGTGGGTGGAAAGCCTGTATTCAGTCGTTCAGAAGACAGAATTTTCGAGTTACGAATTCCTGGTGTTTGAGCTCCTTGGCGCTACCTTTCGTGCGTTGTGCCGGCGCAAGCAACAGAGTAATACTTGTTGGGGGGCTAGTTGGTGCATGTTTCCAGAAGAAGGTTGTAGCGCCGAAAAAGACAACACATAGCGCCTGTCCCATCTCGCTTGCAATGTGTTGTCTTTTTCGGTGCTACAACCCTCTTCTGGAAAGCAACAGAGTCCACTGTTATCGCTCTTGGCAATTACTCCTCGCGTTTTTGACAAGTGTGAGTACCGAAAGAAAGTTTAAGTTGTTGTAGGGTCATAAATATTGTCAGAAACTTTCCCCAGTAAGATTCTGTACACGCCAAACTAACTCATCATGGCCGAGCTGCTTTTCGCTGTTTCACGACAGGCGTAGCGAGTGTGCCTCAGAATTATCCTAAAATGCAACATAATTAATTACAATCTTGTTGGGGGTAAGATAAAGCGTCACCAATTTGTCCCAGTAAGGTCCAGTACACGTGAAACTTAACTGCTTACCAGGGCCGAGCTGCTTTTCGCTAACCACGTCACAACGCTAGGCGCGGCCACTGCGCTTGAAAAGTACTCCAGAAAGTAAAGAAATTAGTTACATTAATGTTGGGGGTTAGAGTATGCGCCAAAACTTGTCCCAGTACGATTCAGTGTATGCGGAAATGAGCCACAGCGCTATGTGCGACAAGCGCACCCCGAAACTACCAAAATAAGTTAAAATAATGTTCGCGCCCATAAAAAGCGTCGCAGACATCTCTCAGTACGTGTCATTAATTCAACTTGACTGTGTCACAATGGCCGAGCTGTTTTTCGCTAGCTGCGTCACAAGTCTAGGTTCTGTAAGCCTAAGTGCTTGAAATGAGTCGCAGACTGTCGAAAAAAATTTCTCACCTTGCCGCAGTCCAATAGTGCAGTGGTTCCGTGTTGAAGTGCAGAAGGAACGCAAAAAATCGCTGGGAGGTCAACAAACCAGGCTAAATCTAAAAATAGAAAAACAAGCAGGCAGGTCGCTGAACAAAGCCAACGCTCAGATGCGCAGCCGGTACCGCTCCTTCGGCGGCATGTCTGACGAATGACGCATGCATATGGCACGTCATTCACCTCTCGCTAGGCAACGGAAAGAAAGTAAGCCGCAAAGTATAATATAATTTATATTCAGATACTTTTAGTCTTGCCGGGAAACAATAAAAAATGAGACAATGTCTGTTAGCTTCATTTCACATTATTATTTCTCGATGCTTGCGGCAGCAAACGGTCGGCGCTAATACTAGGTGACGTAATTCATGTTGCCAGTTTTCGCCGAGTATCCGCTCTTGTGGAAATGTTTTCTCTATGGTCTGACAGGGGAGGCATGAAAGCGACTGTCGGATTATCACGGCATGACAAGGGCGTTATATTCTCGATTGCCTGACATTATGATCACAATACAGTGACGAAGAAATATTGGAGTCGATAGAACAACAAAGGTGGTACGACGATGATGGCATGATGACAATGGGATGACGTTGCTCAAGTGATCACAATGATAGAACGTCAACGTAACGATGATAGCATGGCGACGTCTGTGGGATGACGATGGCGTGATGGTGACGGCATGACGAGAGTCGGACGACAAAGGTGGAATGGCGACGATGCAACGACCGCAACGGCTTCACGACCCTGGGCACATACGCAGTGGCACCAGATATTGGACAACATGGACCTCTGCATCGGAGGAGAAGGCGTGATGCCGGTAGCATGAAGAGTCTCATGAGAAAGCTGGAGTGATGATGGTTGAACAACCACCACAGCATGACTATGGTGGTGTGACAACAAATTCATGACGACTATGACGACGATGGAGTGCCGACGATGGCATAACGAGTGCCGGATGACAAAGCTGGAAAGCATAACAAGAGTAAAATATTACGAAGCTCGAATGACGATGATGGAACTACCACGACGACGTCGCCACCAGGAGCACATACCTAGTAGCCATGTAGGTAGGGAACCTAATTGGGCCACTGGGTTAGCTTAAGATAGATAGATAGATAGATAGATAGATAGATAGATAGATAGATAGATAGATAGATAGATAGATAGATAGATAGATAGATAGATAGATAGATAGATAGATAGATAGATAGATAGATAGATAGATAGATAGATAGATAGATAGATAGATAGATAGATAGATAGACAGACAGACAGACAGACAGACAGACAGACAGACAGACAGACAGACAGACAGACAGACAGACAGACAGACAGACAGACAGACAGACAGACAGACAGACAGACAGACAGACAGACAGACAGACAGACAGACAGACAGACAGACAGGCAGACAGACAGACAGACAGACAGACAGACAGACAGACAGACAGACAGACAGACAGACAGACAGATAGACAGATAGATAGATAGATAGACAGATAGATAGATAGACAGATAGATAGATAGATAGATAGATAGATAGATAGATAGATAGATAGATAGATAGATAGATAGATAGATAGATAGATAGATAGATAGATAGATAGATAGATAGATAGATAGATAGATAGATAGATAGATAGATAGATAGATAGATAGATAGATAGATAGATAGATAGATAGATAGATAGATAGATAGATAGATAGAAAATGGGTGAAGTAGGCAAATAATGCTATTCGTATTAAAAAGCGCAGTGGTTAGTGCTGTCGATTCCCTGATACGTATTGCTTTACTGAATGGATTCCGATCCCGGTGGAGATGTTTGTGTAAAATTTTATTTTTTTCTTCACACTGTGGTATTGGCGGAGCTGGTCGTGAATCAGTGGCCGAACAACGACAGAAATCGTCCTTGATGCAGTCTATTGCGATAACCATCATCGTCTGCAAAACGGAAGGAATGAGTAAACAAGGCAAACCCGATTTCTAGCACTGTCGCTTTAAAAAAAAAAAAAGGCCAGTAAGGCCTTTAATAACGCCGAAGAAAGTGTAATCTCTCTATTTGCTTTTAAGCTTTTATAATTTACAAAATGCGCACAGATCGCTTGACAAATCCCAGACATCTCCGTGGACACTCAAGTTTCAACTTAGAATATTCACTTAGATGGTGGCAGCTTTACTCAAACCCTTTCTACCTTTCTAGAAGTTCTGATTCGCAATGCAGGCTTCAGTACCAACATTATCAATGCATTCGCGAAAAAGTTTTGAAGATTGTAGTAAACAGAAACAAACTAGCCTTTCCTTTAGTATACGATTCGTCATGGGCAGGCTGCGCCTTCTTCACAAATCAAAACAAAGTTTAGACATCCAGTGCCTACATTGCCAGCATTGCGCCAGAGCCACTGCCACCTAAAGCTGCAAGATTTTTATCAAGGTCAGAAGCGCTGATTTGTTGCATCCATAACATTTGCTTAGATTACCAGCACTACATTAAGTAGGGGAAACGGAAAAAGTGTCACGGTGGCTATTTTTGAATCGAGAATCACGTACATCAGAAAACAAAGGGATAAAACAAAAAGAAGCGAAAAAAACGAACAAAAAGAAATTGAATCCGGTGGATGCGCAAGGTTTATGCGCTTTCCTGGCACACGCTCGACAAGTTCTGATAATTGGCTTTCAACCCAGCAAGCCTGTCGGCTCTCATTCGTTCCTGCCCCGGCCCTTACCCCCTGAGGCACAGCTCGGAGGCTTTTGCGTCGGATCACACTCGATGTTGTAAGATTTGTCAGGATGGAGGGCAAAGCGTTACGAGCACGGGTTTTTATTGAACTTCGTATCACAGGCTAAGGATGCAGACGAAATATGTGGCAGCTTGACAGTTTCTATACCCCTAGAAGTGGGCACAAGCGCAAAAAAAAATTACCCATGTGAGAACAAGCGGAACATAATTCTTCATGTAATATCGGAGGGTTCTCACGAAGACCTGCCTTCCGATTTCAAGTTTTCTTTTTCTTTCAGTTGTGTCTGGTGAGAGACTTGTGCTGAGTTCGGACAAAAGAAAGGCCAAAGCTGAATTACAATCTGGAATATTTCGTTGTCATAAATTAAAAAAAACATTGAAAACTAGGACAATATAACATAAAATGTTCAGCACAATAACTTTCCATAAATAGTGTTTTGCCCATGGTTTCTACAAAATAAACATAGCTGGTATTGACGTGAAAAAGACAGAATACAGTACTTTGGAAATAAACCTAGTCGAAAGCCATTTACTGCCGCCGTTCGCTTTGAGCACCAGAAGAATATTCAGTGTGACAATATTTCCGTCCTATTCCTTCGAATTTTGCTATCTTCTCAAAGCACTTTGAGTAGTACCTGTTGCTTAGTGAGCTGGCTTACATATAATGAATACATTGTTGCGCTAAGAGGAAAATAAAGACTGAAGAGGGCAAGTAAGAAACGATAGGTGGAGCGCTGAACTTCAACTGATTTTATTTTTACAGCAGGGCAGAAAGAATCAACAAATGCGCTTGCCCACATCACTGGTGTCTAGAGCGATTGAAGTGACGTTTTTAGCAGCTGCATCTTGTTGTAAAACAAAAAAACAGACTTATCACCAATGTTCAAGTTGTCACTAATGTTGTCGCGTGAGTTGAAGTTCAGCGCTGGACCTATCGTTTCTTACTGGCCCTTCCAAGTCTTTATTTTTCTGTTAGCGCAACCACATATTCATTAGATCAATGGGTATTATTCTCTCCCAACGTAGATTATAATTTCTTCTGGCGGATCATATTCCATTACCACAATAGACCACCTGGATGTCACCAGCTTTGAGCGTTAAATAACCGATACAAAATTATTTTTCCTTTCTGAACGCCAGCTGACATATAGCTGCCCTGTCCTTGCTCTGCAATACAAAGTTCTGTTCTCCCGTATCTTAACGTTGCATCTACAATTTTCTTGCCACCCGTCCTAACCAATAGACATTCTGACACACTGAGAGCAGCTTAGAAAATGGTTTTTACAGTGTGACGCTTTCTAAACTCTGATTCATATCCTCACCCATTTAGCCGACACGCTCCGCAATTCAATGTCGACCTGTGCCTGTTTCTGTATTTATATATTTACTTATTAATTCATTTATTTATTATGAGTGCAGCAGTAGAGACGTGGAGAAGAATGTGCAGAAAGGGGTCCCAAGGTTAGAAGCCACACATAGCTCCACTCGCATGAATATAGTAAAAAGTAACATAGCGAACAAACAATTACAGCCTAAATCGACGTTGTAATAGCAACAAAAAATGGAGCCTAATAATTTCAGTGGCTGACATGAAAATCACTACGAAACAAAGAGAAACAAGCTTATCTACCTCAACAGTTAACCATCCAATTGATTGATTAGTAGAGTTCATTGGCGCAAGGGCCAGATGTGGCCAAAGAGCGCCAAGTCGATGATCAGTGCTTCTCAATGATATGTGAGTGTTAATTGCGAGGAGTAATAAAACACGGCTGTATAGTAGCCTAAAATATTCACTAAAATGTGCAAAACATGCATGTGGTGCAATGAAGATGTAAAAGGACCTAAAATTTATTCGCTCTAAAGTGCATAAAATAAGAATATCTACATATTAAAAATGACAGTGATTGGTTGTTTCTCTGATGACAATAGATGTTCCACGAGATAGGGATGATTAGTAAAATATGTAGAATCTGTAGCACTAGTGCCTCAGCAAGGCCTTGAAAGCAAGGGCTGGGAGACACGTGCTCTAAATAATGGTTTCGTTGCAACTACGACCTCCAGGTGGAGGCCGTGCTACAAGTAGCCTGGCCAAATCACTTGTAAGGTGTCCGTTTCAGTTAGAAAGTTTAATACTGATTGAAATGTAAAAAGGGGTTCATTGCTGAGAAAGAATGCTGGGTGTAACGGTGTGTGTTGGAGATAAGCAGAGGGAAAGTGCTTTTTTCTTTCTGCCTCTATTTCTGTGCATTGTATAAGAACATGGATAACTGTAAGCCTCTTGCCACATTTGGTACATGTCGGAGGTTCGCTTCCCGTCAAAAGGTAGGAGTGAGTGGCGTAAGTATGTCCTATTCTTAACCTACAAAGAAGCACTTCCTTATGTCTTGCTGTTCTTTCAGATATCCAGTTCCCTAATTTTGGTTGGATAACGTGTAGCTTATTCTCTACTGCATTATCCCATTGGTCCTGCCAGTGCTTCCTCAGTTTGTGGCGTAAGAATGGCTTAAGTTCTGTAGCTGCTATGGGTTTATTCACATCCGTTTCATTAAAGACGACTGACGTTGCACTTTCGTCAGCAGCTACATTACTTTTTATACCCCTATGGCCAGGCACCCAACATATGACTATGTTTTGGTTGTATGTTAAGCCTAAGCATAGTTCTGTGTATAGAGTATTAAAAATAGGGTTTTTATGTTTTCGAAAACTCATTAAAGCCCTTACTACGCTTAATGAATCTGTGAAGATGATCGCCTTATTCAGGTTTTTATGTCTGATGTGCTTTACAGCTGAAAGTAATGCGTACGCTTCAGCCGCAAAAATACTTGGGTTGGGATTTAGAGTACCGGAGGTGGAAAAAAATGGTCCAAGAGCCGCATACGCGACACCTGCAGATGACTTGGAAGTATCTGTATAAAACTCGGCACAGCAGTACTTCGCTTGCAGTTCGGAGAAGTGTGACCGTAAGTGTGCCTCTGGTGCATGTTTTGTTATTTCGACAAAAGAGATATCGCATTGCATGGTCTGCCATTCCCAAGGAGGTGGCAGGCGAGTGGGAGGCATAAGGACATTCTCTGGGATATGGATGTCTGTTTCTTCTGCCATTGCTTCCAAGCGCAGGCTCAAAGGAGTTCTAATACGTGGGCGGTTAGCGTAAAGTCTGGAAGCGGACAGGTCGCTAACTATGGAATGACATGGATGCTCGGTGTCGGATTTTACCTTAGTGTAGTATGATAAGCTTAGGAATGTTCTGCGTAGATGTAAGGACCATTCGTTGGACTCAACGTAGAGACTTTCAACAGGGCTCGTTCTAAAGGCGCCTGTTGCCAGTCGTATACCGAGGTTGTGGACTGGGTCAAGAATCTTTAGCGCAGTCTCTGTTGCGGAGTGGTACACCACGGCTCCGTAGTCGAGGCGTGATTGTACGAGACTACGGAGCTTAAGGAGCAGCTTGAGGAGGCTCATGGTCTTCAGGCTATTTTCTTTAAGATATTTTAAGTGGGGAATGAAGTTAAGCTTTGTGTCCAGGATAATACCTATGAATTTGTGTTCAGGACTAACAGTTAGTCTTTCTCCATTAATGTTAATGTCTGGTTGTGGCAGTACAACTCTCCTGTTTGAAAATAAGACACATGTGCTTTTTTGGGGGTTCAATTTAAAACCATTCTCGTCCGCCCACCTTGAGAGTCTATTCAAGCCAAGTTGTAGCTGCCTCTCGCAAATGCTAGCATTGCATGACCTGAACCCTATTTGTACATCGTCCACATAGATGGAGTAGAAGAGTGTGCGAGGCAATACGGTGTGGAGGGAGTTCATTTTAACAATAAATAACGTACAACTCAGTACTCCACCCTGCGGTACACCTGTCTCCTGTAAAAATGGTCGAGACTGTACGGTGCCAACTCTAACACGAAATGTCCTGTCAGAGAGATAGCTTTCAATTATTCTCAGCAGGTTGCCGCGAATGCCCATTGCAGAAAGATCCCGAAGGATCCCGAAGCGCCACGTAGTATCATACGCCTTCTCCATGTCAAGAAATACTGATAACACAAGCTGTTTGTGGACAAACGCTTCCCTGATGTACATTTCCATGCGTACAAGCTGATCTGTCGTCGATCTGCCTTCTCTAAAGCCACATTGATATGGATCTAATTTCTTGTTAATTTCTAGATAATGTACCAGGTGACTGTTTACCATCTTCTCAAAAACTTTGCATAAGCAGCTCGTCAATGCTATAGGCCTATAACTATTTGCCAAAGAAGGGTCCTTACTCTGTTTCAAAATAGGAATTATGATGGCCTCTTTCCAAGCAGAGGGAATGCGGCCGGACGACCATATAGAATTGTAGAGACAAAGAAGGGTTTTTTGTGTTTCAGGCGGCAGGTGTTTAAGCATTTCATATAGGATGCGGTCAGATCCCGGGGGCAGATTGATTGCAGCTGTTTAGGGCTGCCTGAAGCTCTGCCATGCAAAAGGGTCTATTGTATGCCTCGTATTTTGTGCTTTTCCGTTCTAATGGTTGTCCTTCTATTTGCCTTTTGTACCTTTGGAATGTTTCAGAGTAGTGCGACGAGCTGGATATCTGTTCAAAATGTGCGCCAAGAAAGTTCGCCTGATCTTCCATGCTGTCGCCTTGAGTATTCACTAAAGGCAGAGAGTAAGACTGTCGACCCTTTATTCTATTAACTCTATTCCAAACCTTTGTTTCGTCAGTGTAAGAGTTAATGCCTGATATATACTTTCTCCAACTCTCTCTTCTAGCTTGTCGCCGCGTTCTTCGACCCTGGGATTTGACCTGTTTGAATTTGACTAGATTTTCTGCTGTCGGAGAATCCCGAAGTAAACCCCATGCCTTGTTTTGCTTCTTTCGCGCTTTTCGACACTCATCGTTCCACCACGGAAGACGGCGTTTTGTGGACAATCCACTTGTTACAGGGATACATTTGGAGGAGGTGTCAAGGAGAAAAACCGTAAAATATTCAACCGCAGCGTCTATGCCTAAAGCACACATGTCGTCCCAGGATAAACAAGCAAGCTTTTTGAACGTTTCCCAGTCAGCCGAGTCAGTTCTCCAGCGAGGTAATTGTGGAAGGCATTCATTAGCCATTGGTATGCGTAGAACTACAGGAAAATGATCACTCCCGTATGGGTTTTTAATAACTTTCCATTTTAAGTAAGGTAGAAGAGTAGGAGATGCTATGCTAAGATCTATTGAGGAGTATGTTTTGTTTGCCATGTTATAATACGTGGGCTCCTTCCCATTCAAAAGACATGCACCCGAAGAAAAAAGAACTGTTCAATCAAGCGACCTCTCGCGTCGCAGCGCGAGTCACCCCATAGGTTGCTGTGCGCATTTAAATCTCCAAGCACAAGATATGGTTCAGGCAACTGATCTATTAGTGTTTGCAATTCTTGTATGTGGAGCTGAAAATGCGGTGGTATATATAGGGAGCAGATGGTTATCAGTTTATTTAACAGTACAGCTCGAATGGCCACTGCCTCAAGGGGTGTTTGTAGCTGTAAGTGTTGACAGGCTATAGATTTGTAAGCTATGATTGCTACGCCGCCGGATGATGCGAGGGCATCATCGCGATCCTTCCGAAAAATAACATACTGACGTAGGAAGTGTTTGTGTTTAGATTTCAAATGAGTCTCTTGGACACACAGCACTTTAGGAGTTCTTGGATATCATCCAGGTTGCAAAGGAGGCCTCTGATATTCCACTGAATAATCAGTGTATCCATATTAAAATAAATGTTGTGCTATGTGTCAAAAAGAATGAACTTGGTTTAGCTTATGTTGCCCTTTTGGGGCCCTGTAATTGGAGTTTTGTCTTTTTTGGAGCGATCGGCAAAATCGCGCCGCTCCTTAGGCGTCAACTGCGCCTTCTGACTCGGTGTTGTGTCCATGGCCTCTTGAGAGGCACTGGGCAGCCGCTCTTGCGAGCGGTGTGTTTTCCGTGAAAGCCTTGTCTCGGAAGACAAGGCCTTGGAGCCCACCATCCTGGTGGTTGGTGGGTTTTTCTTGACCTCGGAGCTGGGCTGACTGGTGCCAGCACTAGCAGAGGCCTCCACTGTGGTCAAATTCGGGAGAGGTAAGGCAGCCTTCGCTGCTCCCACCGTGGGGGCGGGTGGCGTTGCCGCACGCTCGCTATGCGTGGTGCTGGCATCCGCCAAGTGCCGTTGTGGTGCTGCCCCCCGACGTACCACTTCGGCGAAAGATGCGGTCTGTGTAAATGTTGATGAGATGCGTTCTCTTGCTTCTCTGAAAGTTATGTTTTCTTTTACCTTTATCGCAATTATTTCTTTTTCTTTTTTCCAGACTTCGCATGATCGAGAGTATGCAGGGTGGCCACCATTACAGTTTATAGAACGGGGCTCAGCCTTACAGTCATCTGCAGAATGATCGTTGATGCCGCATTTCGCACATGGTAGCAGCCCTCGGCAGCTCTGGGAAGCGTGGCCAAACCTCTGGCATTTAAAACAACGTCGCGGGTTGGGGATGTACGGTCGTACTCTGATTTTGATATATCCAGTTTCTAATGTCTCTGGTAATGTGCTAGACCCAAAGGTAACTATCAGGTGCTTAGCTGGCAGCTCTTTGTTGTCCCGTCTGATCTTTATTCTTTGTACGCTTATGACGTTTTCATCCTTCCATCCTTCCAGGAGTTCTTCTTCGGTCAAGTCCATTAGGTCAATGTCAGAAATTACGCCTTTGGACGAATTCATGGTTCGGTGTGCTGTTACACTGACGGGGATGTCTCCAAGTTCTACAAGGTTCGTTCCCAGGCGGCACGTCAGGTTGGGCCAACGTTGGAAACATATTGGCACTTCTTGGCCCAATGATGGCCTAAGATTAACAGCGTGGTTCCAATATTGGCAGTGCCATTCTGGTTCCTGGCCCAATGTTGGCCTAAGGTTAACAGCGTGGCGCCAATATTGGCTGTGCCATTCTGATAGAGATCCAACGTTGGCCCACATTACACAGTCAGTAAACAATATTGGCTGTGCCATTCTGATAGAGATCCAATGTTGGCCCACTTTACACAGTCAGTAAACAATATTGGCTGTGCCATTCTGATAGAGATCCAATGTTGGCCCACTTTACACAGTAAGTAAACAATATTGGCTGTGCCATTCTGATAGAGATCCAATGTTGGTCCACTTTACACAGTCAGTAAACAATATTGGCACTGCCGTTCAACAAGGCGGGAATTATTGGACCGACTTTGGTATGGATTTGCCAATATGGGTTACTAGTTGGCTTTCTTTGGAGGACATTGGCCCGTAATAAGCTAATTTTCGCCTTGTCGGCTTTTAGTGCTCTACGACTTGCTGAGATTGAACAACGTGTTTTGAAAACTAACGCACTGATCACAGGCACACTGCGCAGGAACCAAAAATATGTTCTCCCATGTCAACTCCATGAATGGTACACCGCCATTATTGCACTTCTCCTTTACCGAAATGTGTCCCCTAAAGAGAAAAGCCAGTGTACAACGTAGCAAGCAGGGGAAGTCGCATAAATTTAGCCACTGCTTTATTGATCGTGAATAAGAACTTGAGCTTTCCATAAGAAGCAACGGTATTGCGAATTTGCCTGCGCATTGTATTTTTTGCATGTACGCTCCGCGGCTTTAGTGGGTCAGGATTCCGAGGAGAATCGAGAATTACAGTGCCTCAGAGCTGATGGAACCGTTTTATATTGCATCGAGATGGAGCGCATATGCATTAGTGAAACTATTGTTTGTTTGTTTAGCATGCACGGCATGTTGCGGCGACATCATGCTCCTATTCTAATATATTTGTTTGTTCGTGCATGTGTAGTAAGCTCCTTGTATGAATGCCCCTGACAGAAAAAAAATTAATTGCACGTTTTGGCATTTGCGTGTCAACAACCTCTTGTCTTTGCCTTTAGTAGGCACGGCGCATTCCGGATTTTTTTTTTTCGGCCTAGCTTTCCGTCCTTCAGCCCCCCCTTGCCTCTCCTTCACGCACCCAGGTGAGCCTGGTCAATGCTGTCAGTCAAGCGTTCAGACAGCCATAAGCTGCTGTGTCGAATTGGGTGCTCTCGGAAGCATGGGGGAAAGCGGCGGGGTCACTATTGTCCTCCTTGTCGCCCTCCATCGCTGCCACCCCAAAACCCGTTTGGGCTAGGTCCAGTGGGGGAAAGTGGCGTTTACGCCGTATTCTTCGTTCACCCTTTCCTTTCACTCTTTCTTTCTATGTGTCGCTAGCACGCCGACTGGGTGCAACACCACCTGAGTGCTTGCCGTCCGTTCTTGCCAGCGCACTCCTCTCGTGAAAAATGCTCGCTTGCTGTCGTCATTCCTACTAAGAAGCCTACATCTTGAAATACGCAGCAATGTGGCCACGAATTTTTGTGAGTGTTAGAATTAATATAGGCGAAACAACAATTAGAAAAGAAGTCGGCGCTCGTGGGCACCGTCTTCGATGTGGGATGAACTCAGATACAAAGAAGCATGGATCATACAATGGTGAGTGCATTTATTTTGCGCATGTTATAAGTTTTATCGGAAGCAATATCACCCAAGCTATATTACCCAAGCAATATCACGCGGTATATATATTACTGAAACAGGCCTGGCTAATGTAGAATGCCTGTAATTAAATAGCTCTTTTTATTTGCAGCCTTTGAATAGTGCCTGGAGTAGAACCACGTGTGAATCTCTGTGAATTTCACCCAAATTCCAGGACTATGATTTTATCAAACCACGCGTGCGGCCTGATCCTGCTAGTGATACCGAGGAACCACGCTTCCTCTCACTGGTATAGGTCAAGCATCATTTCCAGCTGACAGTATTTCTTTCTTTTCGAATAAATGCTTCTTTTACTAGTGTTTCTTGACGGAACTTCTCGGTTTCCACGTTCAAAATTTCGCACGAAGGCCGCATTGTGTCTACACTGTCTGAAACTAGGCTTTTTGTGCTGCAGCAGGTTTTGCTGCAATTTTTAATTTTAAAGTGCTACGCTGACTAAGTGTGAGCTGTAAACAAAGCGGACTGCGCATTTTATGTCTGTTCTAAGTGTTACGTTACATCTTGTACAAGGTATGCCATATATGTCGAAATATTAGGAAGTGTTACTTGACAAATCTCTTGCAAGAAAGTTTCTTGATTCACCCCTTCGAACTCTCTGCTCAGACTTATAATATTGTTGCAGTATGGCGATTTTTCAAATGAAAACTCTCCATCATACATTTGTCATACCAACATCTCTGACATTGTTTCTTTTCATTTTACAGTGCAAACATTTCCTCCAAGTAATGGTGAAGTCGCTATCGGATATGGTGGCAATATCAACGAAACCACCGCGTTATCGTGGTCCTCGGGGGCCTGATAAGCCTGCTGTCATCCAAGCACTGACAAACCTGCCTACCGACGTCAGCTCCATGCCCTGAAGCCCCTGGCCAGCCCACCGTCCTCGGCACCTTGCCCAATTCCTATCCTGAGGGCAGTGCCTGTAAATAAACTGTTTGAAGATAACCGAGCGTCACCCATCTAGGTCCACGGAAAATGCCTGTTTGTGAAAATTTATTCGCAAATAAACTGTCATAAACGTCAATTTCAGTATTCTTTTATTATTATTTGCAGTCATATATGACTTCTGCTTCTTGACATCTTTTTGTCGAGCTTTCCTAGCTACTATTGAGGAAGAGAGTAAGGGGACAATTGCTACAAAAAATGCCGCTAGCAAAATGTTTGCGGTAAGAATATGTGCGTGCTCTAAAGCCAGCATATCTAGAATATTCGTCATGCAAAGGGCATTGGCTCAAAGCTGGCATTAATATTGGTAACGATATGGCTTAACACTGGTCCTACGCTGGCAGCACGATGGCTGCTGCATTGGCATAACATTGGCCCAATCTTGGCTTTAACGCTGGTCCTACGATGGCTGCTGCATTGGCATAACATTGGTCCAATCTTGGCTTTAAGGCTGGTCCTACGCTGGCAGCACGATGGCTGCTGCATTGGCATAACATTGGCCCAATCTTGGCTTTAACGCTGGTCCTACGCTGGCAGCACAATGGCTGCTGCATTGGCATAACATTGGTCCAATCTTGGCTTGAACGCTGGGCCAACATTGGATTGGGTTGCACTTTGCCAATATGCCAACATTGGTCCAACATTGGTACCAATTTCTGCCAGCATTGGGCCATGGTTGGACCAATGCTGGTGTGCTGCCTGGGTTAGCTTGTCGTGTTGTGTTTTGTCTTTCAATTCGAGTAATAAGTCGCCACTGGCCAGCTTGGTGATTTTATAACCGCCTGCAATGGTCTCTGTGAGATACTTCGTCACAACGAATGGTGAAATCGTTCTTGCCTTCTTGTCAGGTTTTTCGCTATGAACAACGTGAAATTTGGGGAAAGTCTGAGTGGCTTTGAGAGAAAATTGAAATGTAGCATCGGTGCGCCCCCTTTTAGTGGGACGATCGGTTGAAAAAGGGTTGGAAGTTCCCATGAGATATGTTGAGTATTCAGCGACGACGCCAGTCACCCACCACCGAGCCCAACAAGGGGACAGGGCAAGGTATGCGGTGAAACAAGCCCTGCCATGCCAACTGTACGTCGTCGCTATAACCACATATGTTATTACCAAGGTAGGTCATAGCACACCAAGTTAACCCTCGCCGCCAGGAATGTTGGAAGTTATCAGAAGAAAAAGAAGACAGGAAAGAATAAAAGGGAGAGGGAAAGACGAAGATGTGCGAAGAGAGAGACAGGAAAAGGCAACTACCGATTTCCCCCGGGTGGGTCAGTCCGGGGGTGCCGTCTATGTGAAGCAGAGGCCAAAGGGGTGTGTTGCCTCCGCCGGGGGGCCTCAAAGGTCCAAACACCCAGCCTCAGCTCAACCCCCAGGATCCCCCTTTCCCCAGACACGGCTAAGCCGCGCACGGCTACACGCGGGAGGGTCCAACCCTCGTGTGCTCGGGTCCGTGGTGTCGCAACACACCAAACGCCTGCTGACGCAGACGCCCCTGCGGGGTTAACCATCCAATAAAAATGGTTGTAACTTTCACTGAAGTACACGAGTAGGCTTCATTTCTGTTATATCTACTGCAAGTAAATTCCATAACGACTCTGAAGTAGAAACATACTCCTGATTCTTTTTTTATAATTGGTATGTACTTTATGCAGGACGAGCTGATTACGGGCCCAAAGTATAGTTCTATTCATACTAAACCACATCAAATACAAAAATAGAGAAACAGACAACAAAGACATAGCCCAACAGTATCAGACAAAAAAAAGAACAAACAAAACACAGATGACTTAGATCGTCGTCATCCTCTTCTTGTCGTTGCAATCGTAGCGTTGCATTCTGTCGATCAGAGACAGATAGAATGTTTAGTGTGACCAAAATGGCGTCATCGAGTCATTGTCACGTACAAACAGTTAGTGCGTTTGCAATTATAAGACCAATCGAGGCGGTCTCGCAACGTAGGCGCCACGGCCGCCGCTACCGTCCTGGTAACGACAGCGCATGCGCGGCCCATGCGTGATGCTTCTGAAACTCTCCTGAGACGCGCCGTGGATTTTCCTTCAAGAACAACAAAGTCAGGTGGACGCATCGTTATGGTCTGCTCATCCCACTCCGTGATAACTAGGGCAGTGCTCGGGCTCTCGGTGCTAGAATGACAGTAGTGGGCTGTCACGCTTTGGCCAAGCAAGTCTCCAAGCCAGACAGAAAAGAAGACAAATTTTGCAACACGAACAAGATTTTTATTGCAACAGTATTTTATTAGAAGACTATTTATACAAGCTAGTCTCACCATGGTGTGGCATATTCGATTAACAGAAAGGGCAACAAAATGCGAGGAGACGGGAAGCGACAGCGTCGCTACTTTAAAACAAGACGCACCAATGAGCAATTGAAGATATAGCGTACTTGTTTGGCGGTGCGCGCGACGCTATAAAGATTCTCAGTACAGCTTTGCCTCGCTTCGAAATGACGTCAGATGCTTGGCCACTTGCGGATCGAAAGCGAAAAAGCACACACAAACACATTAGTGTTCCAGCTGAGGAGCTGTGTGCATACCACATCGTGGTGCATGTTCTGGTTTGCGTGGAACAGATTGTAAGTTTCAAGGTAAAGTTATCTTGGCCTTCCATTGGGCGCTGGGAAACGCCGGCGGTTTTCTGTCGATCTCAACTAGAGCACCATTGAGGTACGACACCTGTAAAGCCGCTGCTGGCAAACCTCATGGGGCGAGCCACAGCCGCTGGAACAAAAGAAAAACTCAGTGCCCTTCCACTCGGTCAAGAAGGATGACCAGCGAAGCTGTGGGTGTTGGCAACTTAATGGCGAACTTCACATCTGCCGCGAGTCGGCCCCGCATTGCACTATCTTCGGTATCAGCGCATGTATGGGGAGTGCTCAACGCCTGGTTCACTTCCGCCGAGGGTGCGGCCGGCATTGCACTATCTTCGGGATCGGCCCACGTATAGGGAGCGCTTAACGCTTGCTCCACCTCCGCCGCGAGTCGGCCCCACATTGCACTATCTTCGGTATCAGTGCATGTATGGGGAGTGCTCAACGCCTGGTTCACTTCCGCCGAGGGTGCGGCCGGAATTGCGCTATCTTCGGGATCGGCCCACGTATAGGGAGCGCTTAAGCTTTCTTCACCTCCGCCGTGAGTCGGCCCGGCATTGCACAGTCTCCGGGATCGGCCCACGTATGGGGAGCTTTTGCTTACTACGCCAACGACACGAAAACTTCCTTGGACGGTAAAGGTATAGAGCTTCGCTGTAAAGAGCTTTAAATCTAGTGGCTGTTGGTTTCGAACTTTCGATTTAAGTCGGGAATTTTCTATTAAAAATTGGCAAAAATCGAAAATTTTCTGTAACTCAGCAACAAAAAGCGATAGTACAATTCTGTGAATTGCATCTAATACTACATCTAAGGCGGACAAAATTGATAGGTGATATGTATCTCAAAAAATTTAGCAACATGGAAATACAGCTTTTGCAGAACCCTTGTAAACAACGTAACAAATTGACGTAATATAGAAAACGACATATCGAGTGTATCCGCTTTCAGTGATCTGGTGGATTCCGTTTACAGAACCACGATATCTGTTATTGATGCAGAGCTATGAATCGGTAAACTTCGTGCTTCTACTTCATTCAGACGTTTGAAATTTTGAAAATATTTTTTGTATTCAGGACCTAAATCGGCATTCTGCTATGAAAAGTCACTAGAATTAAACTTTCTGTCTCAAATGCAGCAAAGTTCATTAAAATCGGTCCAAGGGTTATCTCACAAAAAGGTTTTTGCGTTTTACATGTATTTAAATAGCCCGCTTCTGAGATGGGCCCGCGTTAAAGCTTCCTGTGAACAGCGTCGCTGTAAGAAAAACAGGCCCTGCCTACCGCGTCGGGCGCGTTGCAATAAGAGCGAACGTGGCAGCCGTAGTTGGATTCTCGGCCGCTTGGCTGGACGGAACGGCGCTAGTTGCGCGGGACAGAGGAGTCGAGTGTCGGTGTTCCAATACAAAAAAAATTGCATCCCAGCACTCAATGAAGACGTGCTCAATGGTCTCCGGCTTGTTACATAGCGCACAGTTTGTCGTCCATGGTACAAATATTCCTTTGTCGGCTATCCATGTTTTGACCGGAAGGGTAGATGTATGCAATTTAAAGAAGAACGACTTTACGCTTGCTTTCACTGGCATCCTTTTAACTCTTTTTAAAACATCTTATCCTGGGCCTTCATAGTATTTCATTCGGTACAATGGCACTGGCATCATAACTTCTACTAAATCCTTGTAAAGTTTCTTTCTTGTTACTGTGCTCAGGTACTGAAGGGAAAACCGAGCTTTTAGTATTCGAAGGGAGTCGACTACCTCTCGCAAGTAGCCTTTAAGCCGATAGTTTTTGGGACGTCTTGCAAAGAACTCTTAAAAAGGAACTGCCGATAACAGCACAGGGTATACGTTTCCTGCCGGTAGACAGCCATCAGGGCTTTCCGTACGACATGATAATGCTCCTGGGCCTCCATAGTCTTTGGAAGACACGGATGGCGGTAACGCACGCCGATGTGAATGCGCGCTCAGCACGAGAAAATTTTGTTGAAAGCATTATTTTCATACGTGAGATATATCGTGTACAGGCAGATCCGCCTGACTGGTTGGGTATTCTTGATGAATTATAGAATTTCAAGAAATTTTACCTTGTCACGTCGGTCCTAGTAGGCCAACGTGTTTTTATGTATGTATATCATTTTGTGAATAAAGAAAAAAAAGTGTCGGTGTTCCAAGCGCATTCTTGGTGCATTTTCTGTGCCGATACATAACGAACAATCGCGGCTGGGGGCGCCGGGTGCCAGCATTGTGCCACGCCTTGTATATGTCCGCGCGCTGCTCCTGCCCAAAGGCAGCAGTTGTCTTGGGTTCGGCGTCCCGCCATCTTATCTTCTTGTATTCGTAAAATACTGTGTGAGGTGCTCGAACGCAGCGCCAAACCTTGCTATTGCTTTTGCTCGTTCGCCTTAAGTGAACCTGCCAATATTATGCGCAGCGCTTACGTTTTCAATTTCTTTAACGGTTCAAGGTGAACAAACCTTAACGTTTTAAAGATGTAGCGCAGTAACTTACGAGCCAATTTGTGCAAGATTACAAAAGAAAAGCAAACAAAAATGTTATATTAAGAAAGGGAACTTGCCAAAGCAGGAATACATGTAACGAGCAATCGGGGAAGCAGTGACGTATCCGTCATTCGTAATCATTGTTCTTATTTGGCTTGTTTCAATTGATTAGCAGGAAAAGCACCCGTAGGGTGGATCATTGTTTTAATTGCTGGGAAAGGAATAACTACGTGGAGTACACGATCTCGTAAGCACAATCCATGCACGTAATGTCCCAACGCATTTGTGCAAGCATGGCGCAACTTTTCTTGATCTACGCAAGTTAGAAACGGGCGTAAAACTTACGCACCACATATTTTATTTTCTAAGGAATAAGTGAGCAAGCGAGAAATGAAAAAAAAAAATGATGAGCTTTTAGGTGCCAGAACCACTATCTGATTATGAGACATGCCATAGTGAGGGACTCTGGAAATGTAGACCACCTGGGGTTCCTTAACGTGCACTTAAATCTATGTACACGGGTGTTTTCGCATTTCGCCCACATAGAAAAGCGGCAGGCGTGGCCGGGATTCGGTCTCGCGCCATTTTGCTTAGCAGCCAAACACCATATCCGCTAAGCAACCACGGTGAGGAAGCGGGAAATCCTAGTTATTCAAGGTAGCACCTAGAAAAACATTGCATGATATTATGCAACAATGCGAAGGTTTATAAATAGAGGATGCAATGTTGGTGGATGCTGTCTGCCAAGCGTCCTAAAGGACAGATATGAATATGAAGAAGTTTATATTTTTGGGCATGTAGAGCCGCTTGGTGATCCTGTTTTGAAACTAATATTCTCTTCATGAATATTGGCACACTTGCATCGCCAGGTTGAGAAAAAGGAAGTAAATACGAGCGTAACATTTCATGAGCACCAGTGAGCCGTCTCACAAAACTGGGCGACGCATCTTGAAGGCACATTTATTCCGTTTTAGTTCCAACGTCTCCTCATGACGTTACCCACCAGTATAGTGTGCACATTAGGCACTGAGCTCAAGGAAAGTGGAAGTGCTTACAACTTCGTGGGTCTTGGTTCTCTACCTTGCATGACAATTTCGGCGTCGTTCTCATCCGCATAAGCACTCGGCAGCCTCTCAACGGAATAATAGGCTCGCGTTTTCTGCTTGCCCAGTAATTGCATGCAGGCCATATGTGCGCATCACTTAACCCTTTGAGGGTCGTAGCCGTAAATATACGGCGCCGCGAACAGGTCCGAAAATGGTCGACGCCGTATATTTACGGCGCCGTCTGTACGTTTAAAACGCGCGCTAATTTCTTAACTTTTTCTTGCCTGGCATGTGCGGCCACTACGTAGGAATACATGAAATTTTTTTCTCGCGTCTATCTCTTTCGGTTTTCGTTGTATAGTTCTTTCTTTGCTCCGGAGCGTCTGCTACCGCTAGCGCATTGGCGCCCTCGCGGGCGCGCGGCGGTTAGTTTTGGTTTTGTTCCGCATGCGGTTTCGGCTTCTTTCGCTCGCAAAACTGATGGCTATTTCGTTCTTATCACTCAAAGGGTGACCGCCTGTTACTCGCTCGTTTGTTACTCACAGGAGTCCGCATACGAAGGATGCCGCCGTGCATGCGTTTCCTTTTTTTGGCACTTTATTCTGAAGTTGCCTCCCACGGCTGCTCAGGGAAGCAGTACCCAGAGGAGGCGCCACGTATGCGCCAACACCACTCGGCAGCAAAAATATCGCAAGGACGCAAGGTGCATGTGCGCTGAGTGCAACAAACCACTCTGTGTGGAGCCATGCTTCAAGGACTACCACACGCTGAAGAAATATTAGTGCAAGAGGAACATTTGAGACTTGCGAAAAATTTTTGTGTGCGCAGTCTTCTTGTGTATTTTTCTCGTGTGCATATTGTATATAAGAATGCGCCGTTTTTTAAAATTCTTAGAACATTATTTGCTATTTTTTGTTGTTTTTTCATGAATAAACAGTACATATATGCCAATGGAAAAATTTTTTTCTCACTTTACGGTCACCCTAGAAAAATTGCGGTAAATTTTTTTCGATATAGGTCCATCTGAACAATTTAAATGTGCAATAAAAAAAATCGACCAGGGGTGGTCACACATGGCGCAAAAAATCGACCCTCAAAGGGTTAACCACCTTCATCACGCGCAGCACTTAAACACTGAGCACAAGCAAGGACTACTTTCGCTTGAGAGAGCATCAAGAGATATATAAAATGAAATTATTCTCTACTGCTTACATTTTTAATTACTTAGCTGTCTAAATACCATATGATAAAAAAATTTAGCTTGAAGTTTAGTTTGCATATTTTGGCATATTGAGGTGCGAATGACGTGCCAGTGAGAAATAAGCAAAGGCAAGTAATATTGTTTTTGATCACTGGCTATAGCGTCATAATATACAATTCCAAAATATAATCGCTTTCTATGCAACATGGAAAATTAAACCGTTAAGCAGTAACTAAAGAGTGCCGTGAACCATGATAGGTGCAGGAATGTCATTGTGCTACTCATAGGTGATTATTGCAAGGTTCCGATCTTGACGCGAGAAAGTGGCCAATAGCATGCTTAGCCATTTGGCGCCTCAATGCAGGGAGTTTGCCGCAATGAACCAGCTAGAAAAGAGTGCTTTGACGACGGACTAAAAGTACGATTCAATAGCTGATTAATCAAAATACGACGCAGTTTTCCAGGGCGCATTAGTGTACCCTCCCACATTTCTGACCACAAGCATATCCGAGATCAGCCTAGATTTCTTTCTGAATAAAGTCACATTTCCAGTTCCTTTTAGTAAAGCAATGACAGGGGCTAGTTCTTGAACGTTCATGGTTATATTGCACTCAGTTTTACACAGACGATATTAAGAAGGACAGGACGTGGACGGACGTAGCGCAAACGCTACGTCCGTCCACGTCCTGTCCTTAATATCGTCTGTGTAAAACTGAGCGCAATATAACCATGAATTTCCAGTTCCTTATCTTGGACGCCGAGTTGTAACGAGCGAATGCGTGTTTCGATTCGGCTTTCTTGCGGCACTCATTGTTACTGCTCCGTACATGGCCCTACTCTAATTAGGTGTGTCTTGTTTCTCTAAGGCTTCATCTTAGCGATTCTTTTCTTTTTGCTGTCCTACGTATACTAGAAGGACTCAAATTGACTAATTTCATTATACCGAAGTGGCCACATACCCAGAATCTGCGAACCTTACAACGATGTTAAGCCTTTAAAGAAGACCTTGTCTTCAAAAGTAATTATAAATGTACTAATCAGTAATCCGTGTGTCATTCCTATGTGTGCAGTTTGATTCTCCCCTAGTAACGTGTTAGCAACCAAGTGGCCCATGTACCAGTAGCTCAGGGCGAGTGCTGTCAATAGCAGCGGTCACTATACGAAATGCGGTAGCAGTTTCGTGTTCAACGTGAAGAAGTCTAATAAGCAGCAGCCCAACTTTGCCACCGTTGCAATTAGTACGCCGCCATGAGGATGTCTCGAACAGAAGGAATGACAACCTAATTTCGTCGACTTGGTTCATCTTAAGTAATACTTGAAGCCGCGCGTAGAACACGAGCAAAGCAACCAAAAACAAACACAACAGAACATCGGTCGTTCATTTGTGTTTGTTTTTGATTACTGCCCTCGTCTTCTTCGCGCTGCTTCAAGTTTTACTCAAGAAGGAATGAGAGCCATGTGCAGTCACCCTGCGACTATCATTCCAGCCGTCCGTCATCAGAACATTGTTTTCTAGCAGATTTTTCTGTGGCAAACGCTCTTCAGTAAGTTCCCAAGGCTCTATAGTGAAGCGTGTGCATGAGAAAAGTCCAGATTGTTCGCGCGCATCTCAATTCATAACTTTACCTCTAGGCTCACTACATATCTTAAAGACATTATGCATTAATGTATTATATACTGGAAAATAACCCACGTAAGCTGTGTGATATTTCAGTGTCATAAAAAGAAAGAAAGGCTTCAATATGAACACATGATAATCACCTCGTCAATCCTACTAATATGTGTCGATGTTTAAGCTTTGCGCTTGATTCTAAACTGAAGTACATTCCCTATGCCTCACATCTAAAGCAAAAGACAGGAAAAGGTATCAGTGAACTTTAATAGCTCATCCTTATTTCCATATAAGAATGCTTTCGTTCTGTTAAACTGGCTTTCCTTATATGGCACTTCAACTGCATCTTTGCGTCACGACGTAACATATGTCCAACCAAACATCGCTCCGCTTAAAAACATCCAACAAAAGGCAATCCTAATTCCTAATTTCAGCTCACCCAGATACAAAGCTTTATTACTCTTGCAAGAGTATCAGAGTTTCACCATTCATTACTTGTTTAATCTAAATATAATATTTCTTATTTACAAATACCTTATCTCGCATGTTCCTTCAATAACTTTTATAGAGAAGTACTCGTTCATTTCCATACAGCTGGTTTGTCTCAGCGAATAGTTTATTTACTCTTGCCTTAAGTTAGAAGTAATTAAGAAAAATTTACGTCTTCCTTTTCGGCAATTTTCTTCAGAGCCTTATTACAAGTAACAAAAAACTAACTCCCAGTATAGGCAGTTTCAGAAAGGATTTATTATTGCGATTATCATTCACAGCATGGTCGACGAACTTTGCAATATGTACAATGGTGCCTGTCTCTAAGCGTTTTCCCCGACCCAGTGACCCAAGTTGTCTACTAGCATGGACCACTAGGTAATTGCTCGTGGTCTGGAAGCCATCCTGCTCGTTGTCGCGTCATCATTCCAGATTCGTCCTTGCGTCTCATCATGCTTTCGTCGTCAGGCCATTGTTGGCCCGTTTTCGTCATACCATCGTCGTCCCTCTCTCATCGTACCATCGAAATTATTTCCGAAACGCCATCCCATGGTCGTTATGCCGTCATCATACTGCCTTCGTCGTCCTGTCGACGTCATTTCTTCTTCGACACTCGATTGTAATCATGCTGTCGTCATTTAATCGTAATTATGGCAAAGTTTTTTCATACTACCGTTCTCGCTGCGTTGTCATCATGATCCATTCATTTTCATACAGTCATAGAGATCTCGTAGTGGTTCTCATTGTCGTCATTACAGATTTGTCATCCGATTATTATCGTGCCGACATGGTCACGTCATTTCAGGCCACCATAGTCATACAATCGTGGTCACACAGTCGTCGTCACGAAATGATCATGCGTTCGTCATCATTCCATTGTCCTCAGGCCTTGGTTGTTACACTGGCGTCGTTGCAAAATGGTCGTCTCTTCACGGATGTCATTGTGTCGTCGTCATACAGCCGTCATCATTCATTCGTTGTTAACCGTCGTCGCGATGCCGACTTGATCGTTACATAGTCGTAATTTTACATCCATCATCGCATTCTCCTCATGCTATCGTCATCACGCTGTCGTCCTGGTCAATGCAAATTGCAATAACGTCGAAAATCGTCTTGAGATAATGCCTGGGAATTTGGTTTATAATGTTTTTATGTACCTTTAAGTCTGTCTTACTTGACTGACATTTAGTATGTTTTGTAAGTTTCGTTACAACTGTAGTCTATATTTCCTCATAAAGTGATACCTTTTTGTACTTTTTTAGCCGCATTAGTACTTTTTACTCACCTATGCCTTTTCTGGGTTTGCTTTATAGTTTTCGTTTTACTATTGTACAGGGGGTCCCCTTACTGCCCAGAGGTTTGGCACCTCCTGCTATATAATTTCTTTCTTTGTTTATTAGGCATGAACAAACGGTGCTCAAGGACCCGGGTTCAATTCCCGGCATCGACGGCAGCATGTCGATGGAGGCGAAGTGCAAATCTGCTCGAGTACTGGGACTTACGTGCACGTTACAGAGCGCCAGGTGGCCAAAAGTAATCCAGGCTCACCCCCTACTGTGTGCCTGATGATTAAGTCGTGGTTTCGGCATGTAATACGGTATTTCACTGTTATTAGCAGCCTAAAAACATGGCCGACATCTCTTCAAATTTTTACAAAGCATTTTGAGCACCCACTTGTCACTGTGATAGAGAACCGTCCGTGTGCAGATACACGCCATGTTTCAGGTGCATCACGATCTACGATCAGTTTTTCGGCACTCAGTCCTCTGCTACCGACCATTGCTTCTGCAGGCGCCGAAAATAGAAACGTCAATCGAAGGGCTTAAAAGTAAAAGCGACGTTTCCAGATTAGCAGCGAAACAATCAGCGTTACATCACCTATTTGACAAGTACTAGGAATCTATTCACGTCTACACGGACGGTTCTGTAAACAAAGAAAGTGTGACTGCAGCTTATGTTATACTATCATTACAGGTATACAGTACACTTGTCGACTAGGACGCACGTCGTCACCAACAGTAGCGTAATTAGTGGCAATTCTCCAAGCAACTTACTTTATCGAAACATATGGGAGACCAACAAAGTGGGTAATTTGTACGGACTCTTTATCGGACTCTTTATGTATTGAAGATATTGAGGACAGCCAACCACACCCACGAATAACAAACGCAGCATTGAACAATTTAACTTAGGCTAATGAAAGAAAACAGGGAGTGATATAAAAGTCGGTCGCGGGACATACTGGTATAACAGGCAACGAATTAGGGGATTCGCTGGCAAAATCGACCCATGAAGATGCAGGAATTCAACTCATCCCTTCATCATCAAAGGACACGAAACGCATATTGAGAGTACTAAAGAAGGACTTGTGTATGTCAACTGGTTTGATAAAAATACTAAGGAATCAATCCTTTAGGAAGTGGGCCCTCAACTAAAATACCAGCTGAATGTAGAACTTTCGAAAAGTACCGAGACACTAATTCATCGACCGCACCTTGGGAGAGCATACACCAAGCATTTCCTATATCGCATAACACGGGCTCCTTCCCCGGTTTCCTCCTGTAACCACGGTGGTGAGGATGTTTGTCATCTACTCCTCGAGTGCCCCATATACGCGATGCAAAGAGGCCAGCTAGAACAAGAGCTACACACCATTGACCCTAACGGGCCTTTCTCACTCGCACAATTGCTGGGCCCATGGCAATCGAAAATAGCACCGCGAAAAGCATTGAATGCACTTGAGCTTTTTTACGAAAAGACGGGCATCCTTAACTAGTACTAGATATTGCACTGAAAAGTCACACGATGTTACTATAACTCGCTTGTATTATTTGTAACAATGATGCTTGTTTATTACGTGTCCTACTTTTTTTTGTATTCTGTGCGGGGCATTATTTTAACACTGCGTAATTCCCCATCTGTTTATATGCACATCGCAGTCTGCGTCACTGCCGTTTGTGTGTATTTATGACTTTGTTTACAAACTCATTGCGGTGCAACTTCCATTTGATTTGTATGTCGTTACGTTTATGGGTGTATATGACTGCGTGATGTGGACTTCTGAGCCTATGACGTGGTTTCTTATCACTTTCTTACACATATTTGTTATATTGTTGTTTCCGCTACGCGAAAAGGAGTAGCCGTCACCATTATAAGGTGATTACGTCTTTTTCTTTTATTTTCATTTCAATGAAAAAATGAAATAAAATGCTTCTCATTTTCTGATTCTGATCCAGCATCTGACAATGTATGAGACGAATGCGTAAGAGATATTAGGTACAGAAATGTCACTTTGATAAATGACCGTATGGAAAGTCACCCGTGACACACGTGTGCCTGGCTCTCGATATATCGCAATCATCACTAAGTATGCTGTCGAGTACGTAGAGAGTTAGCGCGTCCAAGTTTTGGCTTAATTTTCTTTTTTTCATAACGCATTACTTGCCAACAACTTCTGGGAAAGTTGTCGCCTTCAGGAAATCGTTTGTTGCCTCTTAAATCTACATGACGCATCTACAAACGTACGAAACGCTGCTCTTGGGGACTGACAGCGTGCTTCTGGCGGGAAACAAATTTTTACGTAGCAAAATGGTTATAGTCAAGTGATCCTTACTTTCTCGCAAGCAACCTGGGTTGCTAAAGTTTCCTAAAGTAAGCACAAAATAGCATGAGAGGTTATATGCAACCTACGAGTGCATACAGTGTAGTTTTCACGTTTCACAGCCTAATGTCTTTATACTTACGCAAAGGGAACACAAATTTGAAACTTGCCAGTTTCTTATTGGTTGTCGCCTTTCGAAACTGACCAAGCGTCACTGTGAATTTATTATGCGTACTTCAGACAGTTCACAGAGCCCTCATGCTACACGATCCCACCAGGGTTCCTTTGTTGCTATCATTCAATGGGTAATTAGGTAAGAAACTATTATGAAGCTATCCCAGGAAAGGCAACCTGAAATTAGGTCCCCTTCTAGCCAATCCTCGTCTAGGCAAAAAGAAGTGGCGAAAGATCCAAGCAAACGAACAAACAGCAGAACTTGTGCCCTTCAAGACGTGCAGAGAGTTCCTTGCACACGTTTAGCGATCGATAACTGTAGTAGGTGCAGATTGTTCAGGCAATTAAGAGCCAGAATAACGATCCATCTTGCTAGCAGCACAGAAAATAGTCTCCTGGGCATAGTATGTGATTGCTGCACAGTTGTATGCACGCACGATGACTTATCGAGGCATAATAATGATTGCTTCTTGAAAAGTGTTTCGGATGTTTAGCGCACTGTCATTGGCAACGTTAGTAAAAACAATGGTGTCGCATACGGCAGCATAGCAGACCAAATAAAGCTCACTCACCGTGAATTCATAATGATCGTGCTATTAAAGCACACTCCGATGACAATTGCTTTACTAACGTAATGAATGTGCTGATTCACGTGCTGCATTTCTGCGCGTGAGCTGTATTGCAAGTAGGGCTGTAGTGATTCAGGAAAGTAAAAATTTGGTATAGGCTCTCATATCAAGCAATGAAAATAGTTTGGTGGCGTCGAAAAAAATATTGAGTTTAAACTTTGCACCCTCGCAGAAAAGCGAATTTGTCTTTCTGAAAGCTGTTCTCATACAACGAGAGCTCATAACTCTTAGTACTAAATTAAGCAGTTACTTTTGAAATTATAATTCGGAGAAACTTCGATCACAATGTATGTTCGTTAGGGAGGTAGCGGCACTTATTTGCTCACTATAATTCGTATGCAACTTATTCACAATTTGAATATTCAGTTATGTGTTCCACACGCTTCTTCTGTAGCCTACTCCTCAGAGACAGCCCATTCATAGCATGAACATTGAGTAACGTTAAAGTATGCGTTTTATGCACCAAAGAATCCCAAGAGGAGTCATCTTGGGAGGCAGACAGCGACAGAGCCATCAGTAACTCGTTATTGAACAATAGTGAAAAAAAAACACACACATACACTCACATGACAGGCTTCCAATCATGCATTCATGTGTCTAAGAGCCTTTCTAAGACCATATTTTGTTTTCACATGTTGTATGCTTTGAGGAAGTAGATTAAACATTGCTGGGACATAGTAGTTACGAAGTCTTCGGCCATATCTCGTCTTACAGCGGGGTGTAATGTAAGGATTCTTTGGTCTCAGGGAACGGACAGGCACATAAGGAATTTTATACTGACTTAACCAAAAATGTTTTAAGATAACAGTTTCAAGCAGCAAAGAATTGAAATCAGGTAAAGACAAAGTTTTGAACACATCAGATTTGGGGGAGACATCATAAGCGACATGCTTCAGAATGCCACGAAGGACGGAGTTGACCCGGCTTACCAAATGTTGAGCGCCATGACCATATGTAGATATCCCATACCGGATTACACTGTAGCATAAGGCATGTACTACAAGCTTTCGGACAGACAATGGCATGTAAAATTTTATGTTATACAAAACACAAGACACTGCGCGAAGTTTTTGACAAATATAGGCGAAATGAGAGTTCCAGGTTAAATCACTGTCAAAAAAGACACCAAGGTATTTAATTGAACAAGCGTATTGCACAGGGGCACACGAACAGGGATTGCAATGTGATGTGTGCAAATATAACGGGGAGGATAGGGTAACTTGCTTGACAGGGTTGTGGAAACAGATTAGTTGGGTTTTGGACGCATTTATATGGACTACATTATTCTGAAACCAGTCCATCACTCTTGTTGTTGCCATTTGTAAAGAAGAGATGGCGTCAGTGTAACTTCGAGCGTGTGAAACAAGGACAGTGTCATCAGCATACTGATATAATTTGACGTTCACAACATTAGATAAATCATTAAAATATAGGTTAAATAATAACGGACTTAAAATTGAACCCTGGGGGACGCCAGCTTTAATTTCGGTCAGGCTGCTACGAAATTTTCCAATAGACACAAGTTGTTGCCTATGAGATAAGAAGTTTTTCAGAAGCCGCAAAAACGCACCCCGAAAGCCTAGCAAAGAAAGTTTGGTTAGCAGTATACTATGGCAGACGCTGTCAAACGCTTTGCGGACGTCTAGAAACAGTGCACAAGCAATCTGATTGTGTTCAAACGCAGAGTTTAGTGTATCGGAAAAATCTTCAAGCAGCAACTGCGTACCCCCGATTCGACACAAAACCATACTGGCTAGGAGATAACACGCCATGATTGCTTAAAAAGCTGCACATTGTCTTGAGCAGATGTTTTTCCAATATCTGCCCAATGCATGAAAGGATAGAAATAGGCCGGTAGTTTTCAATATTGTTGCGTGCGCCACTTTTAAAAAGAGGAATGACCAGCGCATTCTTCAGATTATCTGGAATGATGCCAGTGGTAATAATATTGTTTAAAATGAGTAGTAGCACATCTTTTATTGCTTCGAAAGTTCTGCGCAGCTCTAATATTGAAACACCATCAATTCCAGGAGATTTATTTGGTTTTAGACTGAAAAGGATTGATTTGAGGTCATCTTCCGAAAACATGGGAAGAAGGGCGGATTCTGAAATACTAGTTTGCAATGTGCAAGTATCTGGATGAGGTCTCGCTACACCAGACACTTTTGAAAAAAATGAGTTAAAATCATTAGCGGTGGCAGTACCATTTGAAGAAAAATGAGACATCAGATCAACATGGCGATTAGCGTTTACATCACCACCTCTAAGATTGTTAATTAGGGACCATGTTTTCCTGCTGTCACAACGAGCGTCCGTGAATTTTGCTCGTAAGTTATTGCGTTTTGCTAGACGTATCATAGCATTGACCTTATTTCGAAGCTCTTTGTACCGAAGCCGCAAAGCAGTACAATTAGGACTTCTCTTTGTTTGAACCCATAACAAGTCTTTTGCTTGTATTGCCGTGAGTATTTCTGTAGACATCCATTTTTGGTCCAATTTACGTTGTTTGATTTTACAGACCCGTGTAGCTGCAAGACGGAAATCGGTGAATAGTGGTACAAAGTTGTCATAGGCGTCGCCTGGAGGAACAGTCATCAAAAAGTTATGCCAGTCGTGATTCATTACAAATTTTTCGAAAGCCAAGGGGTCAACAAATGATATTTGTTTGACTTCGTTTGGAGCGACCAAGTTGGTAGCGTCATCTGTTAGAGAGCAGCAGACCATGTAATGATCAGCAAGTTTCGTTGTAATAACGGCAGATTTGACACTTAAGTTATGTGCACGTATATTTATGTGATCTATGCAAGATGTGACAAGATGACCAGCAAGGAATTCTTCGCGTGTAGGTTCACAGATCGTGTTTTGCAAGCCCCATTTGGAAATGACGTCCAAATAATTGCCAACTGTCGTTGCTGAAGGGCGTAACGTATCAATGTTGACATCCCCAATTAGGCAAACATGGTCCATTGACGACATAGAGGCCAGGGCAGTATCAAGTTCATCCAGGAATATACGACCGTTGCAACACGGTGGGTGATAAACCGCAAGCAGAATTAGTGACAAGGAAGGTGCGCAAAGACGCACTGCCACAATTTCAGCTTGGGAAAACGAGAAAGTCAGCTCAGTTGTTGCCCATGTGTCCCGGATGAAAACTGCCACGCCTCCTCCCCTTTAAATTGGCCTAGTGTATGAAAAAACTTGGTATCCAATAATCTGATACTGATTGATGCAGGCGGATGGTATGTTAATCTCGGTAAGCACGATCGCATCGAAATAGGAGTTGAAAGGAGTAATTAAGGTCTGAAAATGGTCCCAATGTTTTCTAATACTACGAATGTTGACGTGAATAGCACGGAAGGCGCAACCATTAGGATTTGGGAAGAAACCAAGAACCTCGTTTAGATTAGTACATGTCTTGAAGGCAACTTTGTTCATGCTCATGCAATACTCTCGAGATCAGATGCCTTATTGATATGCAAAATAGCTGCATCTTCATCCCTCTTAGCCAGTATCCTGCCGTTTTTTGGTCCAAACAAATTTAAATTTTGATTCTTTGCCTTTCTGCCTTGCCAGCCGATACAGTTCCCGTTGGGCACGCGAAAGATTATCGTTGAAGTAAAGCCGTGGAAAGGTACTGTCTTGAGCAAGGTCACGTAGGATTCCTCGTGCAGCGAGCCATTGCTGTTTGGCCGAAACAGTGTGCATTTGCACAAGGACTACAGGAATGGTATTGCTGCGCGCGGGAAGTCGGTGCACAGCAGAAACATCGGTCAGTTTGAATTCGGAAATGCTTAGTTTCGCCGCCAGTCCTGACAAGAAGGAAGGCAAATCCTCGTTGGGGTTATATTGCAGGCCATGAATCTCGAAATTGCAGCGTCGGCTGTATTGCTCTAATTCGCTAAGTTCAGAGCCAACCTTCTCAAGCAACTAAGCCTGGGCAGCAATCTTAGAGGAGAGTGTATCTACTTGCGTGCCAAGCTCGCCGACTGCTATCTGGTTCGCAGTTACTGTCGCTGACACCGATTCATATTTATCAGCAAGGGAATCGAGCGACCCCTGTATTTGTAGAACAGTTTCTGCAGTTTTTTCTCCGATAGCTTTGAAGGTCAGTAGTTCTTCCACTCGACTAGCCAACATTTCAACAGTAGTCGTCAGCCGGTCCAGTTTATCGTTTACAGTCAAAAGTTGCTCTTCAAGTACTCCATCATCCGATTTATTACCCATTGAAGGTTGCTTGACGGTTTGCGTCTTGCATGCCGGGCATACCCAAGACCCACGTTTCGCTGCCGACATTTTCGAAAAAGTTGATTCAGCGACCGCCGAGCAGTTTTTACCCAGGTGGAAAGCTTCGTTACAAACAGAGCACGTCAGAAACTTATCGTCTCGCGGCATTGGCTCAGCACAAGTGGTACAATCAGGCATTGTGGTGCAGTCGGCGGCAGAGAGCAACTCAGAAAAAAGAACGCGGGCAGGTGGTCGTTTCAACTCACCTGTCGACAGCAAAGTAACAGATCAGTACATGGTACAGCCTTGCCGCCGACTGCGACGGGACTCAGCGAGAGCAGTCCTTTTGTAGACGGTAGTCAGACTTGATTGGGCCGCCGAGACCAGGTGACCAAGGCGATGGGAGCGACGTAGGGCGACAGGGAATGAAGCCGATGCTGGTCCTTTGGTATCTTGATGCAAAAATAGTTGATCCAGGCAGCCAGCACGCGTCGATGCGTGTTTCCTGATAGCCGGATCGGTGGCTTTGAGTGCGTGCGCAACCGGACAGCCTGTCGACAGCAAAATAACAGATCAGTACATGGTACAGCCTTGCCGCCGACTGCGACGGGACTCAGCGAGAGCAGTCCTTTTGTAGACGGTAGTCAGACTTGATTGGGCCGCCGAGACCAGGTGACCAAGGCGATGGGAGCGACGTAGGGCGACAGGGAATGAAGCCGATGCTGGTCCTTTGGTATCTTGATGCATAGAACAGGGCTCTATGTACACAGGGGGAGGAGGAGGAGAGGGGAGAAAGGAGGGAGGGGCGGGGTGCTGCAAAAAGCCCTGTTTTCCGTGAACAAAATTTAGTTGAAGTCCGGTGTTCATACTGTCCTTCTCTTCTCGTCCGTGTTCAATTCTGCGCTGGAACGATGTTTTATAATGCCAATCGCAACCAACTAGCTCAACTGTCCATACATGGCTGCTATCGTGTTTGAGTTGCCAATGCTGGTACATGATAACAGTTGGGAACTGGATAGATGCAGGTAGCCTTTCTATTGTATTGCAACCCGTGAAATGTCTTTGGGAGCTGATTGTTCGCAAATTGAGCAGACAGTTAAAGACTAAATGTTTTTTGCTGGTAGAAGTTATATTACCAAATGACTTACGAGTTCACATTTCAGAATTCAAACGCGAAAAAAAAAAACGACGTGATGAGATTATACACGCGGGACCCCAAAGAAATAAGCCCCAATGGCTTCATGGAGCTCTTCGTAATTGCCTTCCTGTGCTCTGCTGCTAGGTGGGTGTAGGTGTATACCTGAAAAGCCAGTAGCCAAGCCGAAGTCATCGAGAAACGTCTTACGGGTTATTGTTTACAATTTTGCTAACTGTTGCCACAGTTCTACTGCCAAATTGTGACGTCTGTTTGTAACGCACAACGAATATCTTTGAGGTTTTGATTCTTCCTAAAAAAATGGTAAACGGAAAAGCATTTTGACTGCATCAAACGAGCTCCATCGAGAACTTACTGAGCAGTACAAAATGTTTTGAGGGGTCTGGAAGTATTCAAGAGGAAATTGAGCCTTAAGATCTATCATTATTTCGGCCAACCGTTACCAAGTCATATGTATGAGAAGATTCGACAAAAACCCGATCACAATTGTCCCTAGACGATTCAAACTATTTTGGAAATTGCTTGCATGAGTTCTAGCTCTTCCGAGTTGATTTTTAGTGTGCAATTAGGCATGAGTCTTGCTTCCGGGATGTTGTTTACCTGCCTGTTCGGCAAGGACAACGAGCAAAATAAACACAACGATCACTTTGATTTTGAGTCATGATGTTAACAAAATTACATCAGAAGTGACCTAGAACAGTAGCTGAAGATCATCGCAGCTTCCCAAATCTGGTGCTATGGGTGTGGCCAGAAATGTAGCACATTGCCAGTCAGCTGAAGAGTCGTTCTTCACGAAAACTGAATGATATTACTGTGTGAAGCGGGCTCATGTGAAAACGACGAATAATGTCTTCTGTTACAGTCTTTTTAAAGTTGTACAAAGAGAACTGGTTTCTCCTGGACAGACTGTCGATCATGAATTTTACTAGAGGTATAAAACCAATCAGGACAGAATGTGGGAGGGAAGCCCACATAATTGTGGAATGGAGGTGATATTTTTCCTGGGCCCGACAGAGCCGTTGTTGACGGTGCATTATTAATCACGTGGTATTTATCACCTCAGGAGTGAGCCGGCATTCACCATGTAATCTATTCATCAGACCGTGCTCCCTGCATTTTTTCTCCTTGCTTTTAAAGAAGAAAATTTGGTAAAAGAGCGAAATTTACCACTGTGCACGAAGGGAAGACAAATTCGCAGGAGGCACTCGACAGCATTAGCTTGAGGGACTTCACTGTCGCGTCGACCTGTGGGAGAAAAGATTGGGCATGTGTTCAGACTTTGTTAAAGAATATGTTAACAGAAACTAAGAGCATTTCGTGCCAAATGAAAACATATACTTTTTTTCATTTAGCGGGCTAAGATTGTCCACTTTTTTTTGGACGGGGGTAGGGGGAAGAAGAGGGATCCGCCGATGTAAAATGTATACAAGTATGTTCTATCTGTTTTTACGTAATTCAAACAGACTGCTCGGCTCCAAACTAGTTACCTCTTGGGCTTGGTTCTTCTTGCTTGAGGAAGCTTGATGTCACTAACTTGCTTTATGAAGCCGAAGATTTTGTGTGTCTGGAGGTGGCCACCTTATTTACTTATTGGGTACAAAAGAATCTGTCTTGTCATTTTTTTTTTAAATGGAGAAGCCCTGTCTGTAGACACACCATGTTTTTCAATTAAAAGGAATGGTTGTGCAACTGGATCAACAGAGGGCCAAACGCCAGACATATTCCCGCACAAGGAAAGGTAAAGAATACATGCGTTTCCTCTTGTCGCTCGTGAGGTGATAGGCAGAGACTTCCATCGCGTTTCATTATTGGGAGAGGCGCTGCGCAAACACCATATGCAAACCGCGTGTGCGTATCCCCAGACATTGTGCTCGCTCATTCTCTGATCTCTCCTTTGCCCTCATTGTAATCGAATTCGTGATCTATAAGACGAATACGTTATTTAGAAGTATTGTTCGTGGGTGTTCGTGCGCTCTTGTTATTGTAGGCGCAGCGCCTACGCACCCAGTTGAAATCTATAACAACTGATTTAATGTTAAGAAATAAATTAAGGCTTTGATATGTGCAGGACAATGTGATTCACGAACGTCGTTCGGTGTCTGCATAGGCTAACAGTACCTAGATTCTCGTTGTTTGCGACGGAGTCGGCACAGTATAGATGATAATGTTTAAATAATTAATAGGTGTTTGTAATAAATTAGGGCGGAGGAAGCCGCTGAAAACGTAATACGTGTGCGAAATTTTGAAATGTAATACAAACGAAAGTCGAAAGTCTCATTTCATTCAGAATACTTAGGAGAGTCTCGCGGTATGCTTGCGTTAGAAGTCGCCCATACAAAGCAACAAGAAATACAATCTGTGCGTGCGCTTTCTCGCAGTTAGCGTAAAGGAGAAGCTCGCTGCTAATTTCGTCTCGCTCCACTGACTACACGCTTTGCGCCATCCAGGGTACGTATTCATGTTACAAGGCTGCAGCGTGTTCAGCAATTCACTACAGCAGCGATTTTTTATCCGAAAGCACAAGCGCGTAAGATTTATCATTGATTTGAAGTCGCTTGACTACATTGCATCGTATACGTGCGTCGCGTGGTGAATTACGAAAGACAATGATTTCGCCCACTACGTCCCACCGTTTTTTTTATTAATGTTAAAACAGTGCACTGAAAACAGCAGCTAGTCGGAGCACTGCAGAGCTTTACCAAATTTTATTTTAATGCTTAAAAACTGGTTACGATGCGGTGTCAGTGGATTTCTTCTTCTGTCAGTGGACTTCTTTTATTCTCGTACACCTTTCTCGCAGCTAGTTTCAGTTTAGAATACCCGTCGAATGTCACACTCAATAGAATACTGACAAATCTGAGGATGTGCATGTTTTCGGAACCATTCTGCACGCCTATGTATTGTGGAGGCAAGAGAAACGATGTCATACTGAACTATGGCTAAGAGCATGTTTGTTCCAGGATGGCTCAAAACATTTTTCTTGATGCTGCATACACGGTCGTTTCCCGTGGAGTCTTGAATAGAGACCAATGAAATATCCTTGCCGTAGGACACAGACCCCGTTGTGCAACAAGCCTGTGTCGAATGAACATGTCTTTATCGACTGCTGGGATGCTTGTTTTTTTTCTTTTTCTGTCGGGGGGGGGGGGAGGGGGGGACCTACTTTAGCGGACGCTAAACACGGGCATCCAGTTTAATCCATATGGAATTGGTTTCTTGTAAATATTCTCAGGCGTTTTAAAGGCGAACTGGTCTTCCACATTGGACTCCAGAAAATGCGATGCAGACGAATGGCTGTAAGGCACTGCGACGTTGATGGATAACCTGCGCATGTTTATCCGGAGTCTGGATTAACTGTAAGTGGTTTTCAAGCGCCCCCTTCCCCCACCCTTCACACGATCAAGTGGTTTCATGTCGTATTGACGAAATCGTTCAAAGAACTAGAATACTGAACTCATTAAGGTGAGGTAATAGGTGAGCGCAAACCTTTAAAGACCATCTGTACGAGCAAGCAAACCTGCTGACTTGGAGGATGGCCGAGAAAGCGTGAGACTAGCACGGCATATGGCCGTGCTAGTGTAAGGCTGCGTTCGTTGAAGCGAACATTGTTAACAGATATCGCAGTCAGCAAGTTCGATAGATTAGGTTATATATATACATATATATTATATAGTTCGATATATATATATATATATATATACATATATATATATATATATATATATATATATATATATATATATATATATATATATATATATATATATATATATACTGACACGTGTACATACTTATCCTTCTCGGGTGACCACGTTTCCCCGCTTAAGAAATGTTATCACGCAGCGCAGAACGCGCCTGCATGTATAGGAAGTTTCTGGAATGTTATCGATGGTTCCATCCGCTGTCTGTCACTGAACCTTGTGTAATCCGATCGCATGTGTGCGCGACGTGAATAATGTAGAACTTTGTGGAAGGCATGCAGGTCCCAGCGATTACTCTGGAACATTCGACGACTGATCTATAAAAGCCGACGCGCTTGACCCGCTGTTCAGGTTTTCGACGATCGCCGACTGTGTTCGCCGCTATCGTTGAGCTATGAGCATAGCCTGTTTTTGTGGGCACAGGTACGCCCAATAAAAGTTAGTTTTTTATTTCACAGTATTGCAACTGTGTTCTTCAACGTCACCACCACGTGACAATGTGTGTGTGTGTGTCTGTGAGTGTGTGAATATATATTCGTATTTTGTGTATATCCCACAGCCATAGTTTATCTCTGCAACGCTAAAGTTCACACTATAAAATTCCACTGCAAACTACGAACAATGTTTGTCGCTTCGTTGCAGGTTTTCACAAGTTAATGTAAACGAATAACACTGAGAATTATAGTGTATAAAAGTTTTCAACATTATTTATATTTTCGTGCCGACAATGAAAAATACCTTCAAACATTTCTCTGCTTAGAGAGTATTAGTATTTCTTATTTCTATTGTTCAAAGAAATGTGCGATAAACGTTCTTAATTCGCAAACCACGACATCTGTATAAACAAATAAAATGAAATATTTATACACTGTCCTGCAGTATGTGCCAATATTAGACATACTATGTACATAAAAAAAATAGCTGTCACCGTTAAATTTTTAGTTTTGTTGGTGAGCAAGTGAAATGTGCTTGCCACTTATACACATCTTCTTGATGTCATCAGGTCGACACTTTTTGAATGGCAGGTTTGGTAATCACAGCATTCGCTCTGTTCGTATTCTTTACTATCGCTGATTTCTCGTAGTTTGTTTCTTACGGTATGGTATGGTATGAGACAAGTAGGAGGCGCTAGTTTCCTAGCCCGAAGCGGGCCGCGCCCACGTCGGCACCGAAAGGCCTAACCCCTCGGCCGCATCGTGGGCCCGGTGGACTGCCCATGTCTGTTCTTCTAGTTCGGGGCTGCAGAGAAACGCGTCCCAACGCTCTTTGTTGTCGTTCTTGCCGCTGCGTAGCGCGGAGCACCGCCAGAGCATATGTTCTCAGTCTGCGACGCTACCGCATCACGGGCAAGTATATGAAGCCAATGCTTATGGAAATATTTTGCTTAATAATAGGGTATAGGAAAGGTCCCCGTCTGCAAGAGCCTAATATTGAGAGCGAGGGGTCTGTTTAGCTTTATGCGTGGAGGCGGATAGGATCTGCGAGCCAAGTAAAAGTGTTTAGTGCGTTCGTTGTATGAGAGAAGATGGTCCCTGCAGTACGTAACCTCCAAGCCCCTGACTGCCCTAGGGCCACGCGGTCTGTAAGCCCTCGCGCAGCGTCGTGAGCCGACTCGTTGAGATTAGTCGGGGCTCCGTCAATTTCGTCCATGTGTGCAGAAAACCAAATGATCGTGTGCGGGTTAACGTCCTTGCCGTGGAGGACCACCAGGGCCTGTTTGGAAACGGTGCACTTGGCAAAGGCTCTCGCAGCCGCCCTCGAGTAACTGTGTATTTCGGTTCTCTTGCCCTCGAGGAACACCAGGTCGATGGCCACCTAGGCTTGAAAAAATCTGTATATTGAATATTAAGCCCTCAGCACTTTTTGATAGCATCTAATATGTAACGTTTAGATATTTACGTAGAAGCAGCAAAGAGCCAACACACCTCTAGGGTACTTGTGTATTCTCCGTGTCTCCAAACGTTCTACAAGTTAGTTGCTCAACTATATATGACAGGTCCAAATGGCCGAGTAGGGCTAATTAACGTATTGAATCCTAAGCATAACAGGTAAACAGCGCGTTACGTGTGCCTTTATAAGCTGATACGACAGGGACGATTCGTAAAAGGTGCAAGGAAACGAACTTCTAAATGCCTTGTAACATTGTCCGAGCTGTAGCACCGATGGCTGAGTTATTTAAGAGAATATCGTCTCGTAACTGGCCCAATGCATTTACCAAATTGAATATACGATGCAACAGACCCCTACAACGGTATGTTAGGGCCTTTACGGAAAGGTTTGCTCTAAATGAAGACGACATTATTGTTTTATTTACAGTGCACGTTTTATTCCAGAGCTGCAATAAAAATTATAGATTGGTTTGCTTCATATATATGTAAATGTGAACGCTAACGTAATAGCCAGCTCGTAGTTTCTATTTGAAATAAAACGCTGAAGCTATTCGGAAGTGTTAAAAACTGTTTGCTTAGATTGGGATTAAAATTATAGTTGCTACGAAGTAGACGCAGTCCTGTTCGTTCGCGGTAGCATGAGAGTACGGGTAGATTAGGAGTACGCTTCATTCACGTGGCGCTGCATGTATGTATTCATTGATCAATTGTTATGTAACCTGGGGGATGAGTGATTCGACTGGCTGTATTTGTTTCGGCATCTTAAAATAGAACTACCTTTGTATTATTCAAGCCTAGCGGGAACAAAACAGAGCATGAAAAGCCGGTGGACAAAGAGTTCCTCAAAAATTAAACACTGTCTCATGCACTTTGAGATACGAGAGGTCATTAACACGAAATTCGAGCGTTGCTTTGCCAGCGACGTGGCTCATTAACTTTATGAAGGAGCTCGACGGATTAAGCAGACACGTATAAGATAAAAATAAAGGAGAAAAAAACTTAATGATACGAAATGTAGGGAGGTCGGCCTGAGGTATATTCTTCTAGCCATGTACTCTGCGCTGGAGGAAGGGGAAGAGGGAAAGAAAGAGGGAAGAGAACTATTGTGCCAATCCGGGCTGTTCATTTCACTACTAAAGCTGCTGTAGAGAAACCCGACGCCTAGATGCCTCAATGGCCATTTACCCGCACAGTTTCTTCAAGGTGCAGCCTTTATGCTTGGCCTTTCAGCGTGCGCCTGTACAATGGTCGGTGTGTCGCACCAGGTGAGACTAGAGCAGAATGCGTAGGAGTCCATGTTGTCACATTGTAGTGACGGACAAGAACACAGTAGCAAGACTGTGAATGACGAAGCAGACTCTTTATTGGGTGAACTTGTACCCCTAAAAGCAAGTGATATTCTGATCTGCGAATCGGATCGGCGGGTCAACCGCATCGGCATTTATACGTGACTTGTTGAAAGTTCCAGTTTGATTGCTGATGCCCGCGTGCCTTCCAGAAAATACTACATAATTCGTATCGCGCGTACAATCTGATTATAAAAGGTTCGGCGAGAAGATGCACAACAGACAGAATTAACGATAAAAATTCGAGTAATTTCGGAATCATTGAAGCGCTTCTTGAGCTGAGGGATAACTTTAAGTTATTAGAGACTGAAATGGAGTCCACGAGGAAAGGATGAAGAAGTACACATGTCAATATGTTTTTACGAAGATGAAGGAGGGTTATCGTCGGTGATTTGAACTTTGTTTGGCAAGAGCAATTTTCTTGCTTTGAACGCGGACCATGGTGCCCATCGATCATAAATGCCTATTTTGGGAAATAGGTTCACGGGAGGTGTCTCAAAACACCACAAATGTACTTCGTCAAAAGAAAGCACAACAACCTCTAGAGTTCAAACTATAGTGAAGAACTTCCTGTATATGATGACTGGTGACTGCAAGTGGGAACACGCAGTCAATGGAAGCCGTACGGTGGCCACGACATTTGTCATCATCACCACGCGACTCCTCACTTCACTGTCGCCGTCAGCTTTCCAGGGCTTATTTTCTGCAGAAATAGTGAATGGCCTAGAGGCAAAGAAAACATGCAATATAAAACGTAGAGACGTTGACTCCTAGTGGAGTAATGTTGAGCGGATATTCGACTTCTTGTATAACTAATACAATATTGCCTTATTAGGTTCGATCTCTAAATTGGGTAATGACCATTCACAAATTCGAATATGTTTCGACTAGTTTGAAGTATTATTTCCTCAAGTTCTTTTCAAAATGGAAGAATATACCTAGCTTTGTAATTTGATATCTCAGTTCTATCACCCTTTTAAACGGAGCAAGTACTTAGGTGATCTGCATTCTGGCAGGAAATGTCTCAGATACCAGAGAGACGTTATAAACGTGTACTAAAACAAGTGAGATAATGTCTAAGACGTATTTTGCAGGTGTAATCTGTATACCACCAGTGTCACATGATGTAGTATTACGTATCTCGTAAAACAAGCGAATTAACTCAGATTAATTAGCAGGATATAACAAAATACTATCCGGGCGTCTGACATGAACGCAGCGGTCCGCATTTCTATCGACACTTATGCAGGCTGCACTGATAAAATAATCATTTACACAATCGAGCAGCACTTCATTAGGAATACTAATACCGTCTTTAAAAATCTCCATACTTGTATGTGAGGATGACACTCGATTTATCATGTTTAGTTTTTCCAAGTTTTGCGACTACCATTTTGACAAAACATGAAGTATACATATTCATAGGCGGTCTCAGATCTCCGAAGCTCATTAGTTAGCTCAATATAGAAACGCTCAAATATGTGTACAACAGTTGTATTACGTGACATGAGAAACTTACTAAAGAGCATGTTCTTGAACTTTATTTTGCAAAACAGCTTCTCGGTGATGCATGGTTTGCTAGTATGCGAAGCTGACTTGCGTTTCGTTCGCACAGGAAAGTTCCCTCTGTAGCACGTGCTGAAAATCCGCCGAAATTCCTGATACACAGATTCGGCACATTATATGGCATATACGTCAATCCACTTGAATGATTTGATCTGAGTGCGAAAAGACTCTAGACGATTTGGTATAATCAGTTAGCTGGGGATACGTTGCTGTTCTTTCTTTTTGGTGCATTGTTTAAGGCAGAAAAAATGGGCATGTGATCGCTCAGACTGCACAACAAGAACGCCGGTCTTTATAATGGCCGTAGAAACATTAGTTATAAACAGATCCAGGCAACTGAACGTGACATATGTTACTCGCGTTGGCACGGAGATAACATTGGAGAATCCATGTGACTGAAGCAAGATATGTAATTCAATAGTCTACCGAGTGTCCGCTAACATATTAATTTCAAAATCGACACCCCAGATGACGTTATACTTATACATGGAGCAGTTATACACACATAAAGAAGTTTTCGAGGAAACAGGAGAAACGCGGGATTTCCCACCCGGTGGACGATAAAATACTGAGTAGATGCTTCTGCCCTACAGAAATGATCGCACCTCGTAATCATCGGTGACGCATGAGAATTCTTCGATGCAGTCAACATTAATATTACCACGAACAAGTCAAGTAAGCTAACACCAGCACTGCGAGACATTGATATTCAAGTGAATGCGAAAGAAGTGAACTTTGATTGTACCAGATCACAGATAACCTACTGAAGTAAAATTGAAAGTTAAAACTGCCAAAGAACTCATCTAACTCATCATGTTTGCTTCAAGCAGACTGACAGTATAGATGAAAACATTTAGTGGATGGACTGTGTTGCGAACCGCTGTAATTAGAAAACTTTGTAGGAAATACCCAATCTGGACGACACACGGTTAACTGATGACACGCATGTTGACTCTTTATTTTAGACTGCTAAGGCCAGGTGAATTCTTTACCACATATGCAGTATTACCTTCTTCCTTCCAAATAAGGATCTTTCCACCGCGGTGCCAAACAAAACAAAAATGATTTGCTTTTGTCCATTCCTTAGCCTTCTTAAGCAGAACCTTGCTAAACGTTGTCAAGTTTCCGTCACATGTAGGCCAGGTTGAACAGCCGAAAATGATTTTTTTCTGACCACTTATTTCGTACCATCTGGTTCGGAAACGTTTGATGATACCAGGAATTTTATCCGCCCTAGCTGGCAGCCTGTGGATTGCAGATATCGACTGATCATTCAGCGTGTGTAGATTGAGCTTAGATGCGATAGCGTTCATTTCGGTGAGCAGGCATTCGGCTGGGACATGCTTGAGGCGCCATGACACCTGAAGGTCCACTTTTTGCTCTGATATTCGAAGTAATTTACAGGACAAGCAATGTGCTGCAATTCGGTGATAGAGTCACCTGTTTTTTCGAGTTATGAGACCTTGGCGGTAAGACATTTAATCTCGCCATCATGCCTAGCTACGTCAGCAAGGACGACGCCGTATTTGTCTGACATAAGCTTGACTGATGCTTCCAGTTTGTGAACCATCTTTTTCAGAGGTAACAGCTCGTCAAGTTTCCTATTCATCTCGCGAAGCAGAATAGCAACGGGAGTATCATCAGCACCCTTGAGACGTGACAGATTTGCCTGGGCCTTGCGGCATTGTGTTAATTTCGAAGATTTCTTGCAATCTTCGCCTTTCGACTTAAGAGTGTTCTCTAAAACTCCAGTGCAAATACCCAAATGGAAAAGACCTAAACATTCACAGAACGTCATGTGCAGAGAGTCAGATGACATGTCTTCCACTCATTTCGCACAGTCGCTTGCCATGCATTTCCGTGCCGCTGTCTTTACTTCCCCCGCTGAGCTCCGCGTTCAATCTTTCATCCTACGCTGCATTCGTTTGCTCGGTTACGCCGAGGGACGCCGATGCTAAACGCAGGAACAAGCGTCTAAGAGCTGCATTCTAAAAGCCATGTATATCTAGGAAACCTGACATGTTTATGTTACGAAAGTGTACAACTCATGGCTCCGCGATGCCTAAATATATAGCGCTAAAATTTTTAACCACATTGATCTGTGATCCCTTGATATCTCTGTACTTTTCTGCAATTCGTGATTAGTGTTGCAAATAGTGTCTTATATGGTTGAGTATTTTATTATCGATGCATCTTGTACATGTACAACGTTGCAAATCCAGTTTCTGTAGTGTGTGTTTTCTTAAGTTGTTTCTTTGTCCGCCTTTCTATGGTTTTCCTTTTTTTGTATACGTGTTGCTTTTCATGTTTTATAAGCAGTTACACTGATTAGTTGAATTATGATTATTTCTAAAAGGATGTTTTGTCTTTGACAGTTCATTTTGTTTTGCAGTTTGTTGTATAAAATGTGCAACGATTGCTATACATCCATCTGTAGCATATGCGCAGACACTGTGCGAGTGTAAGAGGTGACGAGGCTAGTCAAGCGATGGTTAATATTGCCTTTTTCTCTGCCCTTGCATGTTCTTTTTTCTCTCTGAAACTGAAATAGAAGATAAACTGAAGGGCGCTATGACCACACTGCAGCTTTTCCCTTTGGCAAAATTAATGCCACTGTTTTATGAGAAGCTGGCCTTCATGAGGTAGCTTACCGTGGAAATATGGGCCAACAAAGCCAGTTCTATGTTTTCGCAGCAAGTACCGATTATTTGATGCATATTACCTCGTGATCGTAACAAAACGGCTACTTAGAATACAATATCTAAAACATACGGGAGTTCTTAACCGGAACATAAAGTTAAATGACGTATTTGTAGCACACACTCTACTCCTACGATGCAGTCATGTTTCGTAGAATTGAGCCTGCTGTAAAGCAAGGTCTTTTTTCTAAATTTATAGAATATCAGCGTAGGAAGGCAAAAGCCGTTAGAATTCATAGCTGCTCAACTATGTTTTGAGATTTTCTCAACGATTTGTCTGAATCACAATACCGCTAGAATTCACAAAGGATGACAATTTAAAAAACTGGAGCCTTATATAGGTGCGCCTATGTATATGTTATTGGCTCCAAAAGTGCATTCTGTATAACAAGCTGCTGATACATGTGCATCGAAAGTGTGGTTCCTTAATACGTCGTCGGTAATGCAAGCTTGGAGCATAAGTAGCTTTTGAAAATAGAACAAGCATTTGGTGACGTATAAATGTCAGCAGGCAGGTGTTGTTCGGGATGGTTGATGAGCTTGGCTCACCTCTTGTAGTTTATATTTAAGATACACCATTCCTTTAATGCTTAGGCGTAATTGACCATTGCGTGGTTTTATGCGGGCGCGCACATGTGCGTGTGCCTGCGTGCGTGCGTGCGTGCGTGCGTGTGTGTGTGTGTGTGTGTGTGTGTGTGTGTGTGTGCGTGTGTGGTGCGTGTGTGTGTTTGTGTGTGTGTGTTTCTGTGTGAGGGTATGCGGTTTGACTATATTTACTATGTGTTTTACATGCCGAAATCACCATTTGATAATGAGGCACGCCGTATTGAGGGGCTCCTGATTAACTTGGACCACGTGGGATTCCTTAGCGCGCACCCAATGCATGGTATACGGGTGTTTTCTCATATTACTCCCATCGGAATGGGGCCGCCGCGGCTGGGATTCGATTCCTCACCGTCGGGCTTAGTAGACCGACGCCTTAGCCACCACGGCTCGTTAGAGCAGTTTCAGAACTTCACTTCAGATACGAAATATCACACGTAGCTGCTTAGCTCGAATGCAGTGCCTCTGTGGAAACTTTGGGCAGTAAACAAACTCTCAGCTTCGCAGACCAGCCTCTTCCCCATCTAACTGCAAGCCTGCGTGTACACCCTATGACCAAATTATTGTCTAGTAGGGTGTTAACGTCAACTTTAACTTTTGTGAAGTTATAATTTTTCAGCTATTTTTTTGAGGTCATTCTCTTATTAAGGAGCCAAACTCTTTTAAGTATAAAATATTTTAGCTCCCATTGTACGCGAACATCAAGAGACTTTGGGCCAAAATGCTGGAGCCGTTATCCGCGTGCTCAATATGAGAACGGAGCAAGAGCGAAACGAGAACGTCCGGGCAGGGTTGCGAGAACAAAACGAGAACATCTGGGGGACCAGTGAAAACTTAAGAAAATGCGGACTCCCAAATAAGTGACAAAAAAAAGTATTGCTTCCGATTTCATCTTAAAGCTTATTCACAATATCAATCAAGGTGTATGTTCTGGAACATTCAGGTTCAATTTGTCATTTCCGATAGCGACGTTCAAAAGGTAGATACAGGGCACCATACACTTTATTGTAATCCTTTGGCGCTAAGACAGGGTTGTGTATGCTATTTTTAACATCAGAGATCCGTGATTTCCATGGCACGGGTTTTGCTCCGCCTCGTGAGATGGGGCCACAATTTGTGACCAAGCCGGCAGCGTCCGGCGCGTCACGAATGGTTGTTTGGCCGAGACGAGACTTGCAGTGAGGCTGAGTTCAAAACAGGTTCATTTCGGTTCAGTAAGCGTTCAGGCGTGCGTCAAGTCGCTTCTGCGTTGTTCTTCATTTCAATGCGATCACCGTCACAAATGCTTAAGTCCAGCAATACAGCATAATAAAAGGAGAGGTAGTACGCGTCTTCTAGAAACCGATCGCTTAGCGAGTTATACGCGAGAGCGGACGACTGCTCAACTGTGCCGACAACGGCAGGATTATGCAGCCGCTCCTGAAGGTGACAACACCGCCACCACCCGCTGCCCCCTACCTAAGGTCGCACATTTGCAGGCGCCCAATTCGACGCGACAAGAAAGAAAAGTAGCGACGGTCACTGGGCGCGCTGCACTGTTGGAAGACGAAAAGCGGTTGAAGGTGGCGGCACCACAGCAATAAAGTTTTTAACGCGATAGCGTTAAGGAGCTCGTGTCGCAGAAAAGCCGGTGTCGTCGGCGTCGGGTGTCGGCGTCGGCGGCGTTGACCGTGAGCGATAAATCACGGCAGGCGCTTCATTAATAAAAAGCAACTTCCAAGATTGGCCCGGTGGGAATCGAACCCAGGTCTCCGGAGTGTGAGACGGAGACGCTACCACTCAGCCACGAGTTCGATGCTTCCAAGCGGTGCAAACGCGCCTCTAGTGAATGCGGTGTTGCCTTCGAAACGAGCCGTGGAAAGTTATACTGCGGTGTATATCGGTAATTATGAACATGTAACGTACAGAAGTCACAATTACACGAGTTGCGAAGTGCGTTTCCGCTGCATTTCTTCTGCGCTTTCCGTACACGCAGAGCCATCTTGCGGCAAACACAGAAGACCCCCTCCTCTCAATGTACGGCGCTGCCCCGACAGGAGGCGCGCCGCGCGCGCATTGGGACCGCTGCCAGGCGCGTCGCGGGACTCCCTCTCCCCTGACGACGCTTCGCCGTGCTTCCGGTTTAGATTACTATCTATCTCTCTGCCCGTGCCGATCACGACGTTTGGCTGGCGTAGATCGTTTCCCCTCCGAGACACCGAGTTCTTTGGTTCGTTTCGTTCGCTCAGGCGCACGTTTCGTTGCCGCGCCCAACGCTGCGTTGCTCGACGCTCACCGCGTGATAGGTGGGCGCTAAGTCCGATGCGGGGCGCATCGTAAGTGATTGCTGTGCCGTAGCGCATTGTCTTATACCCCTTGGCGGGTCGACGGGAACGCTGTCGCGTCCCACTCTTGAAGGCGAAGCTTAAGCGTCCTCCAATTTTTCACCACCACACCACCACAGGAAGCAAAAGTCGACATATGCGCGCAACTGTTTCCTGTCACTGTCTGTTACAGGGAACAATTGGGTCTATGTGGACCAGTGCACAGTTTGGCGTGGTGCATTGTGGTGTGGTGGAGTGTACCATTGCGAACATGCCCTGCACGCATTTTAAGATTGTGGCTAGTATCATCTCCAAGCAACCTGCTTTGCCGGTATCCATTTCATGCTTACATCTTCCCTAGATTATGGGATTATATTGAATTTTACTGCATTCATTTATTTATTGGGCCATTTTATATCCTGTCAATCTTATTATCTCTCTCTCCACATGTGTTCATGGCGACTGACTTCATTTTCATTCATGCTTGTTGCGGTTAATCCTGCGCGTCTTGAAACTGCATGGTTTCCTTTAGCTTTTCTTTTCAAGTTTCCTGTGGCTTATTGTTTCATTTTTTCCACTAAGGCAGGAAAAAAGTAAGAAAGCTTGCTTTCGCCTGAAGATTTCAAGTTGTTTTTGTAACCCCCAAGTTTCGAAAAAACAAGTTGCCCAACCCCTGCATCCAATTTGTCCAGCCACTATCGCATTGCCCCCCCCCCCCTCCTCCCTCCCCACTGTTTTCCACTCCATCACTTAAACTTCTCTCACAGAAGTCTATGCACCCGCCTATTCACCTCCACCCTTTGGATAAGAGTAAGCTGGTGAAGCTGGTGTACCCACAACATTACTTGTGCCTCTGACGAAACATGACAAATCTAATTGCTGAAATGTTGGCTCGACCCTGAGAACTTTTATATTCGAGTGCTTTTGCTCCCTTGAAATCGCTATTACTGTGCGAAAGTCTGTCTTTTTTGCGTGCTTGTGCATAGGAGTTCTGTCAGACAGGAGAATGACCACTTCCATTTTCATGCACGTTTACAGGTCTTGTAGAACATTCACCTTTTCCTGCATTAACTACCAACGCTATGATAAAGCGTTCGTTCGTCTTGTCTCCTTTTGCCAATGTTGCAGGCGAATAATCGTATTTGTTGCGGTCGCAGGCCAATTCGCACCAATGAGCAATGCCGGGCTTGTCCCACCATATGAACAACCTAACTAAAGGTGTAGGGATCGCAAGCTATCGCTCAGAAAAAATGAAAACAAAAATTGCAGGAAATTCACCTTCATTATGCGAACCTTGCTGTCGACGCGATGAAGCGGTAAATTGCAGAGCACGCAGTGTTGTGGTAATTTATGCCATATTTCAGTTCCTGGGCGTTCAAGGCACGTGTCAGGACTGCGATAACCGAACGTGAAGACTACGTGAGGTGTAGCTATTGGTCTAAGAGTCTGAAAGCTTATTGCGGTCTTCAAAAATGTCCACGCGAGAAGCGACTTTTGGTTGACTAGGTAATAGCAATGAGGAAAGTGACCGCAGCTGCAGATCCATCTTTTTAATTCATAGTTTTCTGGTCTGCTAATTGGATGTAATATGTAATGGTGCCTATGCATTTCATCTTGGGCTGTTTCACGTTCGGTAGTAGCTGTTTCAAGTTGCTTCAGTTTGAGTACATTAGTCGCTAATCATACAAATTATTATATTGACACGTGTACTTATCTTTTAGCGGTGATAGATTTTAACCGGCTAAGAAGCGTTAATGGTCATCGCTGAGCGCCAGACGCGCATTTATGTGTCGTAATTTCGAACGTTAGAGCTCGTTCTATCTGTTGCCTATACTGTCGCTGAGCCTTGCGTATTCAGACTGTGCGCGTGTAGCACAAATAGTGGCACACATTCAAGAACTTACGCGTGCATCTGTGATTACACTAGAAGGCTCATTGAGCTATCTATAAATAGCCGAGGCATCTGATAGTGGGATTAGATTTCGGCAATTGCCAATCCGCCAGTCCCTCCGTGGTAGTCATTTTGTGGGCATTGGCTCGCCCAATAAAGGGTTAGTTTCGTTATTCGCAGTTGCATCACCGTCTTATTCTTGAACGTCACTAAAACCTGCGTACTCATCACTGCCAAGTGCACACTTTGTATGGTCCCATGCACCGTATCTTGAAAGGGATCTTCAGACGGCTCATACCTTTGTGTGCGCTGAGTTCTCCTCGATCTTGTGTTGAAACTAAAAACCGCACGAAGGCAACTTCACTAGCTTCTGCTGCCGCGCTTGCTGACACCAGCGTTTTGACAGTGAGTGTCCGCCCACATTGAGTGTCGTGTGTCCATGGTTGCTTGTGCGCGCTGACGCCATGCTTGGCAATACCGCTTGACAGCAGCGGGGGTGCGAAGATCACGCCTGGAAATAGGTCTTTCTTGTCGCCGCAGATAGCCTATCAGCCAAGCCAGAGCTGTTTCTTGCCGCGAATTCACGTGCCAGCGTCGGGAGTGTGTCAACAGTATCTGCTGGAGTCGCATCACCGTACTGCCATCAAGGGCCATTCAATATTACATAAGCCGGATACCATCGCCCATCGGACCACTTGGCAGCAGCGGAGGTAGCGAAGGTCATGCCTGAAAATACGTGTTTCTTGTCGCCGCAGTTTGGATACGATCATCTAAACATATTTATTTTTCTTTGTTTTATTGTTTTGCTGCTTTCCTGCTGCCATAAATGTCTACTGTTCGTTTTGATTTCCTGTCCTGCCATGCTATTCGACTGGAAAAAGACATAAGGAAGAAAATGAAAGAATTTAAATCTAAAATCGAACGTGATTTAAGAAAGGAGTTGAAGGAAGTCAAAGAAAGCATTGATGTTTTAAGTCAGCAGTTTAAAGAAAGCAAAGTCAGAAATTAAACACTGCAACAGGAGAACGAAGCTCTCAAAGAAGAGAGCCTACCACTGAAAGAGGAATATGATATGACTATGAAACAGCTTACAGATCATGAAAAAAGAGTCACAAATAGCGAGAATTACTCTAGAAGAGCAAATTTAGAAATCAAGAGAATTGAGGAGGAGAGGAATGAAAATCTCCATGAAGTATTGCATCAAATGGCTATAGCTCTGAATGAGCCAGTAACAGTAAGCGACATTGATGTCTGCCATAGAGTGAAATGCAAGACTGATTCTTCTTGTTCAAACATCATAGTGCAACTTAGAAGCCACTCGAGGCGTGACGCCTTTCTACTGAAGGCAAGCAAGACTAGGCTCTCGACAAATGGCATCGATCGCTCTACTAATAAGCCTGTATGTACTTCTGAACGAGCATCTCAAGAAGTTACTTGGCATGGCAATCAGCAATAAAAAGGCATGCGAATGGAAATTTGTATGGACAAGGGATGGAAAATTTTTTGCTCGAAAGGATGAATAGTCGAGAGTACTTCGCGTAAACAGTGAAACTGACATTGTCAAAATGGTTTGAGTGAATAGGGTCATACCTTTGACAATCGCTCCTACCCATAATGACAGTGCAACCCGAAGATGTTAACAGTCTTGCAACTTCCGAGAACGTTAGTAGACGAACGCGTTTCCATTTCAACATCAGATCTGCCTACCATAAACAGGACTTAGTAAGCCTTTTTTGTAAAAATTTTGTTTTAAATTCGACATAATTATGCTCACTGAAATCTGGCTGAATTCGGACTGCGATTTTATGATAATTACCACACTTTTTGTCTGAATCGCAAGGATAAACATAGTGTAGGAATGCTACTGAATATCAGACAGTGCAGCACTTGTGATCTACTTGCTGAATTTCCTGAATCATGCAGAGTGCCCTGCTATAATTTTACAGAAATATATTGTAGCTATGTTGTACCACCCTCGAGGTGGAGTTGTCGATACATTCGTTGCATAGTTGGACGGGTTCTTGAACTATGCAAGTGAAAATCAACTGTTACTAATACTAGGCGGTTATCTTAATACAGACATGCTGAATTACTCAAGCGCTCAACACAAGTTGCATACAATGCTATCTTCATACTGTTCGACTAATGTAGTAAGAGATCCCACTCGAATGGCAAAGCCAACGAATACATTACTTGGCTTGTTTATAACAAACCTACCAGAGCACAAAGTTGTTGATGGTGTATTGGCATAATGCATTATAGATCATTTGCCTAGCTTTTTTTTTGTTCACAATTGTGCTTAATCGAGACTGTGCATCTCCAAAAAACAATAATGTACTAGATATTTGCAAAAAAGCATTGCAAAAGTTCCGCAATAACGTGATAAAAATAAAATGGGATGCAGTATACATGTGTCATACCTCTGATGATGCATATGACGAATATTCGCGCCTCTTTATTCATGTACATTCGAAGTCCCCCCCCTCACCCCCATTTCCATATATCACGCATAATATAACTTAAAAAGCAAGCAAGGCCCGGGTAGTTAAGGAGCGCTTTAATATGATTAAAAAGAAGATAAGCTTTTCAATAGGGTCCTCCAAAGGCGTAACACTGCCGACTGGGACACATTTCGGACACATAAAAAAACAACCAACCCATTTTTATGAAATACTACGCGAAACTATCTCTGCGATTTGATGTCGGGGATAAACAGAAATTGGATATAATGTGAATGACAATTATTGAGCTACTAAATCGGGTACCTAAAATCTGGAGATTCGTGAAATAACGCTGAAGAAACAAGATAAGCAAATACCTGAATAGCTGAAGAACTTAATGAGTACATTATAAACCTAGTCACTAGCTCTCGTTCTACAGAGGCAATAAATGGGATCTGCAGGAATTTGACTAGCACACAAACGGATCCCACATCTGAGAGTCAAATATACATCGTGTAAAAAATCTCTTAAAAAACAGCTGAACGTGAGATATTGGCAACGTTCAAATCGGGCCAGTAAAATGCGTTCTTGACATCATACTGCCACAGCTTGTGTGTATTTATAATCTTCCATTCGCGATAGGTGCTTTACCGAAGAAAATACTAATAGCAAAAGTTATTACGGTATTAAACGGTGGAGAAAAGAACAACTTATCAAATTGCAGGTCGAGATTTATACAGCCCGTGTTCTCCAAAGGCTTAGAAAAAATAATGTACGCTAGAGCAATTAGATTTGCAAGCAAATACAATTTGATTAATTCAACTCAATTCGGATTCGGAAAAGGGAGGTTGACAGAAGTTGCCCTTCGTAAGCAAAAAGAAATCATTCTAAAAGCCTTCGATGAAAAACACCTTATAGCTGACATACACATTGACCTATCGAAGGCGTTATACCGCCTAAAGAATTTAACTCTTACTGAAAAATTTAAACTATATTAGAAATAGAGGCTCACCGCTCGCTCTTATCACATCCTACCTGACAGATAGAATGCAATGCGTTTGCATGCAGGGCAAATTTGTCTCCGTACAAAGCAGTTACCTCTGGTGTTCCCCAAGGGAGCACACTTGGCCCGTTCCTATTTAACTTCTATATAAATGAGATGGCACAAATTAACTATGGTGCAGAGTACATAACTTATGCAGATGATGCGATTTTTTTCGCATTCATTGTTATGAAATTTTTAAAGTAATAATAATGAAACTCTCCACGATTTACACCAGCGGAGCTTAATGAATTCTTTTGAAATCAACATAGCTAAAACAAAAGCTGTTATCTTCACACTTCGACGATCACCTGCAGCACATACTTTGAATCTTATCTTAGGCAATTCACGCAGAGAAACTGTTCATTCTGTAAAGCCACTCGTATTTTTTCAAAAGCATCATTCATATGACGTCCACGTTAACGATGTTGCTACACAGACAGCAGAGGCAGTAGGAATTCTGGCGAAATTCAAATTCCACTTACTAGCAGCTGTAAAACTTCATATTTATAACGCCTTTTTTCCCCGTTTAAATCATTGGTGTCTACTCTGGGGAACAACAACGTTAACGAACCTGAACCAGCTGCATACATTACAAAAGAAAGCACTTCTTCACATTGCGTTCGTGAAGAAAACTGCACACTCAAAACCCCTGTTTATAATATGCACTCAAGTGTCTGTACGTAACCTCTAGCCGTAATCGTAATCTAGCCGAAGAGTGTGAATATGATTCAGAAGGACTTATACGTGCGCTTTCATAGTTGACACCACTCACAAGGTCTTATAATTCACGCAGTGATGATATCTGGTAAATACCCTTTACACGAGTTATGTTAACAGAGCAAACGCTTCACCCCGCAATTCCAAAACTGTTAGGCGCACATCATCAATACGGAATCACTTTAAAAATGGGAACTGTGCAATGAAGGAATTTTTCGTCATGAAGGATTGATGAACATCTTTGATGTAATTAACTCCACATTATGTAAAATGCTATTGCAGATATTTTTTGCATTATTAGAAACGGGCTTGGACAAGCGGCTGTGACAGCGATGTCACGTACCGCGCAATAGTGACGGACTGTAACTGACGATGTGTGTGCTGTGTTATGCGTTCTCTGGCCCTCTCCTACCCATCTTTCATCCCCCCCCATCCCGCTCCCATGTGTAGGGTAGCAGACTGGTTACGCTAAACTGGTTAACCTCCCTGCCTTTCCTTCTCCACTTTTTCTTTCTTTTTTGCGTTATTAAAATTGTATAAAAATGATGAATTAACTGTAATGTATACGTGAGTGACATCATTATACTATGCACGCCAATATTTTTGTATTTCTACGCTCTTACTGTATGCCATGTAAACGGCGGCTCGAAGCTTCTCAAGTGGAATGTTCCACGTTTTTTTATTTTTGAGCCATCTTCTTCCCCCAAAAGAACAGACTTGCGGAAAGATTGAAGTTTTGATCTGATTTCATTTTATTTCATTTGTTATTGTTAGTAAGCGAATGTTTCCAAGTTTATATGGCCGATAAAACTATTATCCATACTTCTATAGCTGTCTACTAATTTACTATTGCAATCGATGGTCCACCTTCCGCGCAAAACTGCGACATTTTATTGTGATAGAAATTATACGCACATTCCAGTCACATTTCTGCCGTCATCGTCGGCGTGACCGTTCTTCTCCGGCGGCTGCTGTTTACGGTGCGGCCGTGCGGGCGCCGCATCTCGAAAGCGATCTGCGACGTGGCCAAAGTGCACGGCTGCGCGGGCCTCATCTTCAAAGCGATCTGCAATGTTTGCAGAGTACTCGTAGCGCCGGTAGCTGAGTAAGCAATGTGTTTTTGTTGCTTCATTTGCGTTGAAGCAAGATAATAACGAAGGTCAATTCGATCACTTCTGCTCCCATGATTCCTTCCTCCAGCATTTTGACAGCGAGTTTCCGCGCTCATGGGTCGAGATGTGTTCATGTTTACCTGTGCACGCGTGACACGGTGCTTGTTAATTTAGTCAGTAAGCCAATGTTTAGAAATTCATGCGGCCGATAAATCTACTGCACTTGCTTCATATATAGCTACCTACTAATTTCCTACCCCGATCGGTGCTTCGCCTTTCGGACGAAACGGCGACTTTCTTTAGAACATCTGCGGGACTCAGAAGGCCGTGGAAGCACTACTGCTGTTCTTGGGTCTGACCGGCCTGTTTGAACGTCTGTAACACGAACGCCTTCTTGTTACCCTGTTCCTGTTATTTCTACAGCGCGTCTGTTGGGCGCCCATTCCTCCTAAGAGCATTGGCGTGTCTCGGCGTCGTAGCTCGGCGTAGCCGAGCAAATGAGCACAACAAAAGGTGAAAGCAAACGCGGAATGCAGCAAGGAATGATAAGACGCGAGCTGGACAGCGGAGAGGAGGGTGCGGCAGAACCATGAGGCTGAAAGCGGAGGAGTGTATGGCGAAAGCGTGAGAAGTGTCGCGCGGCGACGATGGCTACGAGATGGCGCCAGAGTAGTGCGCGTCGTCTGCGAGGTCTGTCGGTGGCGGCTGCTGTGAATCGCGCCCACGCGTCACCCACGCGCCGGCTATCGCGATTTCTTGATTATCGAGGCAGTCGCGCCGCACTTCGCTCCATTTGCAACGTGCCGCATGAGACAGAGTGTCCGTGCCATCGGGAAATGAAAACGCGTATACAGCTGCGCTCACATTTCCCATAAGAGAGGATCAAAATCGTAGGTGAGTTTTCTTTCTCATTTGTCCGTATTTTGTGCTTATTCCCTTTTCCCTTTTTCTATCCTCTATTCCGCCCCCCCCCCCTCATTGCACGGTAGCAAACCACAGACTGACGTCTGCTTAACCTCCCTGCTTTCATCTTTCTCAATAGGTTCTCGAATTCATGTGTATATATTGCGCAGTTCCTACGCGCTCTAGAAGGGTTTAAATTATGGCCGAGACATGCTATATTACAATTTGTGCAGAAAGTTCTCATTTAAATCACTTGTAACCACTTGCCTCCGATTGATTCTTTTTTTTTCGAAACCCTCCTGAAAGCCTGCAATGAAATATTTACTGTGTAGGGCATGATGATCTGGTCAATTCACTATCGAGTTATGTAATAGTGGCTCAGTCATGGTTGATTTTCTTGACATGTGCAAGAAACTCATCGTGATCGTTGCCGTCGGCGTCATCATTATCAACCCAGGCATATATGTGACTGTCCTTGCTAATTTCGAACAGTTCCAGCGATTTCGCACAGTTCCAGCCATAAAAGCGAATGTAGCGTCCGTTGTACATGCCCACGAACGAGGAGCATTTTTTCATCTCATCGATGCCCGAGCACAAGTGTGTGAGATCGCTGTTTTATGTAGGCGCTCGCTTGTTCGCACTATCCCGTTTCTCGCGATCACATGCATGGGGCGCGGCATTTCAATTTTCGTTGCTAGCCTCGCATGCGCCCCTGTAAAGCCGGTCACCGGTTTTTTTTGACAATATATTTACTACTGAAGTAATTAACCTCGAAAAAATAAATATCCGGAATTTCAAGCGCGTTTCACGCAGATTCGTGGTGATACTTGGACACAAAACAGGCCATGGCAAATAATTCAATGATATGTTCAGCACAACTTCTTTCTTTATTCCTTTAATATTGCTCGAAGGATAAGAAATCCTCGATAAATAAGGCCAATGCTTGGCGCACAAGAACGGGCGATGACAAATTAGCAGGATATTTCGTTAGTTACAACCCATAGTGAATCCTGGAAAGACAATGAAGACAAGGTTATCAATGAAGAGGAAATTTAAATCGGCAACTTCCCTTATACAGGAGCCAAATATCCAATTTTTTTCATCACATGCGCAGTGAAACAACTGTGTCCTTCTTTATGTCAACTTTCTTGAATGTTTCTTCAAGTGCAGAAGATGGGTCACAGGCGTGTTTGCTAGTGCCACTCATGGCAACTGCGGTAGAGGTGACACACCCTTTTAACTGCGGCCGTTGCGTAGATGAACTTGGGTGCAAGTACGTTACATTTCTGCACTAAGGTACGCAGGCAAAGCAGTGAGAGAAAATCACCATGCAGTGAGCGAAAAACATTGGGAACCGAAGGGCATGATTTAGTCACAGCCATACGAAATAACAAGGCAGCCAGCGAAAGTGTAGAGCGAAAAATAATGAGGAAAATGGTAGTGAAAGTGGGCAAAAAGATAACTTGACGCAGGTGAAAGGCGAACCAACATGTTCCACATTACGCGTGCGGTGCTCTACTATTTAGCTATCATGGTGGGCCTCGTCGCTTAAACTTGACGAGAGGACGGCATGTGTCTTTTTCCCGCTTTGTTTCACTAATGAAAGGCAGTATGCAGGCGTTGCCCACTTGCCTTGTCTGGGCCTGTGCTCTGCAGTGCTATTGAAAAGAATTAAAAAAGAAGGAAGCTGCTTGGAAACTTACGCGCGAAAAGCCTTCCGCATTCAATCATGTAACCTATATAGGGCGTCAGAAAGAACCTTTGATAGTCTTCAAGAAAGTGCCACGCCTGTTTCATGTTTTGCCGCACAAAAGCGCTGGCTAGGATGCTTGGCTGTATGGCAACGTGCCCGAACGGCTAAGGCAACAATGCCGTCATACAGTGTTAGGCTGGATGCGCCTGGAACTACCGCCACAGTAACTATACTCAGAGGCACCGGGGCATAAACGCCTCCACATATAATTTCTCAAGTATAAAATAGATATTGAAGAAACGGGGATTAAGTCAATGGCTTACATTACGCGGTTGGAGCACAATGACTACAAACACATTGCGAGAGGGAAAGGAACAATCATTAGTCATTCCAAACCGAGTGGTTATAGGTTCATCTTTTATGCTAAATTTCTTTGAAAAACAGCTCGGTATATTATAGGTGTAAGTTCCTTTTCCTCATTATTAGACCTCCGCATTTTTTTCGCATGTCGTAGATTTCTGTTTTCCACGGAAGTCACTAGCCTTAGTAACAATTAGGCGTGTTCTTAGGAGTCATATGTAATATATATATATATATATATATATGTATATATATATATATATATACTTATCGATCCTTTGTCTGCTGCCACACTGTGAACTTCACATCAGGAAAATTCTGGACGATACCATATATTGTTAAGTTAGAGTCGCCCCATTTGTTCTATATTTTGCGTAAGATTTACAGGTCAGGGAGCTGCGAAGCTTAGCATAGAATATATGATGTTTGAAACTAAACGTTTCCGTACGAAAGGTTCCTTTTCTTCAGCAATGAGAATGCGAAACGCGTCCGCCTGCGGCTGTGTGAAAAACATCGGCCAGCAAAAGATACGACGCACTGTTGCGGTTCCCGCTCGTCAGAGTGCCGGTGAGATTTTCGAAAGTTGAAAAAGAAGCCGACTACGCAAATACACGGACTCGAGCTTAAAGATATCATGCCTCTTCATGAAGGCAACACGTATCCTGGTTATGATTACTTCGTGTGCTATTGCGTGCAGCAAGGGATCGCTCCACATCCTTACCTTCTACTTCGGTATACGTTAGGCCGCATCCAATCTACCGCTTCCGCTTTTCTTCATTTCCGGCGGACTCTCCTCTCGTGCGAGGTAATACGAGGCTGGCCTCGTTGGGCCCCACATCCGCACGCACTAAGCACTTGCGCAACTGCGCCTCCAGATCGATCCGGCGCGAAGTGGGCCCGGACCACACTGCGGTCGGCGAACAGATGACAGAGATAGTGTTCGTGAACAATATCCCTGCATATTTAGAGAGGACTAACGTGTGCAAATTCAGAGAAGCTCGTAGCCATGCCCAGCTCTGTACATGTGACGAGAGGACTTGATGAAGTGCGTATGATACATTGTTTTCACGGCGAAGCTTCTGAGTGGAGTTCCACTACAGCTCTCGCACGGGAGCGACGGTGAGCGGCGTCGGGGTCAGTATAAATTTTCAGTCAGAGAAAAGTCAGCCTACGCAGGAGTTTCTAAAAGGCCGAATATAAACGACCGAGATTGAACGCGTTCACGAAGCAGTTTTATAACAGGTCAATGGCGTCCGTCATCTGCAACCAGCATAGACACATCCTACCAATATTTGCACTGAGAAAGTTGTTAAATGATGAAGGGAGCTTAGTTCACTTTGTCGTTGTGAGCTTTTCGTGATATTGTGCTCTTTGAAAACGTGCAAGGGAATGGAAAGCACTTTGGTAAATGTAACTTTTAATAAAATCAGGTTTTGTTAGTTCGAGGCCCAAGTTTTCCAGCGCGGCTGGGAGTTTGAACACCGTCCAAGGAGCTTAATCGCTACTCTCAACCTTGCTATCGCTGTCAATGCATCTTCCTTCAGGAGGAACGGATAAAAAAATTGGAGGACGCTTAAGCTTCGCCTTTAAGAGTGGAACGAGATAGCATACACACATAGCATACCCTGACTGCTTCGCACGCTTCCCGGCAACTGCATCTTATCAAACCTTATTGTTTACGGGGAAACGCTGGCGCAAACGCCTATGCACGAAGGCGAGCATTCCGGTATAAACGCGGCATCTTTCGGGGGCCCATCACGGAAGTAGTGAACGGTTGTGCCCAAAACACACACACACACACACAAACACACACACACATCGTTTTCAGGTTACTGTTATTTTTTCGCACTTTTAATATATAAGTCTTAGAGGATTTAACATAAAAGGCATGTGCTGTAGGTGTCTGGTTTCATAACATTTGTTTGTGCATATGAGCTGCCATTCTCAAAATTTTGTGGAATAACATTTTCAAGGATGTGAGACAAGGTATGAGCAACTTGAGTGATAGAATGGTGTGGCAACACAACCCACATATACCGCATGTCCTTCAGGTTTTCAGACTTTCTGATTGTTTTTATTATTATTTGTTTTGAACACATATGCACAGTTAAGAGGAAAGGGAAAACGAGGAGCAAGCTGGCAACTGCTACCGGAAGGGGCACAACGCCTGCCTACTCTTCTGAAGGCAGGTGACAGCAACACAGAAATAGAAGATACGAAAAAGGAAAGGAAGAGCAACAGGACAAATCTAAAGACTAAAGTAGAACACAGTACAGATCACACGCAGTAGGGCCGGTCACTGAAGGTCACGCTACTGCAGAATGTTGAATGTTCAAGCTACAAACGTGAACCTACGTTTGTTAACTCTAGAAAGGTAAGTAGGGCGCGATGGGCCTGATCACGTTTAGACGCACAACCACTGGGGTATAAACATTCCTCGAGTGTCGCACACCGCAGGCCAAGGAGATGATAGTTTCTCACTAGCGACATGCGCTGCGCACTGACAGCGAGACACTCAAGTATAAGGTGATCAAGTGTCTCGCAGCAGCCACAAGACGTAAACAATGTACTTGCCACACGTCCTTGTTTGTATAAACATTTTTTCATACGTTCACGTTTCATCCCATGACCAAGGAAACAGACAGATCGGTATCAAAAAAAAAAAAAAACAGGCGCTTTAGAAGCGAAATTGCTTGACGTCACGGAAATAAACGAGCCTAATTGACTGGCACATCTATGCGAATTCTGTTTTCGTTTACTTAAGGTATCACCTACTGTAAGCGCTCGCGAACGTTATGCGCAAGCTCTAGTGGTTTTCTCAATAAACCACTAGAGCTTGGACATTACCAAATTTTATATTTTATGTATTTGCCGGGGAATGTTTGCACGCAAAGTTATCATGTGCTCGCGTTTATTACGGGTCTAGTAAAACATGCTAAATCATCGTTTTTGACCTGCTTAGAGGGGTTAAATGGCCAAAATAATTAATGTAAGTCGAAGTAGGGGCCGCTTGATAGGTGACGTGTACCGAAAATTAGAAATGTGTAGGTAAATTATGCGCGTTGAAAATAGTTACTGAATACGTCTCTTCTCCCAATTTTCATTATTTATTCGAGGCGTGTACTTGGTCTCACGGAAGTCTGCATGAACTATGCGAGTCATTTCGTTTAAGATTTGTTTTACTACACCTGCACTATTCACCACGTCTTACGAAGCAGAAATGCATGCAAGAACAGTTTAGATTACATGTGATATATTACAAGACGAGACACAAGATCATCTCACACCTAAAGTGACCATGAACGGCAACTGCTACAGAGGCACAGATACTTATACCAAGTAACTATGTTCTCATGTCGAAAACTTACTATGTGCGAAGCGCAGTAAATCAGTCATCGGAGTAGGTTAAAAATAACCTTTGTTGAAAATTTCTTATTCAAGTGTTTGAGAGTGTGATGCAGTAGATATTCGCAATGTTTCTCAGATTCCTGAAAAAACTGTACCTGACAAATATTTCCAATTTTGTGCTGACTATAGACGTGACGTGTATTGTGGGGTGCAAATTTCTTGTTTAAGAAGAAGTGTTCCAAATAATTACTGAGCCCCTGTTTTTTCCCTAATTATCATGTGTTGCCAAGGCTCGTTTCCTGATGTTGATATTTGGTGAAGGTAAGGACCAGGTTATGGTTGATGCTTGGACGAAGTTCGTAGTCGGTTGATTACTGCAGAGACGGCAGTATAAGAGGCATGAAAGCGCTCCTGTGCATTCTAGGTGTGTTTTAGGAGTGGCGCAATGTTTTTCTCGCTGCCTTGGTAAAAACAAAATTCCACACAGATCATCACTAATAGCAAAAGAATGTGAAGTCGAACTATGAAACGAACTATGAAAAGCCAGTATGCGAAGTCCAATGCGTATGGATAAAATATAGCCCTCGGGGAAAAAAAGACATGCATTCTCACATGTGGCTGAAAGTGCCATATGAACGCTACGAGCGATGTTTTCCAGAGTCCCGAGCGAACTACAAGTTACATCAAGCTTATATTTGGTAAAAAGTGATAGGAACGCTATGGGTGATGTTTAGGTAAATTTAGAAGTGGGTGGAATAAATGTGAATTTTGCTATGCAATACGCACGCAAGTCCCCCGGAGCGTTACAACTGCAGTTAATTAGACGGGAACGAAAACACAAACGCAAAACGAGAAAAAATGATATTTCGAACCAGCATGAAAGCGCAACTGAAACTTTATTTATTATTTTGTTTCGGAGTTAACCGAAATATATTATTGCGATAACAACTATATGGACACTCCAGGCGCTTTATTGTCGTCGCCCTCAACGTGATATTCCGTATAAAGTCCAAGGGCGATAACACCATCACCATGCGTCGTGCGTACGAGTGAAAGCACGCGAGGGAAGCCGGCGATAGCGGCTCAATCTGGCGCGCGCGAACGAAGAAGGCGGAGAGCAAACGCGCCGCCTTCCGTCGCGCGAAAGGCCGTGGGGGAGATGAGAGAGAGAGAGGGAAGGGTAGGCGCTGTGGTGCTCCGGCAGCAACGGCGCATTTCGGGACCGCGCGCAATGCGAACTGAAGATCGCGGCTCAGTCTCGCGCGCCATATATGGAGGAAAGCAGGGAGGCGGCGCAGGAGGGAGGAGGGGGGGCGGCTTCGATTCCGCTAGCAATGTCGTACTTTGCACGGTCGCGCCCGGTCGTGCGCGCCGTATCTTGAACGGGATTTGTGGACAGCTCATACGGGTTTGCGCGCTGTGTTCTCGCCGCTCTTGCGTTGAAGCGATAGACATCACGAAGGTCACTTCGCTCGCTGCTGCTGCCCCGCTTGCTCGCACCAGCGTTTTGACAGTGAGTCCCCGCGCTCATCGAGTGTGATATGGTGATGTTTGCTTGTGCACGCTGGCACCGTGCTTGTTAATTCAGTTAGTAAGCGAATTTTTCCAACTTTTCACGCCCGATAAACCTACTATCCTTACTTCGCATAGATGTGTACTAATTTGCTATCGCAATCTATGTTTCGCCTTTCTGGAGAAACTGCCACTTTCTTGATCCGTTTTGGCTGAAGGGGAAAGTCGGTTATCCGAAGCAACCGACGCCAGGCAACATGAGAATTAGCATGCATCTTAGGTCTCCACAGAAGCACGTACCACTGGCAGGGATAATACGAGCGATAGTCGGTCAATTGCTCCATTAACCTAAGCCTGTCGCTCGGTGCACAAACCGATGTCCATCGTAGAAAAACTGAGGGCTTGCGTGCTGAAGAGCATATCGTTTTGTTTCCTATAGGTACAATGCTTTGCTACAGAAATTTTATCGTTCGTTTATGTTCGTTTGTTCGTTTTATCGGAACAGTGGTCTCGCATTTCGGCATGTACACTTGATGACGTGCTGCTTCTGAGACCATACTGAGTGCCTTGACTCGAGGCACGGAGCATTATCTCAGAATTCATAATCCAATTATTGAGGAAAATAAATGCTATGTTTCAATCATTACTTTGCTTGGCAAATTTGTATGCGACCCAAAACCATTATGGACTCTTACGGATCATTTCTTTTTCTTTCCGGAGCAGAACCGTAGCGTAACAATTTTTAGTGGAAGGAAACTAAAACTAGGACGAAAAAGATTTCGCTTCGACAGACTGGTTATGAGTTGGTTTTGCGAGTAGTGAAATATTTTCCCCGCTGCTGATGAATGACTACAAGTGCCAACGAAAAGGAAATTTTCGAAAAATAGGGGGCCTACTCTAGCTCTGGTAGTGTTGGTGGTGCAACAGGTGAGACTCACTGCCGTGCTCGGCGGCAATTGTTCTGCCTGAGCATCTCTTACGGAATCAGCACGGGTGTCTCACCAAACATCCATGAATTCAGTGTCTCTGAGGAACGCAATCAAACGGAGTACAGCTCTTACCCTGATCCCTCCAGACCTTTCATTGACTCGTGGCCCGAAAAAATCTTTACAGATTAATCACTGATGACGAGTTATACTATTGAAAAAATAATTAATTTACAAAATGCTGCAGACCTTTCGCCTTGGCCCAAGCAGAAAAGGGCACTTTTGGGAATCAAGTAATTAACAAAAGAAAAGACACGTCAATGGTTATACAGGTAGTCAACAAGATAGAGCGTAGGACGACGAAGCAGAATAAAACAAAGCCAGCAAAATACCCATAATAATAAAATACACCGCAGACATAGCGAAGACAAAGTAAAGCAAACGCCGTTAAAAAAAATTTCTGGCTCTCCCGTAATCGAGAGTAGATGTAAGCATGAAGGGGCAACCGCCAAAGCAGATCGGTTGGAGATTACAGTGGCCACAATCTTAAAATAGATGTAGTGCATGATCGCAACGGCACATCCCACCACACCGCACGACGTCATACTGTGTACTTTCCCATATGGATGCTACCCAGCTAGCAGAATGAAACCGGCTGTAGACGGCACCACAGGCAGCAAAAGACGTCAGGAAGGCAGAGCGCACTGCCTTGCTAGAAGCAGAAAAGCGCTTGAAGGAGGCGCGACCAAACGCCTCAGCAAACCTGCATTGTTGCTCCGTGATCTAAACGCAAGAGAGCATGTGTTGGACCGCCACTGAACAAAGGGCTGGCTTCAAGGAGCGTTCGATTGCCAAGGCTCGCTGCGTGACGTCATTCTCTATCCGAACTTTTTCCTTCCTCCATGAAGGCAAAGTAGGCAAGTAGCTTCCGGCGTCAAGCCACGCCGAAGCTCGGCGAGTGCTGCATATCGAAGGCAAAGCAGCGCTTCCGGACGCGCCCTGCGCAATGCCACACAGAAGCTCTTCGAGTGCAGTAGATCCGCAGCAAGTTTCATTTGCCAGAATTTAACTTCATGGTGCGCTCTATCTGTCTCTTGAAAGTCCCTATTGGAAATGACAAATAAAACTTCGGTGTACTAGAAGTTACAGCTTGTTTTGTGAACAAACAATAGGAAGACCTGGGAAGCAATATTTTTTGCAACTTGTTTGGTAGTAACCAGCGTATGTAATACGGCCCGTTACAGAAGGGGGGGGGGGGTATCTAGTTTTGTTCTCGCAACTTGCCCGGATGTTCTCGTTTGAGTGCCCGGATAACCACTATGGCTTTTCGCTTAAGATCATTTAAAGGTAACTGACAACGGGAGCTAATAGCATTTCATGCTTAAAAGGTAGACGACAAGATTTTCAAAATCTCATGGACGAACACCACCGAACCTATTCAGTGCTTTTTCGAATTCCTCGCAAGTAACAACAGCTTATGAGGAGTGATTCATTTCAATAATTTTACGCGGAAAGTAACATCACTTATGAACGTTAGCACTCGCAAACTGAGGGGTAAGCTTACAGCTGTGTTTGTGAATGGTACTTCTTGTTTGAGTTGGGATAACGAATTGTTAAAACAAAGGACCCAGTCTACCATGAAGTAGTTCGTTCGGAAACATTACCCTGGCTTTTTCTATTCTAAGCGGCAGCGACTGAAAGTTGTCGGTCAGGTGAGAACTCACTTCTGCCGTATCTGACAAAATTCAAGCGCACTACGCACCTATAGATTTTTCCAATGCCCAGCGTGGTTTCCTGCGTGTGTGAAATAATTACGTATATTCAAAGCATATTGCAGTTTCGATCCAATTTATGCATGATATTTCAAAAGCTTCAGGCTGCTGGGTGATCCCCTTAGTTTATGTCTTAGCAGGCAAAGGTTTGCTAGAGCACCAAAAGTGGCATAATTTGTGTTATCTGTCCGGTTAGACTGTGTGTTTATAATTCGACGTAGGCATTCAAATCTTATGACTTCTGCATCAGGCACGTTCTTAACGCAGCAAAAAAAATTGAAAGAATTCTTTTTTTGTGTGATATTCTTTAGGAACAGTTTTCTTATAATCTCCATACCTCAGTCTGTGAACCAGACGAGACTTCATGCAACACTTTGCTATTGAGTGCTTGATTAGAAGCAGAAGCTATTTTCGTGCACAATATACAGTCACGCGTGAGCAAAGAAATATTCACTTCTGGGCCGATTACACCGACATTGTCATCTACACAAAATAAAAAGAGAAACGGTCTCATTACGCTACCCTGAGGCACATCAGAAGAAACAGGGATCCTGAGTGAGCAACAACCAATAATCGTCACGAACTGAGTTCGGTGGTTTAGGTAAGGACCAACCCAATTAAGTGTTTCAGCGGTTCCATGTGACATTATTCTTCCAGATGCTTCTTCAGATAATTTCTTGCTGACAAAAAAAAAAGATAAGCCTGTTTGTGACAAATGCGGACACTAACTTACAGTAACCCCCATTTTACTCACCGGTAGACAAATTCCTACATTGAGAAAAAAATATTTTACGCCATTTTTCAGCGAACGCATTCCTCTTCATCCTTCATTGATTTTAAGTGAAGATGCACTGGTTGGGACCATTCATGTATTTAGCTTTTTAAAAGAAACCGGTTTCCTGAAAAATTTTAAAGCCTGACCTTGTTCTCTTTTACATCCAGCGACACACCTCATCCACCATCTCATGTCTGAGAAGAAGGCTGAGCTGTTTATTTAATTTGTTGGAATCCTCGGGGTCCTCTATCGGAGAAGGATCTTTTGAGGTTACCCAGCCTTTTCCTACATTATACCTTGCGAATGGCGCATGATGGCCTTAGTTGCTTATGCGCCATTAAACTCAACATCAACATCAACTCAACTCTTCCAGATACGAAATTTTGATTAAATTCAAGTTCAAACTCTACAATTAAACTTTCGCTAAGGAAGACCCCGAACACACAGAATAACATCACAGTAATGAGTCCAGGATACGTCAACTAGCAGGCATAATGGTTTCAAATGGAATGTTTAAACAGCAGAATTTGACTTTAGCAGTCTTACAACCCCTCAAAACAGCTAAATATATTCCATGCCCCAACTCCAATTTCTTTACGTTTTTTTTTTGTGGCAGTCGTTTCTTCCTAATTGCTCAGTAACTGTTTCATTTAGGTCTCAGTGAAGGTTTACTGTCAGATCCTTTGTTTGGATACTCTATATTTGGCCCGTCTAGTTTTTTTTTTTATCCTCGTTCTCCCTCTGTCCCAGTTTTTAACAATGCACTTGCTGTTCTTTCTCAATGCTTTCCACTCTCAATCGTAATTTCCACACTTAACCGTAACCGTTTATTCACAACTCAGTGGCTTTCTAACCTCCCCCCTTGTACTAATTTTTTTCCATTAATTTACTGACGTTTCTCATTTTTTAACGCCCAAAAGACCGCCTTTCATAGCGCTGTGTTCGCGTCCTGCCACTGTCCTTCGTCCCTTTTCGTGCGCTAAAAAACCTGACCTGATTTACTCCCAGATTTCTGAGAAAACTATGCTCACCGGGTGAACGGCACTTACTTACACGTGCGGATTTTTCTCCATTTTCATGTCCCATGTTTTCAGAAGAGCTGGCTGCACACTCCTTCCTCACCTTCTCGTTATCGCTTCTAACCCCCCCCCCCCCCCCTCCCTCCCGACCTTTTTAGGAAATTAGCTGACTTCTTTCCTCGTAATGTACGCACCTGTTGAGTCTCCTTTGCCCTTGCTTATGGAGCAGAGTGGACTACTGACCCTTTTCGCATCGATCCCGTGGGCGCAGCCATGTTTTATCACGTGGTGACGCGGCTATTGCTTGCCTCAACTGCCTCCGTTTCCTCCGTGTTTACAATGGATGTGTATGATGCCGGTGCGACTTGGCAAACCTCTGTTTAGGGAGATATCATAGATGACGACTAGGTGGACGACACGAAGATTTGGCCACAGTTTCAGAGAACATGTAAAAGTGCTTTCGGAGCTGGTTGAGCTGTGTCCTAACGGCACGAGCATCGTACATGGTGCTTGTTTTAAAAGCGGGTCTAAATATTTCTTCCAAACTATCCCAACTTTCCGCTCCTGAATTGAATCCAGATTAGCGTGCTTTGCACTTCGTTCTCTCATTTGCGATTATTTTGAAGCAGCGGCTTCCGTATTTCTGACTCGGTAAATGTCCTCGATGCGCCCGCTATCTGATTATTTTCGGCTTATACGCTCGCGGATGTGCTCAATTACAATATATTGGTCCTTGCTGCGCGCAAGGCTTGACACGTAGCTGTTTTGTACGTTGTGACACTTTGTAGCAAAGATGTGTTATCGCTAGTAACTCGCTTGCTCTTGTGGACCGTCATGAAACATTCAGCTTCCATCATTCGTGCGCTAGCGGTGTAGCCCGCAATTCAGTGTGCGTATAGGGTGCGCATATATTCAAGTGCGCGCCCATTCCCTGATTGACATATTGGCGATAGAGTGGGCGTAAGTTATCGTGCCAGTTGGTGTAGATGTGTGTTCATACTGTGCGCGAAACTTACTATGACAGGACGCGGCGCTACTCTCTTTGTCATTGTTTAACGAGTAGTGCTCACTCTTGTCGACGTCCTGGTGCTAAAGCGCTTTTTTTGAAGGTTAGCGATGCAACGCTGGTCGATGAGCGAATTTCTGTATCCTCGAGGAAAGCCGTACATATAAAAAGTGCCAGTAACACGTACGGACAGTTGCAGCAGTGGTCCGCGAACTTGGCCACACACATTCATTCAATTCCTTAGTATATATGCCCGTCGCTATTTTTTCAACTCACTACTTCACACACCTTCAAGCCACATGATTCAATCCAGCATGATTGAAGCAGAGTGCGTGAGTGAAAGCTCAGTTGCATTTCCGACAGCTAATCTCACAGAAGCAAGGTGGAAGCGGTAGCAGTTTCGTATTCGTGCGTTGTCTCTGAGGTTACGTGCGGCGCGCCGCCGAAAGCACCATCTGATTTCTCTAGAACACATTGGTCCGCAACAATGGTCAATACAAACACTGTTAAGCAAAGCAGTTGTTCTGACGAGGCCTAATCCCCATTACAAAACAGTTTTTTTTTCCTACAGACAACTCTTGTTTGGTTACTGCTGATCAGTCAAACCCGAAGGCGCCAATTAACCTGAAATATGTTTGTCTACGCGTGTCCAGAATGCCGAATTATTTAGAGGCGTGCTTCAGGCGCCTTTCCGAGCAGGTCTAAGTGGCAAAGTTTGTTGCCACCTGCATCTAAGAAATGAATCAATGGCTCGTACCTCGGTACGGCAATTATAATAATGTGAACGAAGACTGTGCCATGCAAGCTGGCACACGCGGGAAAAGAAATTACCCGCGCCGATGAGAAATTACCCGCGCCACAATGTAGCTTAGATCAAGTCGTTGAGCTCCTGAATCGCACAATTGTTGAGCAATCGCACAAAGAACAGCATCAGGTCGACGTACTGATGCAGTTCCGCCATTGATCGCCTGTCTAGCGAAGCAGAAAATTGGATATCTGCTAAGGAAAGAGAGAAACAAGGAAACCAGCTCAAACCCCAGTCTGCTTGCGCAATCGCTAATCTCAGTTCCACTAATAAGACATCAAGGATCGCGTTACTGTATTCTACTGATGGCTTCTCTTAGGAGCCTGCGCCAGACCATAAGACAGCGTGGGGTGCGAAATACTTCAGAATACCCTCACACAAAGATGCTCCTTTGTCAGCAGCACCCATTGTGTTGATGAGCTTTGGTTTCTGCGATCACATATTTAACGTTATTTTCGGATGCAGTGCAGCGGCTCTTCGTAACTGGCTAGGTGTAACGTGCCGAGGTTATTGATACGCTCGTATGTGCGCTTCGAAACCTTGAAAAGCCGCCTAGGCTGCAAAAAAGACCAGTGCAGATGGCTTGAGGATGGCTCAGATAACAAATAATGGCACCTTTTCCGAGTGCAACGCCCCCATTTTATGTCCTGATGCAACTACCCTTTCTCCCCATGTAAGTGATCCTTAGCCCTCTGGAGATCGGGAAGAAAATAAGAGCGTCTGCATGCCGCATTCAAGAGCACGGTGCCCAGTTGGTGGCTTCTATGAAGAGAACGACGTCGTAGGCTTCGACGTCGCACGAGGCAGTATCAGTCGCAGTATCAGTCGCAGTAGCAGTATCGCTACTGGCTGCACTTACATGTGAAACACGATGCCGTACAATCATGTTGTTACGGGAGGATGAAAGGAGAGAGAGGAAGAAGAAGGATCGCGAGACGCTGGCTGGCTGCGTATTGTTGGTGGGCAGCCATCCTAACTACTCAGACTCATCTTTTAATATATTGTAAATACAGTCTTTCTATACTCCCAACATCCCCGTAACAACATTATTTGTTGCCGCTTTGAACGACGACACGAAAGTTACTTTCTCCCGTTTGTCCGACCATTGTGCGCATGCATAAGTTGAAAGATAGAAATCTGGAGACTTTCGATTCTGGAAATCTGGCTTTGCATAGGAACTACTGAGGAGGACGTGCTTTACTTCTTTTGTTCCGAGTCGAGCAGCGCTACGCGACTGCGGATAAATACTCTCCAGTGAGCATGCTATCCGTTTCTGTTTCGTCATAAGGTTTCTCACTATATTACCGAGAAGGAAATCTGGCGCTGCTGCGTTGTGGTATGCATGGGAATGCCGGTATATTGTGACTTCGGATTGGCTTCGTTCTCGGAGAGACGCGCAAGCTATGTTCCGTCTGTCACAATGATTAAGTTTCTATTAGAACAGCATGCAAAAAGCTGTTTTAGCTTTATTATTACAGAAAAACATGTTTTGTTTACCAATGGAAACTTTTTATTGCACGTACAATTATATGAAACGTAAAAAGTATCAGCGGCCCGCTAAAGTTGCAGAACAGACGACAAGATTCGTGCGCGCTTTGGAACAGTTTGCCGTCTGTTCTTGCTTTTCTTCGCTTGGTTATGCATTGTAAGTGAGTAAACGTCACTGGAAGATGTAATATGCGTGAATGGAAGCATTTTATGAAGATTTCACTTTAGGGATACGTTATTTGTGTAGCCATATCCGCGTTTTAGACGAAGCTTCGCGCAACACCAGCCAACACAAGCCTGGCAGACACGTATACCGTCATTCCCATGACGGCACAGCGCCCCTTAGAAAACTCCCATAGACGGTGGTGCCAGATTTCCCACCAGGTGTTATAGTGAAAAACTATTTGTTTCGTGGCCTTGTGCAATAATATTGCGCTCCTGACGACGAAGTGCTGAGTCCGACTCCCGTGCTCGAAATACTTCATTCTTCTGTGAAATATTGCTGCATAATTGAATTTTCGCCTCTTTTTACATGTTTCAATTCGAACGTACGATAATTCCGTCTTGAAACGCGTAGGTAGAGGTGACGGGCGTAATACAATTGCCCGGTATTGTCGCTAGCAAAATAGTAAGAGAACCGGAGGTCCACTTCGAAGCTGCACACCTTAGGTCGACTGCGCGCCATTGACGTAGGTCAACCACTCACGACAAAAAGAAGAAAAAAATGTCGCTTTGCGAGTGCGTACTCTGCATCGACCACTGTTATCCCATTTCGATGGAAGTTTAAGGGTCGGTTGAACGAGAACAGAGAACGTCGTCCTCCGAAGTACCTCGGGCAAGGCAGATTTTGCAAAGCAAAAGACCCAGCAAATGACCCCAAGCGAAAGGCCGCAGTTTTCTATCTGGGGACTTTTGGGCCGGGCAAAACGCGATAAAGAAGCTCTCGTCAACGGAGACGACTAGTGTCACGGGATTGGAAACCGACCAGATTTCTCCTCAGCTACAACAGTACAGTACAACAGGGTCCTCAGTCCTCAGTACAACAGGGTTCTACTCAAATTGAGGACGACACAACGAGCTATGGAAAGAAGAATGAAAGGTGTAACGTTAAGGGATAAGAAAAGAGCGGATTGGGTGAGGGAAGAAATGCGAGTTAATGACATCTTAGTTGAAATCAAGAAAAAGAAATGTGCATGGGCAAGACATCTAATGAGGAGGGGAGGTAACCGATGGTCATTAAGGGTTACGGACTGGATCCCAAGGGAAGGGAAGCGTAGCAGGGGGCGGCAGAAAGTTTGATGTATCATCGCCAGCCCTTAGACAGCTCACGCTACTACATTTGTACGAGAACTACCGTGATTCTACGCATATTTACACTGATGGATCTGTCCTTCCAAGTAGCACCGCGGCGGCAATCGTCATACCAGCGAAAGCTACAACAATCAAGTTTAAGACGACCCACGCGACAACATCAACGGCAGCAGAGCTCGCAGCGCTCTTTACTGCCCTTCATCACATTGGTGATGAACCACCACACAAATGGACAATATTCTGCGATTCGAAGGCGGCACTGCAGTCTCTACTGTCACCTTTACGACGTGGACCACACGAACAACTAATATTCCATATTACAGAGACTTTGCAACATATAAGTGAAGCAGGCCATGAGATAACCTTTCAGTGGCTTCCAAGTCACACCGGGATTATCGGCAATGAACGGGCGGATCACGCTGCCCGCTCAGCCCATACTGAGGAGCGCTGCGTCCCGATTCCTCATTCTAGAACTGACGCAGCACGGAAGCTTCGCCTACTTGCTCGGTAGTGCACCGCGTCGCAATGGAATGAGCCACATTTAAGAAACACGCGACTGTACTCACTTGATCCAACATTAAGTCTTCGAGCGCAATCACAGCTTCGCCGTAGAGACGCCACGCTTTTATATCGACTTTGGTTGGGCGTTGCCTTTACTAAAGCCTATGCATTCCGCATAGGGATGATCGACAGCCCAACCTGTGACCACTGCGGCCATGAAGAATCAATTGGCCATATTCTGTGTGCCTGCCCGCAGTACAGTACACAGAGGGCATGCCTTCGCGACGACCTTGACAAACTGGACGACCAAGCGCTATCCGAAAAAAGAATTCTACAACATCGAAAGGACCTACCGTCACAGAAGAAGGCCGTGCAAGCGCTATTGCGCTTTTTGCGATCTACCGGCCTGAGTGAACGACTTTAACTGGAACGCCTTTTGTGTGTGTGCCTCCATGTGTGCGTGTTTTTTTTTTCCTTTTTTTAGCGTTTTCCTCTCTGTCATCTTTCTAACCCCTATCCCCCATCCCCAGTGTAGGGTAGCAAACCGGAGACTCATATCTGGTTAACCTCCCTGCCTTTCCTCTTCATTTTCTCTCTCTCTCTCTTGGTGGGCGGATGAGGTTAAGAAGTTTGCAGGCACGGCAGGGCCACAATTAGTACATGACCGGGGTTGTTGGAGAAGCATGGGAGAGGCCTTTGCCCTGCAGTGGGCGAAACCAGGCTGATGATGATGATGACAACAGTGATACTCGGTGGCCTGCTTGGAGCGCTAGAACAGGGGTTGGGGGATCGGAAATGGCCACCCAAATGTGGCCGCAGTGCCCCTTTTTGCACAGCCAAAAAGGATTCCCTTTTTGGAAGCACTTAAGGCAGCTCGAAAAAGGCCATCAGAAGACGCCATAGGTTTCAAGTATATAAGCATGGCGTAACAAGTAAATGCATGGCGTAACATTGACGTGTAGACGGCTGGGATGTAGGAGCAAAATTGAAACATCTATATTTCAGACATAGAAGAAGCAAAAGTAGAATAGAAAGAAGAAGAAAAAGAAGGAAAAAAAGAAGGGAAAGCTTATTTTTTCTTTCCAAATACCAAAGAAAGTTGAGCACGACCTAAACGCATATAGCCTTGAAGGAGCGCTTACTCCAGTCACCATTGCAAGCGGAGAAGGCGCACATGCGCGCAATGAGATGTGATGTGCTTTTATTGTAAATGTAGACACAAACTGTACAATTATTTACAAACTAACAATGTAATCGATTTTGATATTCGCATTCTCTTCTATTAAACAATCTAGTATGCTAAAATTGACGATACTAGATTTGAACTGATACATCTTGGATACAAAACGAAGTGGTCTCGTCCAGGCGCGAAAGCTATTTATTCTTGCACGCTTCCGCAATCTCTTCTTTTTTCACTCCCGGAATATTGCCGTTTGCTCACAAAGAATCTCCAAATGACTGCAGATATCTCAGATTTACCGTCTCCTCGCTAACACGGCCTATCTTTTATTGAGTTCGTGTATAGGGGCTTGCCCTAGGCAGTGACATTGTCGTTTTCCTGTTCCAAGAGAGTCTTCCCTTTTTCTTGACACCAGACTCCGATAACATCAATTTTGTTCAGTCCCAAAGAAGACAATGGGGGAGCTATCAGATGTCAAGAAAATGGTTCTGACCCTCGCATTGAAGGAAGCAGCAGCGTACAAGGTGTAATGCGACAACACCATTGGGTTCGCAAAGCGCAGAAATGTACACTTTCCGTGCGTCTTGCTACAACTGAAGTCCTGATGCTTTGGCTACGACGCAGATAGTGCGGACGTATCGGGGTCATTAAATAGAAAGTCCCATTGAACAAGCATGTTGCACCAACGGGCATGGTCTTATACTCAAGGCTGTTCAGGCTGTATAGGAAGCCTCGAAAACATTTTTTTAGCACAGTAAAGCGGCAACAACGTAAAGCTCCTAAAGGAATGCTCCAAGGGCCTCCTTCGTTAGATCCAATCGTACTTAGCGAATATTTCCTTTCCTTTCACGGTGGGCAATATAGTCTTCCTTTCATAATTAGGCCAACGCTACATGTACCAGAGTATTTTTTTATTTATGTAAGGTTTTGCTTCTATGATATTTTCCCTTTCAGTCTTCGCAATTACTTTGCTTTGTCGGGTGAGTTCCTAGTTGTTGGTGTTTATATTTTACATTTGTCATAGCCAGCCTTTCGGTAGCCTTTTCTTCCGGGGTTTGATCATTGAATCAGTATATAAGTAATGTTCTCGATATCCATAAAATGCATGGAATCTTACTTTAAACGTCTAGGAGAGTATATATATGGGCTCATTATTGTGACTTAGGACTTTTTAGTTTGTTTGTAAGACTTAGCTCGAAAGGATGCGCATTTTTCTCGCTTGTCACGTCTCCAAGCAATATAAGAACCGTAGTTAAAGGAACATTTTTTTTAAGTTTTAAAACCCATGTCACTGTACGCACTACATTGACTATGCGCTACCCGTTTATGGCGACCGGCGAGTTCTTTCAGCACTAAAACAAACGTTAGGCTTAGAACCAGGCACTCGCTCATACTTATATTTCTTTTATTGGCGACATAGCGAGATATGAAGATGTTTTCTTTGACTTTCTCAACTTGGCCAAGTTGAAAGCTAAATGTCGCTGCTTCGAGAAAATACAGCCCACACTTCATGTTCTTGCTCACCTCAAAGTGTGGTTACTACAAACTGTCGTAAACTGCTAATTTACTGACCACTGTGTTTTGCCATCAGTTATTAGCACTTCCCCTTTAAAGTACTCTTGCATCATTTTGCTGCGGGTTATCTTGCTTTGGGGGTGCATTATCTTGTGCATGCCCATGTGCTATTTGACCTAGAAATTTATTTATCTAGAATGTACGACGAAACAAAGGAACAATACATGAGGGGCCATGACTTAGCTGCCGTGTTGAACTTTGACTCGGCATTCAGGGGACACAATATAATTTCTGAACATTTTACAGACGAATGGTTGCTGTACCCACTTGTAGCCTTTGTATTCATGTCAATATTTTAGTCAGGTCCACAGAACCCGGAATCGTCAAGGTTATTGTAAACTTGAGCTGGGTGGATAGCACCAGAGCCCTTTCTTTATTACAATTGTCATGCATTCCGTTTCGAAATTTCGCATAATCAATACTTGTGCTGAAGAAATGTAGATTATAGTTTCGCAGTCTTGATTTAAAGAACCGTACAGTTCCACATATTCGTGTGCCTGCTCTCTTGGTAAAGCAGTATATATAAAACTATGTACCAACCAATATGTACAAACAGAAAGCCACTATATAACGAATTAAGGACGTGCCACTGCTACCACACTGTGCTGCCGTAGACTGCAAGCCATACACAATGCCGGCCTTTCCGGACAATCATGGCGGCCTCTTCAGCTTCTGGCTTAGAATTCTATTTTGTTGTGAGACTCGCTACTTCTACTATGAGATGTCTGTATCTTCATTTTTCTTCAATGGTGATGACACGCGCTCCAATAACGACTAAACGGTAAGAAAAATCAAAAGATTGATGACCCAGCACTAGGGACAAATTAAAGATTTTACTGAACAACTACCCACAAGATAGCTTCCTCCAACCTATACATTTGTCTAGATGCCGGCCAACACATTAAGGGACCTGACTACTAAACGCACAAGGAGATCCTCAACCTATATCTCGGAGAACTGCATCCTCAAGGTGGTACGAAAGTGCTATTCAATACCGGAATAACTTTACAGTGGACTGAGGGATACAAACTACCCCAGAATTTCTGAAAAGCATCTGCATTTACTATAATGAATAGTTGGGGCAGCTGGCATCTTCTCGTTTGGAAACTACAGTGCTTGAACGATGAGACATGAAGGCGACACGAAGTAATGAGTGAGTGCTTGTATGTGTCATTAGTGTCTCGTCTTAACACTTTAGCTTGCCACTGTGCATGTAGTACTTAAGGTCAAGTAGACAAGCACCCGTTTATTGTGCGTAAAATATTTGCTAGGACAAGCGTAATTTCGTTGTCGTCATTTATGTTATGCTGCAAATTTACAAAAGCTTCTGCCTTCACAGTCGAGACCACTATTTTCATCGCTTTGACCGCTTGATGAGCGCAAATTATTCAGCTTCTCCGAGGAAGGCAGAGCTTTCTGGTTCCTTGATAGTGTGCTCTGTGAGGCACGAACTAAGCACCTGTATGTCCCTACCACTGCAATTGCAGACGCGCTTAACTTCATCGATTGGCAATGCGGTAATGAGCAAGCCTACAAAAACAACTTTGTACACTTACGATGTAGAACGAACAAGCTTTGCGGATAACTATGTTGCATAGGGTGAAGGTGTAGCTCGAGAGCTCCTAAATACATGGCAGTAGAATTTCCTTTTCTCCACAACCGCTGCTCCAATTTTCATTAGGTTTGTTAGATTTATAAAAAATATATATACAGACTGCTGGAAGCAGATGCTAGACTTACGCCTTCTATTTCTTTAATTCTTCAAATTTGGCAAATTTAGGAAATTAACTTATCAATGACTACGATTATGCAACTCTGTAACCATGCAACTAAAATGATATTACATTTCTGACAACTGCATGTGATACTAGAAATAAAGCGGTCAAAATTGGTCTATCATGCACCGCTTCAAAACAAACCACGAACTTGTGCAATTTTGCAAGATGCTCGCAAACATTGTAACAATTTGACACCAGCTGTAAATTACCAAATTTGTCCACTTGAGACAATCTGACAGATGTAGTGTACAAAACAGCGCTGCATGTTTTTAGTCCTTATATATATGCCTACAGGGCGACAGGATAGAAAAACTCGTACGGGAGCGATGGCGTATTGCAATGACTTCTGTATTTTTTTATGTGTGTGTCTACACCGGCTGGCCAGGTTTATATAACTTCATCTGTTTTTACACCTGAGTTAGATTAGTGCTTCTATTGTTTTGAAATTTTCTTATTGCTGGCAAAAGAATGTATTCCGTGCGATAAATCTGTAATAAATTCTTCTCTATCTGGGGATAACAGTTTACCATCCTCTTCTCGAATACACCAAGGTTCATTCGAAATGGTTTTTGGTTGTCAAATAAAAACATGGCTGCTTCTTAATTTTCTTTAGAATAGGGAAATAAGAGTTGGCCTCTAGCTAAACCTCTCTACTGAGTCCTGCGATGAGTTGAGGGTTGACTTCCAACCTGTCGCAGCCGGAGGATTGCTGCACCAAGACATCAACTGCAAATATTCACTTGTTCAGTACTTTATATCATGCATGCGGCGTAAAGTTTCATTGGGAGAGCGTTTAGCTTGCATCCAACGGGTAACCAAATTCTTACCACCATGGGACGCAGCCATTTCCGTCATTTACTTCTTGTCAGTGATAGCAGCTGTTTTATGTCGCCAGTGAAAGGTCGAACTCGACTCTAGGGACATCGCTAATGACGATGCCCGTGCCTCTGACAGTAAAATGCACGCTGCATTGCTGTGCTAGCGACTTCAGGAGGTGCCAAAAGCCTGCTGAAATGCAGCCAACTGCTCTACGGCACATTGTACCGAAATATTGTAGCCAGATGCAGTAAAATGGTCTCCTTCCGTTCCTTTCTTTAGAATTTTCGATCAATAGGTGTAATTTCAGGGTCCAGATGGATATGACAGGAACCCTGCTCCAATGTTTATGATGGGCCTCCTTTCGGCGTCACTTGCAAATGTCATTTGTTATATAGTCAATGCTCATATGCAAATATGAATTTGGTGGTTCACCTCATGAACTGTATTCGAACTTTGTAATACGTCTGGCTAATTAATTGGTCATTTGTCTTTGCGCAATTGTTTTAACAATTTCTAATGTAGCCTGAGCTTTAAAACAATTATGCTGAAGAACACGAATGCCTAAACCACTGTATAACGAGGACTTCCATACTAGCCTTGCTGGCCTAAAGATGCAAGCGTTTATTGCTGTTGCACGATGACACCGGCTTTTACGACACTCATTTGACCAAAGTTATAAGGTCTTTATCCTTGTAGCTCTACGTTGAGTGACCAGAGTTTTGTAGCAAGTATCGACAGAATAAAGGCTTGTTAGCTCAGGTAATACACCACCAACGAGGTCTATGATAATTATTTCTCACTTTCTTCATCCATCCTTACGCGCTTAATGATTCAGTGCTGCAGCTCTAGTAAAAGTAGTTCTATGTTTTCGGGTACAAACAGATCGGGCGTAGCGGCGAGACGATATATGGGCTCACCATGACAGCTGTAAGCAGGGCCGGTAATCTATGCGTTAAACGTCAAAACACTTGCAGCAGCGCAAAGTAAGCGGATTCTGTGCGACAACGGCTTAAGATACGCTCGTCAAATTCATGTTTGGTTTGACGTGAGTTCTGCCGTGTTTCCTATAGATAGCAGAACTTCCACGAAAGTATGCTCTTTTGAAGATGATAGGCGAAAATACGCAAGGCAAAATGCGAAAGTGCGGTAGAGTCTTTCTAAAGACTGCGCTATAACAACGCGGGGAACGCACAGCAGGCAGACTCCATCGAATGTACAATTGGCGCATTTGATACTTGTGTTCCTCGATAGGGATTCACCTTGCACGGCTTTGAGAGACAACGTGGGCGGCTATATTAGGCGGATCAATTTCTGTTCTGCGTCTTACAGCTTCCGGATGCTTGACAGCGGTGAAGCGGAATAAGTGGGCTCGGCGCCCTCGGCTATTGATTCAAGCGACTTCTCGGAAACACAGCTAGCAGTCGTAATCTTGGCAGCCGGTCATGATGGCCTTGCTGTACTACAGCATACTCCGCTTAGCGGAAAGCAACACATCCGCTGGTTCATGATTTTTTTTTGTGTGTTAGGTTGGTTTGTCTCTATAGTACAGTAAATTGTGTGTGTGTGGGAGGAGGGGGGGGGGCGGTGTACGAGTATAGCACCAATGGTCCAAGCAGTTGTAACTGCGCTGAACTATATAAAGCTTTAAGAATGCAGCAGGTAAACAACTATCTCATGCACAACGAAATAAATGGCCATAAAATAGAAGTGTCTGCTTCCGTTGTTTCTCCCTGTGTTGATTAAAAGGAAATGAACCGAAAACATACTGTACTAAAAGTCGTGTCTAGTTCCTGTCTTATTTCCATATAAGAATAACTTCCAGTACAATACATAGACTCTGGCTCGCTCATTAACTTATCTTACTTCCACAGTACTTCATCCTATTTACTAATCAAATTTTTAGCATCATGAGTGTATTCACCAATAGTTTAATTTGTTAAGAACAACTGAGTTCGTATGCTGATTTTTCTCTTTACAAGATAGTGGTCAGAGCAACTTTACAGAAATTTTCCTTCTGTTCTTTGCACTGCAAACTTGTTGATACCAGAACCTTCGGGGTCAGTCCACAGCGCTGCCTGTGGAACTGTGCAAGAAGGTTAATAATACACGATTTCTTGGAATACACCTGCTTAAGACGCTTCAAACATATATTTTGTTATATGGGCATAATTTCCGTTTCGGTTACTGCTGCCGACCAGTCTTTAAACAAAGGCATAACGCGTATGTGAGGCGACACAAGTCACAGGCTTGCTGCTGAAGTGTAACTTGGTGTTTCAACTTAACAGTATTAAATCATGACTGTGCATTCGGTGATATTTTGTTTCCAGGAAAATACAGCATGTGGTTGGCATCTTCTGTCTGTCGCAGTAAACGGATGCAACGTGAAAGTTGCGCACATCAATACAGGAGAAGCAAGCTGCTACCGTGACGTGGACTGACTTTACTGCCTGCCGTAAACAAGGATTCGGCAGGAAACAGTCAAGCTAGAACAAAGTGCTTTATTTTACAGTGCGGAGAAGGAACTACAATATCTCTTTCCCGCAGTCACCTTTACGCCACCTGTTTATCCCTAGCAATGCACTGAAAATGTGTCCGTGAAAAAAAAAAAAAACGCTCTTTTCCATGTGTGCAGAGTCTTTTGCGCAACGCACGCCTTCAATATTGTGAATTCTCTGCACGTATTCTGGAGGCCATTGCAAGGCATGTTTCTTTACTTGCGCATTCAACAATGGCGTTTACGGATACGCGGGAATAGCCAAGTATATGGTGGTAAAACTATTCAAAAGAAGAAAGAAAAACCTAGAAAAGAGAGTGAGGTGCAGTAGAAATTGTGCAGCTATTATTGAAACAAACTAACCTTAACATGTGAAACATGTGAGGAAACGTATAATTTTTAAAGGGTTAAAAATAACGTTACCCGCATCACTGACTCATTTTTGTTAATACAATGATGCCCTTTGGGAGAGCATTCTGTCATCTCTTAGAGCCTGAGGAGCCGGTAAGTCTGGTGAACCTTTTTCTCCTTCTGCTCGGTGAAAACAACACTGTCCGCGGATGGCATACAATGCTGTGAACATATTTGCCAATTCTCGCAGTCATGCGCGCCGCGTGGATCTCGCAAGCGGAACGCGAAGTCACCTTTCTCTCAAGCGCTCTCTTTTCAACAAAATCTTGTCCCTCGCTCTTTCCTGCATGCTTTATTTCATGATATAGGGAATTCCCATAGGCGGCTACTATTGGCCAATAGCTGACATCATTCAAGAACGTGTGTTGAGATCAGTACGCTTCTTCCTACTGTTACTGCGTATATTTATTGATGCGTTTTAATAAAAGTCTCAATTAAGCGGAAACCTGTTTTCGAATTTCGATAATAATTGCGCACTTCCGGAAGAAGCCGACTATCGTCTGCTCACGCTTGGTCGCGGCCACCCGCTGTTGTGCCATACTACATGCACCACGTGGCTACCACGAGGCGATGAGAGCTCCCACTTCTCCGCGACGAATCAAGAATTCGACACGGGAGGCGACTTCAAGCGGCGCCCAGGCATCTCCGCGACGAATCTCGACACGGGCGAGTTCATCACCCTGCCCTGCCTGGTTCCTGCCGACGAGAACTCGCCCAAACCGGTTCCTGCCCACGAGGTGTCGCCGAAGGGATTTAAGGGAGAGCAGGCCCATTGTGAGTACCGAGATTCGCTTGCAGCCGCCCAGTCGGTCTGATGTGCTCCTACTGCTATCATGCACTATCTGTAAATATTGTAGAAAGTTTTCCGTTTCTTCTTCGTCTACGGAACGAGTCCATCTTTCGTCCTCCACCCCGAAGTCACAACACCGCGTCGGCTGTAAACTTTGACCACTGTGCTTATCGGCGCCGTAGGCGTCGGGGCTCACTGATTTCGCCTCATTTTGAACACTGAATTGGCATCGAACCAGGCGAAACTTGAAGTCAGACCACGCGAACGCTTGACAGCGCGCGCTCGCCCCTGGCCTCTCTTGGTTAGACGTCTTGACACACTTCATTTCTTAGTTATAGCGCTTCAAATGCGAAGTTTCGATGCTCCCACCATCCGTCTGTCAAGCTGGTGCTGGAGGAAGCCGGTCCGCACCACATAGAACAGTCAGACAAGAACATGTGAGCGCGAGCACGCACTCTATCCCTGTCGTGCACAAAGCGTACGATGTCGTTGCATGTAACTTGCGGTCTGCTACGTAGGGTATATATTGCAGCCGCCGCTGGGTGCCGTGACCAGTCCACTGACAAAGCGTACTGCGAATCGCTGAGGATAGCCGCGTTTGGCACGTTTGGCTACGTTTGGTACGCCGTGGGCACGGGCTGAACCCCACCTCTGTCACCGCTGAAGAGGCGCTGTCGTTTTTGATGCCTGTTAAGAACGTCAACGGCCCCGACGGCGTAGAGGGGTTCCTTCCCGTCCCTGAAAGCCTACATCCGGCCGACCCCACCAATCTTGAAGACGAAGTCTCACAGGGATTGTCTAACAAGAAGTCGCACAGGTCGGTGGTCTGACAGCAATAAATCAGCCTTTAGATTTTGCCTCACGATATCGTGTCATGGCACTTTCAGCAGAAAGTGTTGTAGATCTTCATCAGCGTGGGTACATAATGCTGCGAACAGCAACGCATTAAATTATCTGCAAAAGGTTTTGAGTATGTACTGCGGCAAGCCGTAGACGGTGTAATAAAGGCTCGTGAACTGCCTCTTTCCCGTTTTACGAATCGTTGAAGCTTCTAGACACGCGTACCGCATTCTGACGCAACACGAACAGCGCCCACTAAACAAAGCCATTAAGGAAAGCAACAGAACAGAAATTCACGAAGTGTTCCAGAATCAACTAGAATGCTATTAGTGTATTTCTATATGTGCGGAATAGCTCTCAGTTACCCTCTTTGGATGCTCATAACACCCGAAATAGGATAGTCAGTCTAAGAAATCATGCGCCAAAGAGATATGTTCATTAAAGCTGAGCAGAAACCGGCACATTACCAGACTTGCTCCTAATGTCCACATTATATTCATGTGTATTTGGACAAAGTGTGCCAGAATATTTTGCCTCCATTTGTATTGACTACACCAAACCTTTAGTTAGAACACACTTTTTTAAATTATCCCGTGACATCGTCTTCCGTCACTTAACTTCTTGCTTTTCTCTTTGCCTTGCACTTCATAGTGTAAGTAAAGATATAGCCGAAATTGGTTATTTTTAGTGAGTCTAAAGCCGCCCCCAGGTCACTAAGGATCCGAAATCCAAATATGATGAACATGAATGCACTATACGAAACCCCCTAAGAGCACACAAAAGTCAGCCTAAAAACCACGTTATAGCGTGTCGGTGGATGACAGGACGCGTAAGTATTATTGGAAACGCTATACAGTTGAAGCTGGTGCAAAACAGGTTAATTATGTTCTTCGTTGGACAGGTTTGAGTACTGTGGCGACAATTAGGAATCGGGAAAGCAGCAGTTCGTCAAGAGTGCCAGGTCGCACAAGATTGAGTTCCTTCGCGTGGAATCGATCAAGTTCATTGCTACCTTCGCGCCTGCAATGATCGCAATATGAAAAAAAAAAAAAACATCTGTTAGATAAGAAAAGGGGCCGGGACGGGCAAGATGTCCGCATGGTGGAAGCACATTGCTCCCAAGACCGAGTGACTATACCTTTGACAAGTACCATTCCGAACATGCCGAACCAATCTAATGCGCAAACGCATCGAATGCATGAGGAGTATTTCCTGTACTTCACCAGAGCCGACCACACCATACCGGTGAAGGGTATGTGGTTTCACGATTGCAATAACAGTGTTCCATATATAACTACACGGAGCACACGCTTCACCCAATGGGCACGTGCCTATTTTGGTCTTTGAGTAACGAATTGAGCAGTGTTATCATTAATCTTCATATTCTTTGTGTTCGTGTTGACAGTGACCTAATACGGAGTTCGCCCCTTTGGCCAATTACATCTCGGTGCTGTCTCGATCGATTTCGTGCGATTGCAATATGACACTGTGCGGGCTATCCAGGGCTGTTCACTTTTTCTATTTTCTGGCCAATTCGGCAGAAGTTATGCAGTCGGGGAGATGGACAGGCTGAATCAATGAAGAAGTGGACATTGCTATTGTTTAACGCAACTATATAATGCCGTGGACCATGCCGGCGTTCACAGTAATATACCTAACATTTTGTTGAAGAAAAGGGCTCAGCCCGAGTTGGACAACACGTGGCGTTTTGAAAAAGCACTTGGGACATTTTTTTCACTGTGTAAATGAACCTTCACGGTCGCTACGTGACACGCATATGCTATCTTGAACTGCTGCACCTGATGTTATACCTCTCCTGCAGGAGCCTACATTTTCATTCGAACAACCTCCTTCACTTCGCCTCAACTTCCTAAAAATTTCTCGTGCCTTCCACCAGTGAACGCTGAGAAGAAATTGGTAAAATGACCTGGAACAGGGCAATAATAAATGAGTACAAAGACATGAACACGCTTCACATAGCAGGCCTTGCTTTCTGTTGACTAGGTTCTGTTTTGTTCTCATTGTTTGGGGGTGATATATGACATTTCCGGCAACACGAATCAAGTGGTCGTCCCGATAAATATATTTTAAGAGTCACTTACAAACACACACACATCTACACACACACACGCACACACACACACACACACACACACACACACATATATATATATATATATATATATATATATATATATATATATGTGTGTGTGTGTGTGTGTGTGTGTGCGTGTGTGTGTGTGTAGATGTGTGTGTGTTTATATATATATATATATATATATATATATATATATATATATATATATATATATATATATATATATATATATATATATATATATATATATATATATATATATATATATATATATATATTTGGTACAATCGTCACTTGTACCGAAGTGTCACAAGAAACAGCGGAGCAATAATTTAGCAAGGTGGCCGTACAATTCGGTGGCACAGAAGGGTACTATGACCACATGTACTTGGCCTCCAAGATTGGAGGGCGCGATGGAATGTGGCGCCACTGAGTCTCAAGGTCATACCGGTGCCGAAGGTCGCTCGAGTGCTGATTCAAGTTCGGTGGACCCCCTTCCCGCAGGTGCGTTGACACGGCCTCGAGCGCCGTATACGAACGACCAAAACGAAATGAAGGCCGCGAGGACGTAACAACGGTTCGCTGGGTGGACTATATAAAGCTCTGTTTGTACAAGATGCATTCTAAACGCGTTTTCGTTCAGGAAATCCTCATAAGCTGATATCTTTTCACAACGCACACATTCCACAGCATTCGTTAAATCTGTCAGGGGGCCCCAGGAACCAATATTATCGCGCTGTGCCCATTCGCAGTATTTGTTGCGCTAGCAATCATAGGGACACTCGGGGTGAATTTCTGCCCTTGCTGCCACCATGATGTTGCGTATGAAGTCCACGTCAAATAGGATGTTATCGCGCCCCGGGCGCCATGCCTTATATGCGAAGAAAAGCGGGAGACGGTGAGTTTGAACGGATTGTGGCTTCATGCACACCGCCTTCTGCTCGCCCAGTGTTGGGCCGAAAAGGCGAGGAGGACCTGGGGGAGGGGGAGGAGGGGAGGGGGCAAATGCTTTTGGGTGTTACTGCGACTTGTTTCAGTGGCAAATTTAGTCGCTGCGAGTCATGAAGTTTCAGCGCTCCTGGAGCTGATTACACTTCGTATTGAAGATATTCGCACCATATTGTTCGTTCCCTTCCAAAACCTAGTTTCTTGCAGCTTTGTTCGCTACTCCCATGAAATAGCTACTCAGACCTAGCCTCATTAGAGGAAGCTGCTCCTAAGGAGCATCGTTTCCTTCTTATTAGATTTATGCAAAGCCTGAGTCCCTTTTTCCGAACATAGTAGAAAGGCAGCCTTCATTCGACGCGGGCCCGCTCAAATTCTACACTGAGGAAGAAGCGGCTGAAAAGCCTATTCCTATTATTTTTTTCTTTCGTATTTCCACGAGATAAACGTAGAAAAACAGACGCATCTGCTTTCACTAAAGCTACTTTCCTTGCTGAAAGCTGCCGGCGCTGGTTAATGCCATGTTCAAAGAAAGGAAGAAAGGATGCGACAGGTTTAATGGCGGGAACAGTGTTCAGACAGCGTTTCTCGATCACAGCCCCGTCTCATTATAAGGGAGTGCCATCAGTGTTCGTTACACGAGGCTGCGAAGGAGCAGGCACAAGTTACGGTTCCTCTGGCGAGGTTCGTTATTGCATAAGTGAACGGAAGTGTGCTGCCGTAAGAACGCCAGACCAGCTGGCCGCAGACGTTCCCGCTTGCCGTAGTGCTTCTTAGTCGCCAAATTGCTTTGGAAAGCGTTTTCTGGCAAACTTCTGAGTTAGTATTTGCTGATGGTAGCGCACAATATCCATCAGGAACTTTCTATTTGCTGCAAATTACGGACATCAAAAAAAGAGGATTTGTATTACCGTGCTCTCAAGCATTTCCAGGACTGGCAATCTTGTACGGCCTTGCCAAAAGCTGCCCAGTAGAGCTTTTGGCCAGTGAGAAATACGTGAAATTTTCTATTCCTCTTTCTTTCTCAAGCACTCACGCGAACTGAATGATCCATGTGTTCGAAATTTGGGCTTTTTACATATCTCGTATGTAAAGTTCATGTCAGCTGATTTGCTTTTCTTATTGAGGCATGTTATGTTGGAGTGCTGTTGTGCTTACCTCATTTTATGACGTGTTTCCTTCGCCCTTGTAATAATCTGTGATTCTCGATATATTGACACTTTTATCATGTGACACCATTTATTTACGCCAACATCTCTTCATTTCGTCACGTCAAGTAAAAAGAATTTGGCCACGTTTCTGAGTGTTTAGTGCAAATATTTTCTCTTGCAGTGGCTAATAACGAACGTTGTCTTTGTTGTGCAAAAGCATTTAAGTTTATTCTTTACCCGCCTCCCGTGGTTCCTACGAGCACCTCCTCCTGGCCTGAAATGTTAGGTATTTCATGGCATACACAAAAAATTACCTTGCCATTCGTCTCTTTTTCTTTTTCTGTTGGGAAACTTTTCTGACTAGTGTGATTATACGCTTCGACAGCATGTCACTGACTGCAAAACGATAACTTCGAAACTCGTCTGACGCGAGCAAGTTGGTACTGGTTCACCCTGAGTTATTAGCGTTACCACGTGTATCTGAGAGTAACCAATACTTAAAGTGTTACGCACGAACGTCGGGAAATTGTCTCAAGGGTAGTCAATAAAGCGCTCACGTAGTTTATAAAACTTTATAATAACACTTCCCTTCTATAATGATTTAAATCTCTTCAGTAATGCATTCCAGTGAAAACTGAAATCGGGTTAATTAGTTTGTTAATATGACGTATAGTGTGAGAATGGGTGCATGAGAGAATGAGAATGGAATATGTGAATGGGTGCATGACATTGGAATTGCGTAGAGCAATAACTTATTCTAAGCTGCGGATTGAACCTTCCCTGAAATGTAAAACGCGTACTACAAAAATGCATGAATTTGTCCGCATGTCGCGAAAACAGCACGCCTGGTTGTAGAATGACGAAGCGTTCGATTTTGTTGAGCACAACCCTGCTCAGTACCACGAAATGCAACACTCTTACTGATTTAGTGAGTAGAAGTGCTCAAGACCGCTCTCCGTCATGAATATTTGCTTCGCTGGATGCGTAATAAAGCTGCTCTTCCAGCTGAATCACCGCTCTCCCACAGCGGTTAATTGAATATCCTTAGTCTCTTAGTTAAATCATGGACACACATATTTTCCTTAAGGTAACGATGCATTAAAAGACATAACTAAGCTAGCGAAGGCCTGTCACGCTTGTATACGTGCCTTCAACTTACAATCCACTGTTTTCTAAGTACTCACGGTGAAGAAGAGCTGTCCAAGCTGTTTATCAGACGCGTCTATTTGTTTACCTACATTACGCAGTCACGTTTCTAGCATGGAAAAAAAGAATAGCAGAAAGTGAAGGTTGCGAGACAGAATTTTTATCCTGTGCACAGCAAGAAAGAGATAACCTATGTTGCAGGCCTCGACAACGTCCAAGCTGTACACGTCGATCCAAGAATGCTTGAGTTTGCCCCAGCGATGAACTTTTTTCTTCTTAAGAGCAATAATGTACGATGTCGCATTTACGACCATGCCTCTTCAACGACTTACAAAGATCTTTTCATATGTATGGAAAAATATTCGGACAGGTTTGATGCCACGTTATCATGTGTGTATACATGCGAAGGACACGCTGCCCAGTGACCTCAACTTTTCATGTAAATCTAGTTATCGTCCATTAAAACTTTCAAGTATATTTTCAGTAGCGTATGAAACGAAGCTGACGCTAATGGGTAAGCCACAAGTCACCTGAATGTAAAATGGCGATAAAGATGACTTCGCGACTAGGATAACCGTAGGCACAGATTAAGAACTTGCAGCAGACTTTGATGCTTTTACTTGCTGAATTCGGTATGCTCAATGCTTCTTGCCTGCATCACCTTAATTTTTTTATTTCCGAGACTTCGAAATGGTTCTTCTTTGCCCATTTTTTTTGTCAGTGTTATTCAGCAACATTTGGATCACTCGATGGAAATGCTTTAAGATTTTGCTCATTCTCCTTAAAACAACTTATGTTAAGCTTTGTTGTGTGCCTATACAGTCCTTCTACGATCGTTCATTTCTACAAGAAATTACTTTCACTAGAAACAGAGTAAGAAAGGCAGCGCAAATATTGGCTTACGTTCCCTTATCGGGGCAGTAATAAGGCGTGCTAACGTCGTCCTATGTGGTAAGATCGATATGAATCAAATGCCTGTCTGGTTAGCTCGATATGAATCCTTCTTCGTCATTCCATCGCTTCCGTGTTGGTGTCATACAGTCGTCGTCATGTATACATGCTCATGGGCGACCTTGGCAAGCTAGCATTCCAGTAAAGCGACCATATCGAAGTACGTGGTATATAGCCGAAGCAACGAAAGTCTCAGAATTACCACTACAAACGTTTAAAAACTTCAGGAGTATGGCTTGTCGCAACATTGCTCGGTCGCTATTCGAATTGCCGTTGACAGTCATCGTGAGATTATTTGTGGCGTCATTTTTTCAGTTATGACTATTACGGCAACATATGCACTGTTCGAGAATGGAATGCTTTATCTTCATTTCTTGTTAATATTACTGACAATGCAGTGTTTGCATTGTCATTGTGACTGCTCTTGTAATATTTTTTTCTACAACCCCCCACTACAATGCCACTGTGGCGCCGTGGATAAATAAATAATAAATAAGAAGTAGCCTACAGAAGTCACTTAACGTTGAAGACATGAACAACCAGTTACAGTTACAACTATCTAAATCAACAGCAGCCATTGTCACTTTTGAATTGTAGTAATACGACACGAAATAAGATCTCAAACACTTGTGCCAGCATGCAATGCAGCGAACACAATATTTGGCGCTCTTATTCCATTCGACGTAAAGACAGCTTTCGGTTTTTTCCTACTCAGGGAACTAGCAAATACCGTAACAAAAGCACTAAGAATGTTGGAGTGCGTGAGCAGTGGACACATGTTGGACATCAGTATGCTAGACACGTACGAAAAGTAGCGGTGGTGATGAATGCTCCCAAAAGACGATATACACCCTGTGCTACTGGCAAAGAAGCTTAAACGAAAGGCTTTCCTCCCTGGTCGCGGTGAATGCATTTATGTCACTGAAATCTATGCGTAGGACAACGCTGTTACTGCGAAGCTTTTCTTGGTATAGAACGTCTCATCGTTTGGGATGCTGTCGGCGTCACGAAGATTCGATTTGCTTATTGGAAGGGTCTGATTCTTCCCAGACTATCTCGAATGGCGTGCCGGATACCTTGGCGAATTGACGAACTACATTCTTTGACTAAAAGAGCCCGGAATGTTTGTCGATGTCTTCCAGGGAATCTGATCACTTTCGCTTACAGAAAATAACCACATTAATGCATGTTACAACGTTGTCCATTTAGTGAGAAACGAAAATATAACCTGTCGCCAACAGTACAAGAATGAGGCTGTTGAGAGTGACGAAGACACAGACAAGCGTCGACATGCAACTGGGGTGCCTAAATCATAGCTATCTTTCACCTCGAGACTAGTTGGGATGCCTTCTTTGCGTCTTATCTGGCTTTCTGGCCCTGATGGAGCAACATCTGTATGCTTTGGAGTGGCTGACTGTCAGCCACTCCAAAGACTTACGGAAGCCACTGAAAGACTTACGGAAGCAGCATAGCTATGAAGGTTGCGCTACATGGCGCTAGACTCCGGCATACCAGAATATTCTGCGACCATGTGAGAGCATTCGGAGCTTCAGCTGAAAATTCGCAAATGGATATAAGCGATGAAGGTAACATTTTCAAAGGAGACAGCACGCTGTAGTGCGTCAGATACGTTATCAGGGATAACTTCGCCAAGGAAGAAAGTGTAGTCCAGACTGAAACAGATACAGCAACAGAGAAGTCTGACAGTTCAAAATATTGCGTAAAAAAATTACTGGAAAAGAGCAGACAAATAAGTCTCAAATAACGCGGCCCGAAGACCCAATGAAACCCTAATACATCTAATCAAACAGCTGGGTACAAAGAAAAATACTTTGCTGAGAAATGTTATGGAGCAAGCGATTAACGAAATGAAAAGAATGTTTAATGTTTACAAAAGCGGTACATATATGTGTGAATATATACAAGGAGGTCCCATGGCTCAAGGCTGTTTTGCCAGTTTTGAAGTAGATGAAGAGAAATGAGTGAGCAGCAGCGAACATACATTAGCGCCAACTAGTGGTCAGTAATGATTATGCATTATTTACGTGCAACAAACGTAGTAGTGAAGAGGGAGACAAAACTTTTTATTAGAAACAGGATCAATCTTTTCCTAAATTCAACAAAAAATACACATTGTTTTATATCATTAGCCAAGTTATACCAATATGGTTCACCTGCATATTGGGCAGTATTTGTTCCATACTTACTGCGCATTTTTTGTCGCAAACACTCCGTATTTGTGGTTGACCTGGTGTTATTGGAATTGGAAAGGGAGCCTACCGTGCCAAAAAAATTAATTAAGGGGAATGAGGTTGTTTATAGTCTTGAGTAGCGTGATGACTAGGCGACAGTTACTCATAAGCATCATTGGAAGGATTTATTTCACCGCAGGATAGCAAGGGGTTGGCGCGTAAAAGAGAGGTTATTAACTAAAGGGCTTAGTTCTAGAAATACTCGAGTGTGCGTAAATGTGGGGCACATTTGTTACTCCAAGGTTATATGCAGTAAGTAAACCGGCTATGACTGAAGGCGTACTATGATGGTATTCTAATAATATGGCTAAAGCATCACTCACACTTTAATTAAGATCCCTATTCATAGGCGGATTTTTCTTGCACGTTTTTTTTCTATTAAAGCGATGAAAATCGCCTTTGCATGATGGCAAAGCACAATGAACCTCTTTTACAAAGGCTAAAGTTATACCGAAAAGAAAAGCTTGCCCAGGCCATTTACAGTAACGTCGGTGATACGTAGAATCGCAATGCAAGCCATAAACTTCCAGCTTTCGTAGTGGCTGGAGGAAAACAAAATGCTGTGGGTACTACAGAACGGCTTCAGACAAGGCAGATGCTTGGATTACAATAGCTTTCTACTAATGTAGTACTTAGAGATTTCAAAAGCTCAGAATAGACTTTTATGAACATAATTTCTAGACATTAATGGAGCTTACGACAACGTAGACAGGGAATCGCTATAGGATATTCTCAAGCACAAGGGCATAGACAAAATTTTCGCGGCACTGCTGAGGGTGATATATACGGACAACTAAGTACGAATCATATGAGAAGGTAGGAAAGACAATCAAGTTTTGAAAATTCAGTGAGAATTCAAGCAAGGGTTCCCCTCTGTCTCCATTGTTGTTCACGTTTTATGTTTTGGGCATAGATGGATGACTGCGAAACAGTGAATGGCGTCTTCATCTATCTGACATTCCTAAGGGACCAATGGCAACAGAAGGTCCCCTGAACGATGTGCGCCGGCAAAATAGTGCTATTAGCGGGCAAAGCAAGATGTTTACAGAGACTCGCGAATATAAGTGGGAATGCAGCGACGAATCTTCACCTTATGTTTATTACTGAGAAATCGGGAATTATGATCTTTAATGAAGACAGGAGTAGTGCCATGATATGAAATGAACAGGAAGTCGTACCAATATTCAAGCAACATAAATAGTTAGCCGTATACATAAGTGAAGAAAATACCTACTCAAGCATTCGCGATGATTATCTAAATGTGAAAAGGAAGCGCATTTTCGAAGTAATAAATAATAGATCACTTTTGGGCTACCATATTACGAGAACGTACGAGGAGTTTGGAAAAATGCAATGGTAGCAGAGCTAAGGTTCACAAATGAAATTATGGGCTTTAAATCAGAAATCTCGTCAGGGTTGGAGATTAACAAGACATTGAGGGCCGACTGGTTTTTGGGGGCCCAGACTAAAGCCAGAATTTAGGAATTTAAGATGATAAGAATTGAGTTTCTTTTTAGGTCACAGAAGCGGCGAAGAAAATTAGTTTTGGAGAAAGACTAACGAATATGGTTTTAAAGGATACCTGTACCTGTACCTTAAATACATATACCATAGAAGTGTGGGCACATAATGGAGGAAAATGTCAGGAAAGTTGCAACCAAGTACAAATTAACTGAAACAGTAAATAGACAACTAGGAGCCATAAAATAGAAAGTGAAAGACACAGAGAAGGTAAATTTGAAGCAAAGGAAGGAAACAAGAAAATACCACGGAGGTGTAGAAGAATGACAGCACTGAAATTAGGCGGGAAAATGTTAATTTTACCGCAGACGACAGTGCCTATGCCGAGCTGCAAATATGCCTCTCAGGAGAAGGCATGTGTCTGCTACAAAGAACACTCGAAAACAATTCAACACATCCTAATAAAATGCCGAGATATTCACCCAGCAAGACAGGTAGGGATTGTCCACCGTCCGCTAGGATTCAAAGGTGGAATAATTAAGTGGGGAGAAGTCGAGATATATAACAGACGATTCGAGTGTTGAAGTAGGTAAAAGCAGTAAAGATAATTGATAGAACAGGAGTCATCTGAGCGTAGGTAATGGTGCAATATAGTGACTGAGGTTTTAAATAAGGTGAAAAACTAGATGGCGATAACTTTGGTGAAATCTAAATAAAACAAGCAGGCTATGGGGCCCAGTTTTAAAGGGACGCTATTAAAAATCATCATCATCACCAAAGAGAGTGGTTTTCACATGTGAGCATACAACTACATCCTAACCCATGAGTAACTCTTTTTCTATTCTATAGGCCATGACCGCTTCTCCAATTTGTTCATGAATCAGACTTTGAAATAACTCTAATTAATTATCACTACGTTTATTCTTAATTTAGTGATAATTGTCGGAGAGTTGTTCGCTCTCTTTTCTGCCCTGATTTGCCTGCACGTGTTGGTATCAACTACCTTACAAATGATTTACTTGATTATTGCTTCTGAGCAACGAGCTGCGTTGTAAATCTTGAAATGCAAATTGTTTAAAATACGGTAATTTTCATCGCGGCCGTTCTGATGCTGCACTTTTATTGTGTTTCACAATTTATTTGCAGGTAAGCTCGACTCTCCTTCTTATTTCTTGTCTAGTCTCATCACGCTGTTTCCGGTCTCTTCACACGGCATGCATTCACAGAAATTATTATTTTTTTAACAAAAATACTGCCTTTGATAGTCCCTCACCGCGCTGCGTCGCCTTCTACAATGCTGTTTCTAAATTATGACTTCCTTTTCATGGCCACCTTCCTCTGGTGTGGAGTCTTAAAGCATGAAGAATTGACCAAGTCGCGTCGGTGTGACTCTTTAGCGACAGTTCCACGCAACGCATATTGGATAAATAGTGGTTGAGTATGGGAGTTTAACGTCCCAAGAAAACACTTGCGACGAGAGACGTCGCAGTGGATAGCTTCAGATTAATTTCAACGACTTGATGTTCTTTTAACCTGCACCTAAATTGTGTACAAATGATTTTTGTGCTTACTTGACATTCAAGTGTGGTCACTCCGACCAGGAATCCAACCCATAACCTCCTGTTCATTAGCAGAACACCCCAGCCATTGGGCGACCCCCGCGAATCAGTTGTCACCCTTCGCCAATGGCAGCTCGGTTGGCAGGTTTGAATTTTGCAAATGTGGACTGTCACGCGGCAGGTGGAGGGGTGGGGGTGGAGGGGTAGCAAGGGGGGGGGGGAGGGAGTTCGATACACTAGATCCCAGAAATAGGAACCTAACGATCCGTTTTTTATGCTGTTTGAACTGAATAGAACGAATTTACAAATGTTGTGGAAAAGAAAGTTTGGATGTTCGAACAAAAGTGCGCTATTCCACACAAAATAAACACAGCGAACCCTATCATCCAGGAAAAAAGAATCTTTTTTTTTTTGCGAAAGAAATACCGAGCCTCCTTCTTGCAGTGAAGACCGATTGAAGCCGTGGCCGGAGAACGTTTTCATTGAAGACGTAGTAATTATGTAAGCTACAGCAAAGTGATAGCAGTTTTTGTACAGCAGGTGTGCAAAAAAATGTTTAAAGAAAATGAGCGAACCGACGTCTATGCCAGCGTAACCTCTTCGAATCGTTTTTCCATGCATGAACTTTCAGTGGCTACTGTTTTTCAGCATTTATTTTCGTCCATTTTCTTTGTTTTGTGTTTGTTCTGTTTTACGGCCGTCCACTGCGCTAACTGTTGCCCTGCGGCGTGGAAGCTAATGACGAAGGTTTGCAAGAGTGGATAAAGAGTCGAGCTGCACTGTAATCTGGACCCAGCATTCGTCCTGTTTCCATGGAGCGCATATACGTGAACGTGTTTTCTTTCATTGTTATTTTCTTGTATCATTGATTAGTACAGCGCTCTTCAGCAATTCCATGGCTTAAACAAAGACGGTACGCTCAGTAAGTGAATCATCGTAAAAGCCCGCTTTTATTTGTAGCCTCTCTAGGGCAATGTGATGGGAACACACTGGCTCGCGGCCCAATGAGTTGGGATAAAGCGGCTTTACTTCAATATTTAAAAGTGCAGTACTCATTTTGCTCGCAGAGAATTGTCTCCCTTTTACATAGCCTTTCTACGTTACTGCTCGCGATTTGTCCTGCATTGCTAAACACTCGAACGCTCAAGGCCTGCATTTTTAAGGCATCGCAAATACTGCAGTTCCAATCTTACGAAACTATTTGCTCAGTGTGCGCTGGCTCCGAGATAAAAAAGATACCCTTTTGAAGCTGAGCATCGCATTAGGAACGTAAAAGGTACTGCATTAGTTTTTCCAGCCTCTTAAGTAAAAGCATTGAATCAAAGTGCACGATAGCAGCAAATGGTCGACATATATATATCTTACAGCAGTGAAAGCGATTTTCCTCCAGTCTGCTTTGAGCACAATGAAATGACGGCATTTACGACGGATATATGACACGGGCACTTTGCTGATCGCACCGTTATTTTTTGTTGTTGTTGCTAGGGCTGGTATATATCTGCTATTTATTATACCCACTGGCTCCTGAAGAGCCTCGAGGAGAACACGCTCGAATTAAACCGCGACTTTAGAGCAAGCGCAAGTGTATTACCGTATTCGAAAATAAGGCAATACAAGATTTCATGATGTCGTAGCGGAATGATGGCCATGGTTGCGAACGTCCTTGCTAGAAAAGACATGCAAAGAGAAGCTGCCCGAATTGAAGTAATTGAGCATGTTCGAAAGCCCATAAGGGCCATCATCGGCAACAGCAGCCTATATTTATGTTCACTGCAGGACGAAGGCCTCTCCCTGCGATCTCCAATTGCCTTTGCCTTGCGCTTGCTAATTCCAACTTGCGCCTGCAAATTTTACAATTTCATTCTAAATTAAAATGTGATGTGTGCACGTGTGGGCAGTGGTTTCGTGGTACTCGTGTCTCGCAGATGATCTAACAGCTCTTCTTTTTTCAATTTTGTTTATGCGGGCAATTTTCGCTGTGTCTTTTCATGCAGGTATCAGAATTCCGCTTCTGAAGTGGTGTTACTGCAACAGGTGGACATTTACTATTTAGATAAACTGCAGAGTAGAAGTAGCTAATTGACAAAGTCACGCAAATTTTCTTTAAATATTTATTTTTAAACAATATCGGATGACGCTACCTGCAAACAGTAGGCCTTCATCACACGAGACCTCCGCACTATGATTCCTGGCTCCATGGGCCTGGCCGTCGAGCACTACTTATGTACATGACTGATGCCGGCGTGTATTTGCATAGTTAACTGTTTATACTTTTCGGGCAATTTTTCGAAAAAAAAAAAGATTGAAAACTTTGGGCGCATGTTACAAAGGCGAATTGTAGCCCACTGGTGTGCAATCACGTGTGGAATTAGATACGGTTCTGGAACTAGAAGCAGTTCCGATTTGTACGATATCAAGTTGGTATTCTTTTTATTTTCTTTCAGCTTCGCGGAAATCCTCTCTGAAGCAGAAAACTACGAGCTACTAGCTTCAACAAATGGAAGCTCATGTAGTGAGGGCACTCTATCTAGTTCATATCGCCCCTTAAAGTTATTGCAGATGGGAGGCTGCTCTCAAGCACATCGGATCAGACCTGTACAAAGGAATTACTCTGAGCACCTGTCAATGAGCGAAAAATTTTGTTTATTCGGGTGGCGTTGTTGTAACTTGGAACTCAGTGTCTATTGCCGACGGGGCGCTATTGCCTTAATAGGTTTAAGGCTACCCAGTCATGGCCACCTTCGCACGTCCATTAAGGGGGATGACCAAAAATGGGAATTTACCAATATCCAATACACGTTGCGTAAGTTGTCTCGTCAGGCACATGTCTAGTGACACCAGTTCTCGACTAGGCCAAACAGCAGCCGGCAGCAATGTTGTCTATTAGGCCACATGCCCAGCGGCCCATGTCTGCTGGACAGGACAGCAATGAGCGCCAAATTTGTCGTCCAAGACAGTAGACAACTTGGATATACCACTACTTTAACACGATTAGCATTCGGTTGGTACTTCATCGAGTTTTTGGTACGTCTCTTAGTGCATATCCAACCACTTTCTCTCTGACTTGGGTCCAGTGGGAAGTTCATGGCCTATTGGTTAGAGAATCAGGCTGATTTGCTGAGGGAAGCGGATTTTAAACCAATCTCACGCCAGTTTACTGAATATATGACACTGGGTAAGTGGCACTCTTCAATGAATCTTTTTCATTCCAACTCGGGTCAAACAGTTTATGCCGCTGGGTATGTTGATGTTGATGATGATGATCACCATCAAGCTGGAAAAACTGGGTATGTGCCGCTTTGTTTCGTTTTTCTTTAATGATGACGCATGATCACTCTAGCGTATTGTCCGAGACTTAGGTGGTATTAGGAAATTGCAGTTGCAATTTCCTAATACAACCAGGAAAAACTCTAAATTCCTCCACGACTGAGAAAACATCCCTATGACTGTTTCCAAGAAACGAGACCTTTAAAGCAAGAGTATTCGCACTAGAAATATTTGAAAAAGTTCTCTAAACTTTCATTGTAAACTGTTTTTTCTTAAAGAAGCAATACGGCGACAGGATAATCAAACAAGGTCTATAGTCTCATCTTCATTGATGGGGCACAGGGGAGAGGGTGCCAGATCAACCCTATGAGGATAAAAATTTAGTACCGGAATCCCCCCGACAACGTAACTTGGTAAAAAGTACTTCAGTTTTTCGGGAATGAAAGGGATTTTTGTGCGACGGGACTAGACGGTCTTCATATTTTGAAAAACATCTTATAGCTGGGTTCAAAAATTCTTTAATATTGACGTATAACGAGAATCCTGCAGTAGCTAGGTAAGCTGACGTAGGGAGTAATGATAGTACAGGGCCATTGAGGGCCACTATTGCGACACTGTCATTCATTTGTGTTTGTGTTTGTGTTTAACCTTGTTATGGAATCGGGACATTTTCCAACAAGTATGAAGAAAGCAAGGGTGTCAGTTATTTTCAAAGGTGGGAACCGAAATGACCTGGGGAATCATAGGCCTATTTCTATTTTATCCGCCTTTTCTAAGGGTTTAGAAAAACTGATTTCTGCTCGCATTAACAATTTCTTTGCGAAGAATGACATTATTTCTGAATGTCAACACGGATTCCGCTCGGGCAGGTCAACCGAAACAGCTTTGTTACGCTAAAAAGAACTAATAATTAATAATATTGATGCGGGAAAACTGACATTGGGTATATTTATTGATTATAGCAAGGCATTTGATCGTTTAAGTCATCAAATTTTAATAAGTAAACTAGAAGGATATGGTAACCGTGGCGTGGCAAATCAGCTCTTTCAATCTTATCTGTCTGGGCGGACGCAGTGCGTTGCTATCGAAAAATACTGCTCTTCATATAGGGAAATTAAATCAGGGGTGCCCAAGGGCAGCGTTTTACACCCGATTTTGTTTAATATCTATGTAAACGATATTGCGGAAATAGTAAGTGACACATCCATTGTACTATACGCTGACGATACGAGCCTGTTTGTCTCTGGCAATGATCTTGATGATCTGTTACAAAGATCTCGCAGCATCCTTTCTAAATTGTCGAGTTCGTCTCGTGATAACGCTCTAACAATTAATAGCTCCACATCAAAGGCCATATTGTTCAAGGCAAGAGGCAGGCAGTCTTATTTAAATGAAGAATTATTGTTGGATGGAGCGCCCATTGAGATTGTAACCAAATACAAAGTATTGGGCGTGACGCTGTCAGAAGATATGAACTAGACATATCACATTGAACAAATTATGAAATCATTGTCACATGCCGCAGGTGCATTGTCCCGTTGCCGTCATTTTTTTCCAGAGAAAGTAAAGTTGTACATATATTATGCCTTGTTTCAATCGCATCTGAATTATTGTGCGCTTGTATGGGCTACCACCACGAAACGTAATCTTCATGCACTTCTTCAACTTCAAAAACGAGCACTTCGACATGTAGCGAATGTACCTTTTTTCCATTCTACTGCGCAACTTTTTAAAAGTTATAACATAATACAAGTAACTAACATTTACGAATACAGGCTACTGTATTCTTTTTGCTTCGGCACCGAAAAGTTTCAAATATTTTTAAAAAACACGTCACGACTTGAATATGAGAGAACTGACGCGCGTACCCGCAGCAAAGACAGGTGGTTAGTACCGTACAGGCGTACAAATTACCTCATGCAGTCGCTAAGACACACGCTACCTTCACTGTTAAATAAATTTGGGAAAGAAATTGTTATGACAAATACCTTGACTCGAAAACAGCTTAGAGCATATTTCTGTAAAGAAATTTTTGAAATGTGATCTTTGTAATTATTGTAAATGTAACCCATTGTATTTGTAACAATACGTTGTATTGTATTTGTATATTGTATTTGTATTTGTACTGCTGCCATGTGAGGGCCTTCAGGCACATTCAAGCTGTATGTCGCAGCTTTTCGGCTGGAGGACCCCCAACAAGTTTGTTGGAAATAAACATTTGATTGATTGATTGATTGATTGATTGATTGATTGATTGATTGATTGATTGATTGATTTCATAAAAAACTCCTTTCGTCCAGGCACCCTTAGTCACCTGATAAAATTAATGTGGGCAGGCACTGGAAAATGAAATATCCGTGAAAGCTAGTTCCACTAATTGCTGTGAGCGATGAGCATAAAGATAAGGAAACCGTTAATATAAGTACCGCCAATATTAATGAATTTATTTTTCGGTAAGGCTAACCCACAGCTGCAAATTCAGCCAGAAATCCAGATTAGTAAACCGGAATCCTGATTGAGAATGACCAGCCTAGAGCACAAGCGAAAATTTCAATTGCAAACTTTTCCTCGCCCTGTGCGATGTCGCTCGAAATGAACATATTTATAACAAAACTCAATAAATGATGTTGTAATAGTCCATTTAATACGTTGTGACAGAGAGAAGCTATCTGTTGCTTAGACGCATGTCATGACAGATAATTTGCAGATTCTCTCTCATACAACAAATAGGTGGCATCACCCAGATACGTGTATCTAAGCGATCAATCATTGCGTACAAAGACGGCATAGAAACGAGGCCAGCGTACTCCGAAGAATAAGACAGGGTGGGAGATGAATATGGTTACCAATCTTCTAATAAGGTGTTCACAAATATTTAACAAATATTAACAAATCAAATTTAACAAATAATAACGAAATGTACACAACTTGGAGGGCAACCTGACTTGTTAATGTGCTACGTTACTGGCACCAAATTTCGGCAATTCAGAACACAGTCGCAGTGCTTCCTACTCAATCAGAAAGGAGCGTAATTTATAGGCTGGCGCACACAAATGTAACACATAATCAAGTGATAAAATCGTCTACAGATACATCTTGTATATCATGAGGAGTGAGTATCTCCGCATCACCAACCGACTGTCGCATAGCCTACGTAGCATGCCAACGGCTCTCAGTGGTTTTCTTTAACTATATGGTCAATATGGCCAAGAATACTGAGGTAACCATCATATATTACACCCAAATCCTACAACGACTCCTCTTTAGGTACGGTCTCAAGACGGTAGCATAGCGATATGTTAACATGATTATGAAGGGGGAAAACCAATATCCAGCACTAACGTTAAGCAAAAGTCGAAACTTGTTTAGCCAAGCTTCTATGGCGAAGCAGTAGCTTTGTGGACGGAAATAAAGGGAGTGAAATGCAACGTGTGAATACTTGTTGCTGGACAAGTTGATTCATCTTATTACGCAATGTTAACACGCAAGCGAAGGTGAAAGAAAGTAAAGGACAAGAAAGAGCGCCACTTGTAACTAAGTTTATTGGAACCAGACGGGATCACATTTAAAGGAGAAGGCGGCAAAGCGCGCTAGTACCTTTGTGCACAGTAATCGAAGCAAATTTACATATTTATCCAATCATACCGTCCAAAAAATGGCATTTTGTGCTGCGTAAAGTCACAGGCGTCGAATGCCGTATTGATAAAACAAGCCTCCATTAATTCCCCCGTACCAAGGAATCTTCGCTTCTACGAAGTATGCGGATATTGGAACAATCTGGTCTACGCATGCAGGAATTGCAGTGCATATTGAATGTGCGCTAATCTAATTCTTGACCTACAGCTCGTGTCCTCTGGCCCTGTCACTTACACAATGGCATGCCTGACCGATATATACACTGCCACATGTAAGAATTTCGTACGGCATGCGGACCGTGCAAGTCACATACGACCTTACATGCTTTTGCCCACATAAGTTCAGCTTCTGCGGCCCTGGGAGGCGTGGGTACAAGCGAGCGAGCTTCCGTGCAGCCGAAAAAACTATAAGAACTTTCTGCCTGTTGGTAACTTTCTTTAGGTTGTGGGTCACTTTATGCATGTAGTGAACAACATGCTATCTTTTCTCCACAAGCGGTTTGGCTTTCCCCTTGCCCTTCAATTTTTCAAGCAGGATTTCAGCTACTTCGACCGTAGCATAAGAAGGGTATACGGCTAAGTGTAGCCGCTCCTGTAACAGCCACGCTCCTGTAACAACATCATCAGCTGTTTTGTCAACCTGCCCATGACATCACCAAGAAATACTAAAAGATACTGAAATGTCGAGAAGAGAAGATGCCGAAAACATGTTTAGATAACACAATATATTTGCTCGTAATAAAGATCTATTACGTTAAAGTCAAGAATAATAACAAAACTAATACATTTCCTGAATAAGGGAACGAATACATACAACCTAGCAGCGTTATTTAGCGCCCATTAAGGATTTTACCTGCGAAAGAAACTGCGAAAGAAATAAGGGAAAGGCGTTAGAAATATCGTTTTTCTTTTTTGGCTGCTTTCATGGATTTGCCTATTTTCAGAAGTGTTCAATGAAGCTTCCTGGATTCCGGCTGAATCCGCTTTAAGTTGTTCTTGTAGCTACATTATCGCTGCAACTCAGTGAGGCATGCAAAGTTTTTTATGGCTCATTACACACTTAGGGAAACAACTACCGTTGAACGTAATTTTTTTGCCCCTACAATTGCTGAACGATCTGACGTACTTCGCTCGTTTCCATTCTGCAACCGTACGAGCAATTTTGCACATATTAGGTTCTAAAGAAAGAGCAGCGTATGTTTCTGGACAGATAGCACTCCCCTGAATTTTTTCACACAGTTCCGCAGAGTCAACGATCTCACTTATCCTTTTCTCTCGTTCGTTCCGTTCATTTGCATAGGGAGCAAAGCAAATAAATCATTGCCAGACTAGCATAACTGCTTCTCATTGCCACATCGCACGCAATATGGGCTTAACGAAACGAGACATGCACACTCCATTTCTGCCGGAGTGGCAGGCAAGCGGCTGGATTAAATGGAGTACTGTGGCACGCAGCGCCTAATCTATTCCAGCTATATGAGAGCCCGCACGCTGCCGACAGCGAGAAGGATGGTGGCTCGTTAGTTTGATGGTGAATAAATCTGCAGCTGCCGTGCTCTCCACTGGTTTTTAGACAGGGCGTGTAACAAACTCGCCAGCTTATTAATTACGCTGAGCAGGGTTCTGCGCCGCCAGCCATCTTGAGAAGTGTTGAAACCAACCGAACGTTTGAATGCTTCATGCACCGGTGAAGTGATTGGGTAAGTTATTATTATTCTGCCAACTTGCGAAATGATGTCTGTAGGAACGATGACCGGTACAACGCTAACCGAAATTCCTCCGGCGGAATTGGCAGTGTGTATGCCCACGCCCTCCTCGGCCAACATACAGACCATTCCCGGTCACTACATGTCGGCAAACAGACTTCGAAGTTCGTGGTGAAGGTTTTAAATGAATATGTCCTTTGACTTATTTCTATTCGTAATCTATTCTGTTCTTTCGGTGCTCCTGTCATTCGCAAAGACTCGACGTTCTGCAAGTCACCGACAAAGGGCCGATAAGAAAAGAAAAGATCGTCAAAGAATACCATCTCATCTCGTAGTAATGAATGCGTGCTGCAACCAGAACATCGCATATGATAAATTAAGCAGCGATTCTCCTGTGCGAACTCCTCCATCACAAATTCTCATCAATCACTGATGGTGGAAGTACATTTATTATGATAATGTACATGTTAGTCGTTTATTGTTCATACCTACTTATTTATTATGGAAAGGGACACATCTCCCACTTGTCACGACCTTTATTGCAACACAACTTTATGTTGCCACACACAGGAAAAAAAAAAGGAATAATGCAGCTATGCACTTTTTTATGCGTCTGAATTTTCGCCGTTTGATTCCAACCGCACGCAATCGTTAACATATCTATATGTAAGACTTTTCACAACCTGAGTTTCTTGTGATCAGTTATTGCATGCAATTAAAAAAAAATATGTGAGTTCCTGTTTTCTACGCTGAATGTTAGCAAATCTGTAACACTTTTGTATAAGTGCATGTCATGTGCCGGGAGCATAATTTTTCATTTCTTTTACTGTTCTCACGCTAGGCGCTCTACAAATATGGCGCCCTGTTAGTGAATGCTCTAGGCCATCTATAAATACAAGGTGTGGGAACTAGTGAAACATTCTTAATTTCAGCACGTCTAAAGCAAATTTACCCGGCAGTGGCGTGAGTGTGTACTAAACAGAAATAAATATTGTTGTTATTGCTGCAGTACTGACTATTTACTGACTATCCCTACTGGAAACAAGCTTCCAGCATCGATGTCTCAGACATAAATTACAACAGCAGCTTTAACTGCTCTACTAATGCTATACGTCAATTAGAACTTTGTAGCTTTTCTTTAGGAATAATTCTGAGGTTATTAGGAAATGACAGAGGGGAGATAAATGACATCAGGTGGGGGGTAGAAGGAACAGTGTAGGGGCGCTATAACGTAAAACTATTACAAACTTTTCTATTCCAATTCTGCAATCAGCCCTCCGCGATTGGTCAAAAACTTTTTTTCGACCACCCCCCACTTCACCTGTCTGTCACGCGACGTCGCGAAAACCGAAATACCTCCCCATTTGTTATGATGTGTACACACTGATTATGCATGATTTGACAGAAAAAAAGAAAAAACTGTTATTTCCGATTCGACCCCTTTTCGACATTAGCGCTCGGCTATTGGTAAAAAGTTTGCGGGCTGCACCCACTTCACCTGCCTGTTACGCGACGTCACAAAACCGCACAAACTCACCGCGTCAAAGTGACGTTAACGCGATAAAGATGCTATAATATGCCGAACAAAGCTGAATTTTATTCGGAATAGCCGCCGGCTGCCCCGTTCCGTAAGGAATAAAAGATGGCTGCCGCCAATCTCTGAGACGCTGGCTACTCGAGCCTGCCGGAGAGCATGGGTGCATTTGCGTATAATAAAACTTCTTGCGTGACCGTGCAACGTTTTCAAGCACTTTCGGCACGTTTACTACCTCATTCTGTCAACTCTTCTTTGCAGAGCGTCAGTTTTAGCATCATTCCTAAGTTTCCGTCGCATGCCGCCGCGATTTTCCGCCAGCCACCACAAGCTAAGTGAGGGAAAGCCGACCAATCGCAGACGCCGGCACCACCCTCTTCATCCGGTTATCGATTTTCAGTGCACTGGCTCTGCCCCCGTGAATCCCTCTCCACTTGAGCGTTCTCCTCGACTCTTGTCTGCCAATTAGATACGACAAGCCGCTCAGTGTAGGCAATGTTATTCGTTTTTCAAGCAAACAAAAGTGACCTCCTATGAACGAGGAGGGCGTTTGATTGGTCTCTTCAGACAACCCTGCGTGTGACCGCCCGGTGCTTGCGTCGGTGGTTACGCAAATTTGACGTCAGGAGATTGGAATAGAAACATATTGGAATAGTTTTACGTTATAGGGCCCTAGGATAGGTACTCAAAGCTTTCGCACGCGAAAAGAAAACATGAACAATAATGCAGCCTTGGGAAGGTGCGCTCGCTTCTATACGTGCGAAATCCACACGTGGTGTGTGTACCTTCCCATGTGACTTACCGTCTAGTGCGCTTATGTGTAGCGCACTCATGGTGGTTGTCTCATGGTGTCGATTTCTATTTCGTTTGGTGGTTCTACTTCTGCTCTCCCTTTCCCAGAATCTGCGATTTGGATTGCACGGTCTGGAATTATTATTAGCAATATGTCTTGTCATGTGATTAGTGATACGTGACTGCAACAAATACTTGCTTCTGTACTTTTTCAATTCCCCTCCCACTGTAACGCCTCTGGAGCTATGGGTAATAAATGAGTGAATGCAAAGATCAGTAAATAAATAAGAGTACAATGTAATTAAATGATTAAAATCGAAATAATTAATTGAATGAATGAGTTGTCCCCGCCCAGAAACAAGCGGTTGGGATCGGCAAAGCCACCACAGGGTCGTTCACTTTCACGCAATGTGGACAAGTTGCTAACGATTTACGCTACTTGATTTACCCGCGGAACGCGACAACGATATAAACGTGAAAATGGTGTCACAAAAACACGTTTCATTGCAACAGCGAGCCAGAAATTTGTTCAAAATTGATTGGCGTGGTGGCCGCGGAAAAAGAGTAGCTGGTGCCCAAACGCCTAATGCAACAAATGTTGCACTATTGGCCTTGTGGACGACACCAGCAGTAAATAATGCGCCTGAAGTGGTTACTCAGAAGATGCAGGCGCCCGCGAAGGGCAGTCTTGCACTTTCGATTGTCTATTTCCGTCTTTCAGCTTTTTATTTTTCTTTTGTCCAGGCCTTTGTAATACACAAACACTTCAGATTATTCAAGAAAAATTGCGCATAAGCACGATCATCAGAACCAACTACAACGGGCATCGAATTCCTCAAATAACAAGGATGGCAAGAACTAAAAGCAAGTTGTAAGCAGCTTAAAACAGGGACTGAAGATCCCAGAGGTACTTCCAGACACCTTGTTTTTCACGATGATTATAATGTGTGAAGTTAGTGTTGAGCCAAATGAAAAGTAATTATGAAAGCTCATGTAAGGAAGTGCTTGATATGACGGATCTTGAGTAGGACAGCTTCCGAATATAGATGAGAAAGCTAATGCGAGATGCATCTGACGTACAAGAGAACGCAGAGCGATACCAGAGAGAAAAAGAAAGGTTGTACTAAATTAGGACTGAGTCAGGATCTCTGTCCTGCAGTATAATTTAGAAGGAAATATATATGGAAACAAAGAGGTAAAAATGAGAAAAAGACTTTACTGACGTCCGCAGGGACAGCATGTCAATCAGTTAGCGGGAACAGTGTTCTTGTACTTTTTTAGGGGTTGATCCATGAGGTCACTGTACCACGAAATCCCATTCTCTGCAAGGTCGGTCGCCAAACAGGCTTGGAGCAGTGCAAAGGGAGAGCTTCTGCTCACTGAAATAAGAAAGCGCAGTGTCGGTACAAGAATCGTTGCCGTTACTATTCTCCATTATTCTGTGCCGGAAGGAATTAGCCTTGGGGAAAGTGAAACATATTCGCGTACTCCACATTAGTTACCGTCGCAGCTGCATGCATCTGTTGATCTCGCGCATACTCTGGTTAGCGAAACGCAGGTAATTGTAATTACTCGAAAGTGATAATACGAGAAGGGTAGAAATTCGGCTTCGTTGGTGTGACATACTGCAGGTAAAGCGCCAAAAGGCATGCACCAAGGCCTTGATGAAGCCAAGCAATACGCAAGGCTGAACGCAAAAGTGCCACATTTTAATTCAAAGAAATTATTTCCACTGTGGAAAAGTGAATGTGCTCTGCGTCATTTTACTGCTTTTGTGGAAAAGTTACGTTTTGATTTGAACTGCATGCGCCTTCATCCTCAAAAACCAACAAATCCGTGCAGCTCAGCTAAACACTAGGTGTGGGCTGCTTTCACATTGTGTTGGCATCACAATTTTTCCGGCAGCCTGTCTGTTCCTCAACAATTTTAATTAACATTAAGACCTAGAAGCGGGTGCCCAGCTTGTATTTGACTCACAGAACCTTTCTGACGAACACTCTTGTCATTCCATGTGACTGATAATTTTTTTTCGTCTGCGGTAAGCATGTTTCAGAGTGCACGAGTGCACTAGTTGACGTAACATCATAGCAGCCGAGCTAAATAGGATTCGAAAAATATGCACTTATGACAAGTTTGAAGCTTCGCCTGCACTTTTAATAGTGGCTTAAAGAACCTCCACAATGTGCATTTGGGTCCATGCCACGCCCAAAGACTGGTTGAGGAACGATCCCAGTCAGAACTCCCTTTTTGCTGCAAAATTATGACAAGTTATGCGGTTGGTTCTTGCAACGTATATCACTTTGCACAGAAATTTGCACATCATACATGACAATATCAGGGAATGCTGCGCACACTTGGATCGACGCGTGTGTTAAAAATTGTTAATGCTTGCCTCGCACCTTAGATTGTACCAACGAGGACAACGTGAGCATGCCACTGCTCCAGATGAACTCAGGGCGCTTTTTGTTATTTCGAAATCCACCAATCAGCGATCTTTAATTGCCCCAGGCATATTCGGAGCATTTCGATTAGCGCTATGTTGTGGTAAACAAAATCACGTGGGCCTTGTGTTGGGCCCATTTGGCAGGGGTCACATTGGGCACGGGGGCAAAGGTTAAAATTTCGTGTTCGATGGCGACATAAGGTAACAGAAATTTTTCTAGATGTGTTCCTCAATGCCTTGTGAGTTTACACTTTATCTACCTACCTTACGCTTTACCTACTTTACCACTGAAACGCGCCATTTGTTTGATCTTATTTCATTTCGAGTCTCATTCATAGTTCTTATACGCCAAGTAGCGAAAGAAGCATGTGCGATTTAAAATAAATATCGCAGAAATAAAACACTCATACTGAAACGTAGAAAGCTAAAACATGTTAGTCTAGCTGTAGTGTGT